>NC_140978.1:32900343-33077843 GCF_056783735.1 Eptatretus burgeri | reverse complement strand
CAATCTAGCTTTATCTGGAAGGCTTTCAAGCTTTTGAGTAAAATCTACAATCACACCGCTACCCGTAGCAATTTGTTTCTCAATCTCTCTGTTATGTCTTTCCAGCTCTTTTTGAGTGTGCAGTTGAGCTTTCCTTTCATTAGCAGTTTTTACCACCGATGAAATCCCACCCGTCAAGGCTCCCGCAGTACCAAGACCCGCCAGTAAAAGGGGAAGGAATATAATAAATCCTCCACTCGTCTCCGTAATCAAATATTTCTTCAACATAGGTTTTGTTCTTTTTACTCGGAGCCGACCAGTGTCATATGAGTTTTCCACATGTTCTCTTATGAGTAAAACATCAATTCTTACAGCCCCATTTTTTTGAATTGTATCAACGTTAATAGAACAAGGTTTTAGATTTTGAATGCATAATTTTAGTTTTTCGAAGTTGCTTTGATTAACATAGACTCCCGCCGGTACTTTGACACTCCTCATCTTTATTTAATTGCCAACAAACAATTAAGTAATATTAACCATCGCGCCATTTTCTGCATTAATCACCATTTCAGTTTCTTCCAAAAGCAAACAATATGGATCAACTTCCTCACTCTCTCCTCTTTCAATGTACAGGGAAGTAGCTACGCTATTGGACTTTATAGTTTCCTTTTGAGAACTCGGGTCAATTGCATAGATTGCATGAAGCTTTTTAAACACAACCATATCCAAAATGGGCTCTGTATTTCCATTACTTTCACACACTTTTTCGTAAGATTGTAGGCTTCCGCATCATCATTTTTATCCCAATCAATTTCCAATCCATCTCAGGGGTAAAATGCCCCATCCAGAGAAACCCGAAATTGTTTCACCTTAGCATTTGCAGTCAACACATTGTTCTTATCAGTCATGGTATCTCCATCTGGTTCCTTAAATATGAGCCACAAGTATCATGGCTTTCCTTCCAGAACACTCAAATTCCAAGTGTAGGTAGTTTGGTTCAGTTGAACATGTTGGCATCTCCTTTTGGGGTATGATACATTCAGTGGCTTCTTTGAGTTGTCTTCTAATCAACATATCCTCCGTTTTCAGATGAGGAGTGTATTCACTGATATACTAGCACATCTCATTAATAGCAAACTCATTATTATCACCAAAAGCGTTAGCAACACCAATAAGTACTCTGTTTTCATTATTATTTCTTTGCAGTTGAAGTCTAATTTTTAGTCCATGCAGAACTTTATCAAAATCACAGAATCCAAATATCCCTTGAAGAGGAACTGCCATGGTAAAACTATTCTGTTTTTGTATCATCATTAAACATAGACTTTCTTTGATTATAGCCCAGGTCAGTGTTTGTTCCCTTAGTCATATCAGGAATAAAACCTTCCGCAGCCCCATTAGCCATTCTTTCATGAAACGAATAAAGGGTAAATTTCATCATTTCTGATGTGGCAGAGACATAATCAACTGCTTCAACTTCTTCTGTTCCAATATACAAACGAACATTGTCAAACATTTTCCAGAAGAAATCATTTACGAGTGTGACAGTTGTGTTATTCCCAGCCTTAGTGAATGTAAATTTACACAACAAGAAACTATCGGCGAGATTCAAGTAAGTTTGTTGATTATTTCAAAACTTTTTGTTCCGTTTGTACTCCAGTCTGTTTCTGTTATAGCATTTACCTTGAGGTAGTCTGCCTTTTTGGTAGAGTTTGAGATGATGATGGTATTATCTAGATCTTAGATACTATCCATCGCTTCCATACTTATGTATATTGAGTAATACGAAATTGAGTAATACTTTTGTTTTTTTAGGATATTTAGTAATACTTATTTACACTAAAACTTGAAATCCTGACACCAGTATGTGGATAATTTTTGGGTTTTTTGTGGGGATAGTTGAGTTTTACCTTTCTTAATTTCTTTGACAGCCTGTAATTTACAAGATTCCTTCTGAGTATCTGTCACACTCTTTGTAGCACTCACAGCATTTCCCACAGCAGAAGTCGTTGAACCTATGAGGTCTTTATGTTTAAGAATTATTGAACCAATGCCCATTAGAGTATCCATTATTCCATCTCCACTTCGAAATTGTTCGCCAACACCTGGTTGCATTTTAGGTTTGTAGTATCCTCTTCAGCTCATGTTTCCTCACAATAGGCATTATATATATATATATATATATATATATATATATATATATATATATATATATATATATATATATATATATATATATTACTACGAAATAAGTCTCAGTATATTTCTCGTAAGGGAAATTCTCCAAAGTGAATTCTGATGGATATAATTTCTCCATTGAAGGAAATCAGGTGATTACTTTGGTCGGTGATTCTAAAATTTACTCTATAGATTGTTTTAGCTGATACAGGTAGATAAACAAGATTTTTCTGCTCCATCTTGAATTTATATCCAAAGGGGGTTGAGTACACACTGAAGGAGAATATTAAATTTGTTATTTTACCGTCATTGTAAGCCCCATCAAGCAAATCACAGTGAATCAATACAGAATTTATGCCTGAAGATATTTGGAGAGTATCATCGCTGTAATAAATTCCGTTCGTTTAAATATTTTTTGAGGAGAAACCCAATTCTCGGAATGAATAATTATCAATGGTAAAATCAACTTTGTAATTGTTTTTCAACTGAATGCTTGATGTTGAAGTATGCTTTTGGATGCCTATGGTTATATTTATTGGCTCGTCCCCTTGTTTCTTCATCAGGTACACAATTTCAGAGGATATTTGAGAAATCTCATATGCTCTGGGTGGGATTGTTATCGTTTCATACCCTCTTCCCGGATTATAACTGAAGTTGTTGTTTTTCTCTGTGATATTGAACAGGGTATTATAAGTTTCCATTAACAATAGTGAAGCTACATATTATTTTGAAAGGTCAAGTTGCAGTGGGTATGGGAATTAATCCGTGTGATCATTAATTGTGAAGTTAAAGCTTAAGACTGTGCTTCTCATACTATATAGGATAACATCCTCTACCCACTCAAAGCCACCTGTTGGCAGTGGCTGGCTCATTGCCCAGCTGTATAGGTTGTTGGCGTCGAGGTATAAGATATGGCTATTAGGTTTGCTTGAGTCATACCCATCAACATGCGGGTTGTTTGCCTTTGCGTGGCGCTTTGAGGCCATGAAGATTCCACCGCGCAGACCCTTCTCAATGAAGAGGTGCTGGTCGTAGTCCATGAAAAGTTGGAGCTCTATGTCAGTTTTCCTCAGGAGTGCATCCCAACTCAGGCCGGGACATCGTGTAGTAGTGGGCAGGGTCTAGACCTTATTGCCACTTGCAGGTCTTTCTGAAGGTCTCAAAGATATCAGACAGAAAGAGCATGTCTGTATAGAGGCAGAGGTCATGGTGGTCTCCCATGTCTTCACACCCAAAAGCACTCCAAACATTTTGGGCATGGGTGTAATCCTCTTCGTTGATGTTCTCTTCCCTGAGCTTGCTGTGGAAGGCCTCCCAGAGAGAAAGAGGATCTGTGAACTGCTCCAAGGAGTCCATGTACTCATAGGGGTACACCACTTTTTGCGCGAGTAGGTATGCATGTGCTGGTGTATACCTTGCGGTAATGGATAAACATGAAGGATCTAGATTTTTGCAGTTTTCTGTGCTACATTTCAGATATCTAGACACAAACTGCCAGTCCTTGTTGATGACTCCTTGCTCTTCCTGTTTAGAGGTTGTGCACACTTGAGATGCCCCAATCATACTGCAGACAAGCTTGTCTGGGGAAGCCAGGAGGAACTGGGCACTGTCAATGAACCAGAATTCAAACAAAGAGCTCTTCGTTTTTTTCACATTCTTGACTCCCCGCCTCAGTAACATCATGCTTGAGAGAGAATGAAATGTACTTTTCCATGTTGTTCGGTATACAGGTGATGGTACCTTCCACCTTGCTGATAGCCTGCATCAGAAGATGTGAGTCTGAGCCCCTCAGGTTGTGAAAGACCACAGGGGTGATTATTTGTTTCTGTTTTATCCTCAGCATTAGGTTGCAATTTCTGTGGGCTGCTCCTCAGAACTTTCTGGTGATATGACAGTGATCGAGGACTGAGTCGGGTTGCCCCCCTGTAACTATCAGAGGCTTATCACATTTGAGGCAGTTGATGCTGGTGTTGTATATCTGCCAGTCTTGGGGTGTCATTCTCAAAAGCTTAGGGTTGCTAAGGCCTAGGTCACATTTGCTCTACGGTGAGGATATGGCGGCCGTACACCCTCTGAATTGACAGAAACGTGCGGCGGCCGCAGAGAAACTGAGGTGGCCTCAGGGAGGCCCTACACCGTTTGGCTATATTTTTCAGGCCGTAGGGTCGCCGTGGAATTATAGCGCGGAGTTATAACTTTTTTTCATTTCTATGTTCGCCGTAGCAATTCGACAAGCCAAGCTATGACGTAGATGTGTTCCACGTCGACCGTACGTAGGGCGTACGGTGGGCTTGCATTATTCGTGCGGCTGCCGTAAGCTCTTCTGAATGAAAAATGAATTTTCCCAACCCCCAAAAAATTACGGCGGCCGCACTATTTCCACGGTCGCCCTACGGTGGCCTTGCGCTCTGTGTGACTACCTGCGGGCAATGCAGGGTCAACGCACGGTTCCCCTACGCCCGCCTTGCACCTACGTACGGCCTCCGTGGCAGTCTGCGTCGACCGTGCGCTACCACTAGAGATCAGAGTATAGGTGTTTGCCTATACCGTGGTGCCCCCAGAATCCCAATTTAATTCGTTCCAGGAGGCTGTTCGGATTGCAAAAAGTTCGGATTCCAAAAATATTTTCCCAATAAGAAATAATGGAGTGAATTAATCCGTTCGTGGACCAAAAGAAAACCCACTTTCAAGACACTTTAAATTGAAATTGCCCATGTTTAAGATAAAATAAGATGAGTAAATGACCTTCGGTGGCGGTGTATTGTATGTAAACTGGTACAATCACCACATCCAAAGGTCCACACAGGCTCATGCTCCGGCTTGGGTTCCGATCGCTCGCGCACTCTGCGATAGCGCTGCCCCTAGGGCAGCTCATCAAACATGATGCCCGCAGAACCACAATCACTTTCATCAAACGCATCAGGCTGACGTTATCGTGGATATTCCAAATTACAACTGGTTTTGCTGTGAAATTCAATCCTTGCCCGACAGTCCGTCACACCACGTGATCGGATTGCTTTTTTGTTATTATTTAAAACACAAGATATTTAAAAAAAAACATCACAAATGAAGGTGAAAACACGAGATAAGGCCTGAGTCACATTTGGCTCGGCGGCCAGAGGGTGTACAAAATGTACGGGCACAGTATTTCCACGGTCACACAATGTAGCAGTCACATATGTTTATAGCAGCTCATAGCGAGCTCGGCGTTCTTCTTGTTCTTCTTGTTCTTCTTGTTCTTCTTGTTCTTCTTGTTCTTCTTGTTCTTCTTGTTCTTCTTGTTCTTCTTGTTCTTCTTGTTCTTCTTGTTCTTCTTGTTCTTCTTGTTCAGACAAAACCTTAATCTCTCAGACTCAGTTCTTGTATATACAAATCCGGATCGCCTTAAATACTGAGCACATGTACACATCCTCACATAGACGGTGCCTTTTGAGAGCGTCTATCATGAACTTTTAAATATATTCGGACATTTGCTTTAAAGTTTCGAAAAGTTCACGTTACTATTTAAAGATTATTCCATTTATCGTATTGTAATTTCGTAAATACATTATATATTTCGTAAATACACGATATATCGTAAATACGTAAATACATTATGACGGGTTTCGCTATTGGCTTTATGAAGGCACGTGACGAAATATCGGAAGTTGTTGTTGTTGTTGTTGTTTTGTTTTTTTTTAATGTAATTTTTTTTTAGCCGACAAAACCTTTAGGTTTTGGACGCTGCTCTTGGACACATTAATCCTTATTTTTCAGGGAGCCGCATGGCGTATTTATAAATTGTGGAGACCGAAAACATGGGTGTGCCGTACGGTCTTTGATTTGATGTCGCACGGTGACCTTAGGGCGTTCCTGCGGCGGCCAAAGAATTTTCAAGGCAGACACAAGGTGCCCGCAAGGCGACCGCAGGGGGGGGGGACCCTAAGCCGAACGTGCGGCCAGACGGACGGTAACGAATGGGTTAATTTTTTAATTTTTTTTATTTTTTACCAGTTCTTTTGTTTCGGCTTGTCGAATTTCCACGGCGAACGTTGAAATGAAAAAAGTTATAACTCCGCGTTATAATTCCACGGCGACCTTACGACCTGTAAAATATAGCCATATGGCGTAGGGCCACCCTGAGGCCACCTCAATTTCTCTGCGGCCGCCGCACGTTTCTGTCAATTCAGAGGGCGTACGGCCGCCGTATCCTCGCCGTAGAGCAAATGTGACTGAGGCCTAAAGTATCGATCGACACACGAGAGATGCTTTCACGAGGACTTCCACCGACGAACTGAATGAACAAAGCGCGAAGATGCGGCTCGAACAGGTGGGGAGACACGTGAACGAACATGAACGCTACGTTGTGTTCGGTTTTTAAAAATGTATTAGGTTTTTAGGGCAAAATTTTCTCGAAAAAATTGTTCGGATTCCAATTTGTTCAAACAATGGAGCATTCGGATTCTGAGGGCACCACGGTATATTATAGTTATAGTATATTCAGTTATATATATACTGGTATATTTTTATTTCAGTAAAAAAAAGAACTGGTATATATACCCACTCGTTACCGTCCGTCTGGCCACACGTTCGCTTTAGAGTCCCCCTGTGGTCGCCTTGCGGGCACCTTGCGGGCACCTTGCGTCTGCCTTGAAAATTCTATGGCCGCCGCAGGAATGCCCTAAGGTCACCGTGCGACATCAAATCAAAGACCGTACGGCACCCCCACATTTTCGGTCTCCACGATTTCTAAATACGCCGTGTGGCTACCTGAAAAATAAAAACGTATGTGACTGCGACATTGTGTGACCGTGGAAATACTGCGGCCGCCGTATAATTGCTTGTGGCCGCAGATTTGGGAGACCCACGGCCGCCGTGGCAAATGTGACCGAGGCCTTAGGATATCCTTAAAATGTCTTCCCTCCTTCTGAATAGCATTGAGGAAGTGTTCTGCTGTGGCTGGACCCTGGTAGACCACTGGAGGCTCTGTTTGACCATCACACCTTACCACAAAGTAGCCATAGCCGTAGCTGCAAGCCTCATGCTGTTGCATCTTCTGTGTGTTGCTTTGGTCGGGGTGGCCCATCAAACTTGGTGGGAAGGGCCTCAAAGTCAGCATCAATGATGAAGAGAGCTGGTTGCCGCTTGTGTCAGTTCTGAAAGGAGATCATATTTTTCTCTCCTCTGGCATCTCTACCCTCATAGCGGTTTGCCCTATGCCCTTACATTCTGGTCTATGCACCTCCAGTAGCTCCTTGCAGGAGTACCCATGTCGGCATCTCTCACATAAGTGTTTGCGCCCATTGTACTTACTCTGATTGTGAAGTAGGCAGTTGAGCTTCTTCACCCAGGTGTAGAGAAACTTCCCAGCCTTCTCGATTAGCAAAAGGTTGGTCCGTGGGCTGCCTTTGCATTGCTTGCTGAGCCTATGGACAACTGCACCCTCATCCCAACTGAAAACATTGACAGCTAAGAGATGTTCTGTCTTTCAACTTTCTCAATTTATGAGATGGGTGTAGGTGCGTTGATCCCTGTGAAGTTGAGGCCATCTACTACTGGATAACTTGTTGGCCTGCACACATGTCTCCCATGGGCTACTGGGAACGGAGCTGACCAGAGGGCCCACCTGAGGCAATGGTCATTCATGTTCTTCACATTGACCACTGCTTTCTTGTTTCTGAGAGCTGCTGGCAGTGGGATATAAGAGCCGCCCCTTAGAAGTTGGTAGCAAGCGATGTCCAGCCACAGAAGTTCCACTCTGTCAACCTCCCAGCCAGAGCCATGACTCCTCCACTTTTCAATGGTCTCCAGGATGTATGGGAAAGCCGTGCCAAGTGCACCATCAATCTCATGGGCCTGTACGATGCTCCCCCTGCTTGTGCCGGAACACTGCAGGCACATACACCCACTCCTTGTCAATCTTTCCCTTCAGGAAGAGAATCTTTAAAGCAAGATAGAATTTAACCCCCTCCAATGCGAGGATCTCTTCCACCAGTTTCTGGTGAATATGGGGTGCACACCTTCCAGGATGGATTGAGGGTCAGCCTCTTTTCGGTGAAACTTTGGAACATCTCTCTGCCACCCTCGCAGAAAATGTCCAATGACCCAGGGGGTCTTTTTGATTGTGAGGTCACCTTTTTTGTCCTTCTGTTTGAACAGCTCAAGAATGTCTTTTTGGTGGCTTTCTACTGTCTGGGTTTTCTGGGGAGGTATGGGATAAAACTTTCCCTGAATGGCCTTCCGCTTTCTCTCCTTCCCCTTTCGAGGTGGAGCAGAAGGTCGGTATTTCATTGAAAGCAGTGGTTTAAGCAGGTGCTTTTTCACTGCTTCTGGAATGGGCTCATCCAAAATGTTCTGTATAACACCCTGGAGAGGCTCCGGTATCTGCTTTTCTGCAAGCGATTGTTCATCGTGTTTGAATGAGAGGCCATCTGCCTTGAACAGGCTAAGAAGTTCCTTCTGGTATTTCCTGACTGATCCGATTTTTTGAGAAGGGTTGGCATCGAACTCCTCCAGTATGGCCTTCCGCTTTATCTCCTTCTTCTTTCGAGGTTTGGCAGGTCGGTGTTTCTATGAAAGAAGGTCGTGCTATTTTGTGAGTATTTATGTCGACGTTCTCACCTGGTGTTTGAGGCCTAGTCCTAGGCTTGAGGCCTACCGGTTCCACTTGGTGTTCGATCGTTTTTTTTTTTTGTTTGTTTGTTTTTTCTCCCCATTACCTTCAATTTCTATCCTCCCCATTACCTTCAATTTTCATCCTCCCCACTTTCCAAACATCCCCCATTCTCCCAACTAATCTCTTTCTTATCTCAAAAAAATAAAAATAAAAAAAACAACAAAAAAAAAACCCAACAACAACAACAACAACCTTCTCCCGATTCTGCTACTTCTTCCTCTTAACTTCCTCCTCGTCTTCCTCGATTTCTTTTTTTTTTTTTTACACTTCCATGACCTAATCTGTTGAACTCTCTCATACATTAATATTAACAACAAAAACGATCTTATAATGCTTCATCTTCCTCTCTCACACATGTGGTACTCTTTACTGTTTCACAATGCACTACTCTTCTGCTATTTTAACAGACTGCTCTCATTTCGACCTCTCCTTCATTCCTTGCCTAAAAAATCCAACTATTACAGCGCTTCTTCTCTCCATGCTCTGAATTCGCCTTCATTGCATCCATCAAGAATTGTGTTAAATCGCATCTCTGACCTAAAACTTTTAAAAACCACAGTTTGCCATGGATGCTCGCTTTCCATCAACCATTCTTTTTTCCAACTTCAGTGCCAACTCACCCCCTCACCCCTCACTCTCACTCTCAAAGCAACCATCCCACTCTTCTCCCTCCAAGCCTCCCTCTCACCTCTTTTTCAAAAATTCCCCCTCACCTTTCTCCCACCTTTCATCCCCCTCACTCTTCCTTCTCTAAGTTGCCCCCCCTCTCTCATCCACCAACCTGCCTCCCTCCACTGCCCTCTCACCTCCATCTCTTCACTCCACATCCTCAAATCCTCAACTGCCATCTTCCTTGTCTCTTGTCCCCCCTCTCTCACAGCACCACAGAGCCTTTTCTCCTCCTCATTCGGCCCCCTCCCCTCGCTATTCTGCAATACCTCACACTCCTTCAGCAACCCTCCTTACCTCCCCTCGTCCCTCGTCCGACCCTCCCCCGCCCCCTCCACCTCCTGCACCAAAAGCCTCTCCCCTACCTCTTCATTAAAAGTGTGGACCTCAAATATCCGGGGCCTTCGCTCAAACCTTTCAGATCTTTCCATGCAGGTTGCCACTGACAAACCAGACATTATCTGCCTAACAGAAACTTTCCTCTCCCAAGACGTGTCTGACTCCCAAGTATCTCTCCCTGGTTACTCCCTCTTACGGTATGACAGACCTGACTGAGCCTCGTCCTGGTGGAGGTGTTGCTCTCTTCATCAAAGACTCTATTCCTCACTCTCCCTGCACTGCTCTCACTCCCCACACCCCAGGAATACCTCTGGCTTCGGCTTCCCCTCCACTCCCACCTCATGTTTATATGTACTGTACCGTCCACCGAACAGTGATGACTCCATCTACACCTCACTCTCCGAAAACATGGACCATCTTCTATCTTCTCATCCAAACTCTCTCTCTTCCTCTTATGTGGCGACTTCAATTGTCATCACGCCAGTTGGCTAGGTGTGGGTACCTCTCACCTGCCATGGGACATCAGCAAAAGCTTTCTGTGACTCATTGGGACTGACTCAATCGGTCAACTTCCCGACCCGGATCTCAACCAATGGTACTCCATCTCTTCTGGATCTGATTTTGACAAATTTCCCTGACAATATCTGCTGCTCTTCCTTCGCTCCAATTGGTTCTTCTGACCACGTCCTTATTAAAGTGGACATCTCTCTGGCTGTTATCAGAGAACCACCTCACCGCCGTCCAGTCTGGCATTTCACTCAAGCCGACTGGCAGGGTCTCCGAGCAGCCATCAAACTTACAGACTGGTCTCCTATCACTACTTTCTCAAACATCAACTCATCCTGGGAATTCTTTCAAAGAAACTTGCTCTCCCTCATGCACAGATTTATCCCCTCTCGTGTTCAGTTGTCTTACCCTTCCTCGCGCCCTTGGTTTACTGAAGCTTGTGGCTGAGGCAGTTGTCCTGAAACAACTTGCCTTTGCCTCATGGAAAGCAAACCCAACTGAGGCAATCTCAGTTCTTTCCACAAAGCTCGGAACAAGTGTGTAGCTACCCTCAGGAGAGCCAGAAAACAACATCTTTCTCATCTCAAGTCTGAACTCTCAAACCTCTCTCCCTCCTCAAAATCCTGGTGGCGTTTAATCAAATCTGTTTCTGATGTATGTTCCCCCCTCCATCCCTCCCTTACCTCAAATGGCCGCACTGCTGATTCCACACGTGATAAAGCTGAATGTCTAAACTCGGTGTTTGCAGCTAAATCTTGTGTCCCAAACCCATCACTATCTCTACCCACTTTACCCAGTCGCACCCAACTGTCCCTGGACTCTGTATCCTTTTCTCCTGACAAGGTGGAGAGCTTGCTTTCAAACCTCGAGTCAGATTCTGCAACCGGTCCAGACGGCATCAGCCCACGTGTCCTCAAAGCCTGCTCTTCTGCTCTTGCTCACCCTCTCTCTGTTCTATTCACCCTCTCATTTTCCCAAGGTCATCTGCCATCTGCTTGGAAATCTGCTAACATCACTGCCCTGCATAAAAAAGGTGCAAAAACAGATCCTGTAACTATAGACCAATCAGCCTTCTCCCCAATCATCAGCAAGGTTATGGAATCCATCATCGCTTCAGACATGAAATCCTTCCTCTTCTCCAATGGCTTGATTTCCAATCATCAATTTGGTTTCAGACCAGGTCACTCTACCCTAGATATGCTGCTACTGCTCTCCATCAATGGATGGAGGTCCTCAATGCCAGACAGGAAATCCGAGCCGTATCCCTGGACATATCACGTGCTTTTGACACAGTCTGGCACCCTGCCCTACTCACCAAACTCTCTTCCCATGGTATTCAAGGCCATCTCCACTCATGGCTCGCAGACTTCCTCTCCTGTCGCAGTCAACGTGTGGCCCTAAATGGAGTTCTTTCATCCCCTCTTCCTGTGCAGGCTGGAGTTCCTCAAGGTAGCGTTCTGGGCCCTGTTCTTTTTCTGGTTTTCATCAATGATCTCTCGGACTCTCTGGAAAATCCTCTATTTCTCTTTGCCGATGACTCAACCCTCTGCCGTACCATCTGTCATCCCTCAGACCGGCAAGCAGCAGCTTCTTCGCTCACTGCAGATCTGGATAAAATCACAAACTGGTCCAACACGTGGAACATGTCTTTCAATCCAGACAAATCTCACACTCTCTCACTATGTCTCTTCGAAAGGACCGTTTACAAAACCCCCATCCACTTTCTCAACAATCCTCTGGAAGAAGTCTTTTCTTTCAAGCTTCTGAGTCTCACTATCTGCCATGACCTTTCCTGGGAAAGTCACATTTCCAACCTTTCCTCAAAAGCCAGTCGCCGACTGAGAATCCTCCGTCGTGCAAAGTCCTTCCTCGGCCCTCTTGAGCTCCTGACCACTTACAAAGCTTTTGTCCGTAGCCTGATGGAGTACTGCTCCCCTCTGGGCTGCTGCTCCTGCCTCCCACCTTTCTCGACTTCACGCTGTCGAAACCAGGGCTTTAAGATCATTGGCATCTCCCGCAATGAAGCTGAGTCTTTGGGCCTCTCACTCAATCACCGCAGGTTGGTCGGTGGTCTTTCTGTCTTCTACCGACTCCTCTCCAGCCTTGCCCCCCTGCTCTCTCTGCGATTTGTCCCAACCACATTTCCACAGGGCGCTCAAGGTCCGCCAACAACCCCCTTCTGGTAAAACTACCAAAATCACGAATCACTGCTCATCTTCACTCTTTCATTCCTCTTTTTCCCGCCTTTGGAATAAACTTCCTCACTCTATTCTTTCCCATTCTTCCCTTCAGGCTTTCAAAACAGCTCTTCACCACCACCTCTTCTCTTCCCCCATCCAAATCCTCGATCTTTTCTACCCCCGATAATCCACCCAAGCCCACTTCCTTCAATTCTCCTGCTTTCCTTCCTGAAAGTCCCTTTAATGTCCATCTTCCCCTCGCCATGTTCCCCGTCCCATCCCCATCCCTCTCCCTTCCACAGTTCACCTGTGTCTGTTCCCCAATGTTTTGTCCCTTCCACTCCCGCCCCTCTTGTCTCATGCCTCCTTGCTGTGAGTTGTGTGTTAGCTCTCATACGAGCCTCGACCAAGGTATAAAAAAAAAAAAAAAAAAAAAAAAAAAAAAAAAAGCAATGGTTTTCTCAGGTGCTTTTTCACTGCTTCCAGAATGGGCTCATCCAAAATGCTCTGTACAGCACCTTGGGGAGGCTCCTGCATCTGCATCTCTGCAAGCACTAGTTTGATGTACTTGTCCATCGTTACCATGTTTCATGGGCAATATTTAGGAGAATGCCAATGTCTAAATTGGAAATATTGGTGGTATTACGTAAGTAATTTGCTGTAAGAAGTCCATGTCATGGGAAAAGAAAATTGCAAAGTTGATACTGAAATGCATCGCAATAGTTCTCCATCGTTTGTAATGGATTGCAATAAGAAGATATCCGATTATCCTGCTGGAGTTTCATCTTATGATATGAGGATGCTGTGAGCCTACATTCATACGATAGCTTCGAAAGTTTGTATGATGAAATGGATTAAATTTTGAGTGCCACTGCCAATATGTCTGACAGTGAAATGGATGAAATTTTGTTACATATGTCTGATAATGAAAATCCAGATATTATAACTTGTTACAGTGAAAACAGTGATAACAATGAAAACAATTATAACTTGCCGGCCTTCTCGATAAGAAGCAGGTTAATCCGGGGAATGCCATCACTCTGTTTGCTAAGCAAGACGTATATGTCCGCATTCCACGCAGTATTCCCGCAGCACACTCTCGGCGAGTGTGTGAATCCTCCATGGCGATCCTCCATTGAATTGAATTTGAATCCTCCATTGAATCCTCCATGGCGACCTACTGTGCATCCCATCTGGCATGGGGAGACCTGGTGGTGGTCGTATGGTAGCTTAGCTGCCGGGGTAGCTATCATTTCTTGAAGCGCTACTGTGTCGCTGGTGCAGTGCCACTCTACCAGTACACACACTGGAACTGGTACTCATTTTGCCGACTTCAGAAGGATGACAGGCTGTCAACCCCCTGGTGTATTAATTCAGCGGCCGACGGGGCTTGAACTCAGGACCCTAGGATCTCAAGCCGCCACCCTAACCACTGAGCCAACACCAGGCTATGGGGAGACCTGTTTTGGATCTTCGCTATTTCAGCGTCTACTGCCTATAAGGCATGAAGAAGGTTCCTTTTCTTATTCTTGCATTCCCTAATCCTAATCCCTTGGCGTACTTCGTAGATGACCTGGTTGTTGAACTTTTGACACATTGTTGACTGAGACATAGTATGGATCACCACTTTCTATGAGGTAGGGATGGGTCTCAGATCCAAAACTCCTTAGGGAACAACAAGGTACATATGGTGCACATTCAACTGCGCCGGATATGACTTTTTTGCTTTGCTTTAGCGAAGCTGCAAGAGATGGAAGTTGTCATAGCAGCGACTTGCATCTTTTTTGCTGCATACAAGCCCTTAGTTATTGATAAAGTTGGCCCCTGGAGCCCTTTGCAGCTCCTCTCATAGAAGTTGTAGCATACACACTTTGGCATGCTCCCTCTCCTGGTTCTCGAGAACTAGGATCATGCTTATCTTGATGCGTGTCACAATAGTATTCTTCTCCCTGATCCTGTATACACCGAGGGGCAGGTCTTGCCACTTGGTTGGCTGTTGCGCTTCTCTAAAGGCACCTCTCTGGTGGTTGAAGTCTTCGCTCTTTGGCCAGAGAAGGTCTTCGCTTGCTGCTGCGCTATGCTCTTTGATTGTAGCCATGTAAAATGGGTATACTAAGGTGTATACCAATGTCAAAATGGAAATCTCGGTGGTTCAAGTCAGACCTCTATTACCTCAAGACATCTATATTCATCTCAAAAGGTATGGGTCTGGGAGCATTCCCAGAGCTCTGGAACCCTCTAAACACAAGTTGGCCCAGAACTCCTATTTCCTATAATATATATATATATATATATATATATATATATATATATATATATATATATATATATATATATATATATATATATATATATATATATATATATATATATATATATATATATATATATATATATATATAGTTATGGCTGTGGAAATTCGCAATACACCATAAAGGTTCCTTAGATCAGTTATGACGCTAAGTTTATGTGCAGATAGTTCCCCACCGTTGTTTAAAGGGAATTTGTGTGATTCATCAGGCTGCGACTCTTTGAGATAGCCGTTTTTCTGTTGTATCGTTATTTTGGACCGGCCGAAGACTTTAAACGAAGGCCCCGTGAAAGGCCTACAACGGCGCGCGAGTTTTCCCGCCTTTTTTGCGGCGCCGGGACTGACGGGAGAGGCTGCGAGAGCTCATAGCAATTGGTGGATACGGGGTGTGAGGCGGCCGTGAGGAGGGAACGCCCCTTTTCGAGGAGCTTCTCGAAAGGGCTGGAGGAGAGGCGGAGCCAAAAAGGGGGTGGAGCGAAGGGGCGGAGCCCCGCGCTATATAGGGCGGAGCGTGCGAGGGCTCGTCCTCTCTCTCCTGCCTGGATCGTCGTGTTTGGACTCTCTCTCCTGCCTGGATCGTCGTGTTGGATTCTTCCTCTCTCTCCTGCCTGGATCGTCGTGTTGGATTCTTCCTCTCTCTCCTGCCTGGATCATCGTGTTGGATTCTTCCTCTCTCTCCTGCCTGGATCATCGTGTTGGATTCATCCTCTCTCTCCTGCCTGGATCATCGTGTAGGATTCATCCTCTCTCTCTCTCTTGGTGGACGTCGTGTTTGAGCGCTCCTCTTCTTCGCCCTGGATTGTCGTGTTTGGATTCGTCGGGCTCTGGATCGTCGAAGGCTCGTCTCTCCCTCTGGGCGCCAAGTCGTGAGGGTTGCGAGCAGTGGTCCCGGGTTGAGGTGCGCACGAGAGGAGAGTGCCGGAGAGGGCTCGCCGACCGTCGCCCCTCGAGGGGGCAGGTAACCAGCACGGTCTCGCGGGCCTTTTCGGTCATCCACGGCCCATGACCATAAAGGTTTACGAACCCCGTCTACCTCCCTGCCTATGGGGAGGGTTTTCCTGTTGTTTTTGTATGACTGCTGCGGCGCCGTGTCTCCATAAGTAGACCTGTGTAAGTGCCTGTAAATTACCTATAATTATAGTGTGTGGTATTGCTTTCTTGCCTGTATCTGTGTTTCATTTCGATTTGCCTTGCTTGTAAATACGTGCATGATTCCTTGCTTGTGTTGTGTGTGTAATATGTGCTTTGTTGTAAATGTCCTTGTGTGAAAATGTATCCCGTTCGTCGTCTCTTTCCCCATTGAAAGGGCCATCTTGCATCATGGAAGAAATTGGTAGACGGGTGTAAGCACCCAGTAAATAGAATCACATCCTTTGGGGCCGGCGATAACACCGCTCTGTTATCCCTGAAGCACGGAACGGACCGCTTAAGCGGTTCGTGTCCTAGGCCGGCCTGCGGCAAGGTACGATCACCCGGTTAACTACTCGCGCAGGTACTTAGGTAGGTCGAATTTGGTGAACAACCCTATCCTGCGTGGGTGGCCAATTGGCACGATTGTGGTTAGGTCTAAGCACCCACCCGTAACTAGCTCCCGGCGTTGTTCCGGGAGGGTCATGACAGAATTGTCCGTTCCGGTGGATGACGCAGTCGCGATTCGAGTTACGTGGCCGATCGCACGTTGGGTGGACCAGAGTTCGTAACAACATATATATATACATATATATATATATATATATATATATATATATATATATATATATATATATATATATATATATATCCTTCAGTTTGCGTTATGAAACGTTCGTTTTGGTGGGTCAATATCACTTCTTAAGTCAGCGATTCGGCGAGCCAGGTTGTGTATATCTGATTTTCATGAGCAGGTAAACATGACACGTGAGCTACCAACATTATGCTTGCAATTTTCACATGCACGCCAACCAGAAAAGGTGGCTGATATACATTGTTATGCTTTGAGTTGGTAATGTGCTTCATACTCGTACTGTATAACTCAGAAAAAAGATTAGTTTTTGGAAAGAGCAGGTTGCATCATCAAGATTATGTTTCTTCACTCAAAGTCTAAATTCCTCTCTTCCCATACCAACCATTACCCGCTCGCACAACCCCTTCCACCACCTGCTGAAAAATCCCTCCAACATATAAGCATCCTCTTCCCAAGAAGAAGAAATTCCGAGCCACTTTTAACTCTTCCACTACTACTGTATCTGATGGTGTCATTCCTTTAATCCTGTAGACTTGTTTATCTGTGCTGTCATCTTCATTTTATTTGCTTGTTTCCAGGTCTTTCTCTGAGAGCCATTTGCCTGCACCATGAAAAGTTGTGAATATTACCAGGGTTCATAAGAATGGTGACAAACTGACCTTCTCAACAGCTGACAGTTACCCAACATCATAAGCAAAGCAATGAAATAAAACATTGGAGCAGACCGCAACATCCATCACTTTTCCAACTCTCTGAACTCTGATCTTCAGTTTGGCTTCCACCAAGGTCAATCCACCCTGAACATACGACTCCTTATAATGTCAACAATCGGTGGATGGCTTTGGAGGCAAATAACAGTGACCAGCACCATCAATGTGGACATGTCCCATGCATTGACTATCAGATATCCTCTACAGTTGATAATCTTGGTTGGCATTATTTTCCATGCTACACCTCGAAGAGACCAACAAGACTTAAGCGTCTGAGACCATTCCTGTTATTGGTGGACACCAATGAACTCAATTAATCACTGAAATATCCATTGCATCTTTGTGCAGACGTTTCCACCCTTTGCAATACTTTTCCTTCCTCCACCAGGCAGGCTGTGGTGGCATCCTTCTCCACTGATCTTGAGAAAATAAACAACTGAAAATGTCCTCCAAATATAACATGTCTTTTAATGCAGGAAAGCGGCACAGTCTCATATTTCCCTATCATAAACACCACCTGGCTCGTTCTCCAATCGAGTTCTGTTGTCAGCATCTGGGACAGGTAGTCTCGAAAACACCTGTCCCCACAACCTTGCCAATAGTTACCTTGCCTCCTTTGAGATTCTGGAGTCCAAAGCTCTCAGTATCATTGGCATCTTAAAACAGTGGGCTGAGTCTCAGAGCCTCTTCACTCACCGGAGGCAAGTTGGTGGCCTTATTGTCTTTTCATGATTCCTTTCTGGTCTTTCTCCTTTCTCTCTCTTTCCTCTCCACCCAAACCCAACATTAATCCTCCCACTCCTCTGGTCTTGTGCTCTTCTCTCCAGGCTTTCAAGTCTACTTCCCATGGACACCTCATCCTATGTCCAATTTCTACTTACTGTATAACTTTTCCACACCTGCTGAGTCCCCTTTCACTGACAACTCCTTTCCTCATGCTGTGATGCATCTGTGCATTCCAGCTCTCTTGTTTCCGACCTTTGCCCATATTTTAGCTGACTCTGCTCTTCCATGAGCCATAGCACCTGGAGAGAAAAAAAATTGGACACATGCTGTTATCCTGGCAAAATTTATAATTCCCTTTTCATCATTCATTTGACCAACGTTTGCTGTAGTTGACCTGAACGGGATCAAAAAACCAGACTAATGTCTGAATAACAAAGGCTGAATCTGAATCAAAGGGCGGAGGAGCTCCTTGTGAGCCAACGGCCATCCATATCTAGTGCCCAACTGTGTCTGCGGACGTCCTCCTGCAGTTGGGTTACTTCTTATTTGGAGGTTGGTGGCAGGATTTGCACTCCAGCCACCGTAAAACGCTTCATTCCGCAAAACGCAAAAACGCAAAAAAATCTGAAAACCCACTCCGTGGGAGTACCTCCTGTGCAGCTTCCCTTCGCAGGGCAGCTCACCGGATGATGGGATTGGGGCAAAGCCTTCGGGACCCCCAATCTTTGATAGGAGGGAAACCACGGGGTAACATCCCTGGGTCAGATTGCGGGAGAGTGTGTCGGAGTGGTGCTGAGGTGTCGTCCACCAGACGGCGGTCTCCCTTGGGTTAACCTGAGGCGGTCCCTTCGGGTGGGTGCCTGGAATGTCCTATCCCTAAGAGAGGATGATCACCTGTCTCTGTTATCATCTGTGCTCACGCGTTTGGACATCGGAATTGCAGCTCTCTGAGGTTCGGAGACCGGATTGCGGCGAGATAATGGTGGGTGGTTACACCTACTATTGGTCTGGTCGCTCTGATGGTTACCATACCCAATGAGTTGCTGTTGCTGTGTCCAATAAGCTGACCCCCAATGATAATTGAGGTAACACCGGTCAACGAGCGTATTATGAGATTAAGGATTCGTCACTCCCAGGTGTCATTTCCCTGGTCTCTATTTATGCTCCGACTGAGGCGAGTGATCTTACCGTGAAGGATGCATTCTACGCCACACTCGAGTCTGTGGTTGATCAGTGCCCCAGACGAGATACACTTCTAGTCTTGGTGGATTTCAATGCATCGACTGGAACTGATAGGGATGGTTATGAGGTGTGTGTTGGTCCCCATGGGTCAGGAACTATGAACCAGAATAGCACTAAGTTCCTTGACATTTTGCAAGAAGTCATGGACTTAGGGTGGCTGGTTCATGGTTTCAGCGCCCGCAAGCTCATCGCTGGACTTGGTATTCCAACGCTGGCGGTGTGGCAAAGGAGATTGACCATGTCCTCATTGACGGTCGTTGGAGGATGATCCAGAACTGCAGGGTCTACCGGAGTGCTCAGTTCCTCAATACTGACCACAGGCTTGTTGTAGCAACTCTAAAGCTGCACCTTAAATCCTGGAGAATGGTACCATCCCAGCCTAGGCTGGATGTTGCCAAGCTCAGGGATGAGAGAGTAGCTGAGGAGTTTGCGAACAGGCTGAGTGGACACTTGGGGGGGGTCTGGGTGCTTTGGGCGGTCCTGAAGAGTTGTGGAGCACCTTCAAGACCACCGGCCCTGATGTTGCCGGTGGATGCCGTGGAGTTCAGCGCAGGGCAAAGAAGAATTTTGTCTCTCAAGGGACACTGGATACCATTGACCAGAGTCGCAGGGGCAGGCTGAATGGCAGAGCTGAGCTGTTCAGGGAGCTGAGGCGTAAAACTGTACGTGCACTGAGGGTGGACAAGGAGGCCTATGTGCGAGGAATCTGTGAGGGGGTAGAGCATGACCTGTGGACAGGTGATTCTCGTCCCGCTTACAGGGGAATTCGCGCATTACGTTCATCCAAGCCCATCCCTCGGAGCACTGCAGTTCGAGCAGAGAGTGGTAGGCTCTTGACAGAGGAGTCTGAAGTGAAGGCCCGCTGGGCCGGTTACTTTGGAGCGGTTGTACCAGGCTGATCCCCCAGCTGTCGAGTTGGACGTCAAGGGTGTTACAATCCCTGTTGCTGACCCTCGAATCAACTGTGGTCCACCATCGCTTGTGGAAACACGGGCTGCGGTGAACCAGTTGAAACGGGGCAAAGCTCCAGGGATCTGTGGCATCCATGCTGAACTTCTCAAGGCTGGTGGAAATGCTGCACTCGCGTCGTTGCATGCAGTTTTGTGCTCTGCCTGGAACACAGGCATCATCCCAACTGACTGGAAGAGGGGCCTTGTTGTCCCTCTCTGGAAAGGAAGGGTGATCGCCAAGACTGCAACAACTACCGAGGGGTGACGCTGCTCTCAGTGCCGGGCAAGGTCTTTGCTCGGATAATTCTTGATAGGGTTCGCCACCATCTGCTTGAGCACCAGCGTCCAGAGCAGTCAGGCTTTACACCAAAGAGGTCAACGATTGACCGTATCCTTGCTCTTCGTGTCCTCACTGAACGCAGACGAGAGTTTCGGCAGGGGCTGCTTGCAGCCTATGTTGATCTCTGTAAAGCGTTCGATTCAGTGAATCGGGATGTCCTCTGGAGGATTCTTGGTCTTCGTGGGGTGCCACCGAAACTGATCGATCTGATGTCTGAACTCTACTCTGGTACTGAGAGTGCTGTGAAGTGTGGTGGTACCGCCTCTGACTTATTTCCAGTTGTTACTGGAGTTCGTCAGGGATGTGTACTTGCCCCCACACTCTTCAGCACTTGTATGGACTGGATTTTTGGGAGGATGTCGGAGAGATCAGGATTGCGGTGCATCGTTTGGCAATGTCAAGATCTCGGACCTTGATTTTGCAGATGATGCAGTCATCTTTGCGGAGACTTTAGACATCCTCTTGGGGGCCCTCGAGGTGCTGAATGAGGAGTCGGAGCCGTTGGGATTACTGATTTCTTGGGTCAAAACAAAGATCCAGGCTTTCGGTGACATCTTGGATGCTGCTGTCCTGTCTGTGTCTGTTTGTGGTGAGGATGTTGAGGTCGTGGATAGATTCACTTACCTTGGCAGTGATATTCATGTCTCCGCAGGTTGTGAGCCGGAGGTCAATAGACGCCTGGGTCGGGCCTGGGGAGTCATGGATTCACTGGATCATGGGGTGTGGCGCTGCCGGTACCTGTGCGGGAGGACGAAAGTCCGAGTCTTCAGGTCCTTGGTACTTCCAGTCTTGCTCTATGGGTGCGAGACTTGGACTTTGACCAAGGATCTGAGACGGAGACTTAATTCCTTTGGTACCAGGTCTCTTCGGAGAATCCTTGGCTATCGCTGGTCGGATTTTGTGTCCAACGAGCGGTTGCTGAGAGAGACTCGGATGAGATTTGTTACCTGCATAGTCCGTGAGCGTCAGCTGCGGCTGTATGGACATGTGGCTCGTTTTCCTGACGCTGATCCTGCTCACCAGATTCTCTCAGCGAGGGAGTCTCATGAGTGGAGGAGGCCAGTGGGCCGACCACGTGCCTCATGGTTGCAGCAGGTTGACCATCATCTCAAGGAGATGGGGATGGGCCTGGCATCTGCCTGGGGGATGGCCAGACGGAGGCCCCTGGAGTACCGGCGGAAAGTGGACGCAGCGACGCGCTGTTCTGGCACATGCTCCCATACCTGACCTGAACAAAGGCTACGGACATCATTAACCTCCAGAACTATCATATCACAATGGAATTAGAATGGTACTTGGTAGAGCGCACACCTCCACCAGGCTGAACAGTTTATGATTTGTATCCCATTGATAGGCCAGATCTGCATCCAGACCTTAACGAATATCCAACCTTCTTGTTCTTGTCACCTACCCAAGTCCTTCAATATGTTTCGTACGAATCCATTCAAAACTGTTTGAGATATCATGCTTTATATTGCTTTTGGCCCCATTTCTCAATCATGAAGAATGACTTATAAAATTCTCGTATCTGGATCCGATCTTCCCCAAAATTTAATCAATTCGTCCTTGTCACACACCAAACCTGTCCACCAAGTTTCGTCCGAATCCATCCATAACATTTAGAGTTATCCTGCTCACAGACATACAAACGGACAGACGGGTGAAAACATATCCTCCATCCACCTTTGGTGGTGGAGGTAAATATTGATACTCTTAATTTTCTTAGGAATAAAACATCTTTTTGAGAAGAAAGAAAAAAAAATTACATGATGAAGATTAAAATGCGAAAAAAAACAATATGTGCTTCCAGATATAATGGAGTTCCTCATATGGAGATGATTGTACAGTCAGTGCTGTAGGACATACATTGTGTAGCTTGAAGTACAGGCCGCAAGCATTACAAACGGGGTCTCCATCTGCGTTCCGACGCCACAAGGTTGTGATCGTTGTGTGACAGTTGGTACAAACTGTTCCGGCCCGTCGTGCTGATGCCTGCAACACAAATAGTCGTGACTTGCCAAGCTTCTCTAGTCATACAATTATCAGGTTATTTAAGCCTTGTGTAACTCGTGGCAGCCTGCCTAGCCTAGCTATCACTTGTAGTCCATCACACAATAACTTGTGGCCCAGATAGTCCCACATACCACACGCCGTTTGGGTTTGATGAGCGGCCGGTTCTGTCCATTCATTTTATGGTAAAGGCCACACGCGTTGCACACGTAGTGACCCGTGCCATCACGCCTCCAGAGAGGGGTGGACGTCGCTCCACAGTTGACACACTCTCTACTTTCACCTAAAGATAGAAAAGCAACACATGGAGTCTTGATTTAAAAAAAATCTATGTTTAGCAAATAAATGGTGTTTCAAGCCAGAGTCAATCCTACCACTGAAACTCAACAGTAAACCAAAATATGCTACACATATCTGTCAGTCAGCCAACATCATAAGCAAAGCAATGGAACAAAACATTGCAGCAGAACTTATAACATCACCCCTGCAGTCAGACCTGACAAAAACCACCATTTTGTTTCTCCTTCTTGATAGTTTTGTGTAATTCCTAATTGTTTACACCAACATAATTTGTCAACCTTTTGTTGTGTCCACCTGAGTGCTTGCTTCATAATACTTTGACCACAAGTTTGAAGTACTACCTCCATTTGTCCATAGTCCCATAATGTTGTTGCTATTCAAGTAAATACAAAGTAGTAAAGTGCTTTTGGTTTCAGTGGTTCCTGACACATTTGCTGTGAAGTCGCCATGAGGATTTTCTTTAATATATAGACACATATCTATAGCCGTGAACCTCAGTTGTGGGGATGGGAGTAGTGCATTTCCCATGCTGATGAGCTCCAATTTGAGGAAAACACGTGTCCACACTACGATGGCTAAATTAAAGTAGACGTGCTCTATTGAAAAAAGAAACTGCAAATTTTCACAACAGAGGAAGGCAATGAGTTGAGCAATCAAATTCAGCCAAGACTGAGCAAAGTGAGGTCGAGGCCGTTTATTCCTGATACGTGAAACACCCTGTACAACCCATGTCTGCAGAAAATGGATTTTTTTTTGTTTTTGGAACACCGGCTGCATTTTCCATCCAATCATCATGTAACTTTCTCAAAATCTCGCTTTTACCATTGCACACATTTCTATTGAGTCAACTTGGTTGTAGTATGGCTGTGAAGGTGTAAAATACTAGTTGCTGAGTTTCTCCATCAAGTTGGGAAAGGAAGTGCACAGAGCACACTGCACAAGTGCAAGCACATCTGCACTTGCCACTGGAGATGGTTTGAACCCAATTTTTCTGAGCCCAAACTGAAAAAAATCAGGAAAAGACAGGAATCCCGAATCAATTTCCCACAATTTTCCAAGAATTTTCAGGAAGAAACACGAGCTTGTTGAAGAATACTTCCATGTGAAATTCAAAATTGTTTGAAAATGTTGAAGGCCTACTACTACGTGATATCCATGCTTGTGTGTAGACAACATTGAAGATGATGAGCACTAAAATATTATCCTCAACTTTGGGTGACCAGAACTTTCAGTATCATTTTTAGCCACAGTTGGACTTAGTCCAAAATGGGGACTCAGAGATTTGGTCTCGATTTTTGTGTGCGTCCGCAACCATATCTCGGATATGTACAGACCAATTTTATTTGAACTTGGCACAAAGACAACACATGATGGGAGACATAAGTACGTAATATATTTTCGACATCGGATCCAAGATGGCCGACTGGCAACCATTTTTGTTGTAAAAAAAAAAAAAATCCAATGTTGAACTCGTCCTCAACCATTTCTCAGACATGCATTTACCGATGTTGTTCAAACTTGACACACAGTTAATGAATGTTGGCTTACATAAGCACGTCATTTTTTTCGAGATTAGATCCAAGATGGCCGACTGGTGGCCATTTTAGTTGTAAAAAAACTCGATGTTGAACACGTCCTCAACCATTTCTCGGACGACTCGTAGACTGGAGGCCATTTTAAATGTACATAAATAATGGCTATAGTCCTTTAAGTCCATACAGCAAAATTACTAAAACAATGGGGGCTGTGACATTTTATGTCTTTTTGACTTGTTTTTTCATCTCATTCGCACGAGGGCCTCAGCCGATGTTCCACAACATGGTCAATGTTCAAGGATGGTTGTGGATGCCTCTTCCTAATATAGGAGCCTTCTTAATCCAGAAAATGAATTATACCCCCTTGTCCTTCTCTCCCTCTCTTTGATCTCATTCTTCCTCCAAGTTTCTCTGCTGTTGGTGTGTTCCCCTCTGTCCCCTTTCTACTATGTTCTTCTTGTTCTGTTATATTGTGGTTAATGTTGTGTTCTAGGTCTTCCCCAAGCCCAGACTTTGTATACACAAAAATTGTTAAAATTATGTCTTCTGAAACCAGTGACATGAATGTAACATAGAAACTCGTACAGCAGCTTCAGACATTGTATAAAGACCTATAAAATTTGTCTTTCAGAAAGGCAAAAATATGTCAAAGGAAGCACTGATAGTGCTATTTATCCCTCGATGAATTAGTTTATTAAGGAAAATTAATTTTCTGACTGCCCCTAAAAATGTCAAACTTTTGTTTTGTTCTGCTTTTAATGCAGTGAATGAAACAGCCTTTGTTGAAAGATCATCATTTCCTCTAGCTATCTCGCATCTTACACTTCAAACTTAGTTTGATCATGATTTGTAAATCAGATGAAATGTCCAAAGGAAAAATGAATGAGAGGTGAATATTCGAAAAACATACCAATTTCATCCCTTCCTTTACTCCTTTCCTTAAATATAAAGTTGGATTGTGATTGTGAAGCCAGAATTCCATGACCGATGTAGTCAAAGTCTCCTTGAACATACGTTGGGAAAAATGGAATAGGATGTCGAGTGTTGCTTTCGACCTTCTTGCCATGCTCAGAACCAAAATTCAGGTGAAAACTTCCCTTCTCCATAAACTCTTTCTCCCCGCCTCCCTCAGACACCACCCTTTGTGTAGATCCAGGCAGTGGTGTAGTCTTGCGATCTTGAATTGTAGGGGATGCCGCCCCAAGCTCGATGCTTGATCTCAGCCCAATATCTTTAGCAGAAGCTGTGCTGGAAAGGTTAATGAAGTCATAGGGACCAGGTAAGACATGTTGCTGAAAAGGAGGCTTAGCAAAGTGGGACCCCCAAGGTCCCGGTCCTCCAGCCAATGCTTTCCCTCCATCCAGCCATGACAGTGCCATTGGCGTAGCTAGCAAGTGCGGCCGGCATATTGGAGATCCTGGTGAAGAAAGAGAATGGGAAGTTTAGGAAAGCTTGATCTATTATTTATTTATCTTGCATGTTTTTCAGTTTCAGTTGATATATTTTAATTTCAGACATGTCAGCAACTTATCTCTTTCTCCTCACTCATCCAAAGATACTGTCCTCCTGTTCTCAGTCATTTGTACTTCAGGAGCTTTACTTTTTCAAGTGAGGACAATGGAGAACTTTGTCAGTGTATCTTTCCTCCGTATCCTCTGTTACAAGCACATATACTTTTCATCCCTCTCTTTCGCTACTAATGTAACTCCACCAAATCCTGCTGGTCTTTCTAACCTCACGAGATCATTTCCCACAAACATCTGATGTCTCACCCTCTGATTTGATTCGTGATCTGTTCCAATTTAGTAGTTAATCCAATTTTTTGTCTCCAATTGAACATGATCCATTGTATACCAACTTCCCATATGATATACAGTGCAGTCATCCGAGATTTGTATGGAGTACTTAAACATAACTAGGAATGGAGAAAGCAAACAACCTGTAATGCTTTCCCATCTCCTCACTCGTCCCAGCCATCTGGAGTTTTCTTTGCTGATTAACTAAAATCACCAATCCAATTTCACTTTAAACTTATCTCGTGTCTGTATCGGACTGGCAGGATTCCCTACACGTACATACACATACTTTCCTCTAAGCTGTCTAGCCTGAGTTTGAATCCTGACACATCTATAAATTGTCATCCCACTCTTTTATATTCATCAATGTGTGTGCCGTCCCTTGGATGGACGTTAAACTTGGTGTCTCATCTGCCAGCATTTGTTGGTGGACGTTAAAGATCCCACGGTGTCCTTCGCGAGGAGTCGGAATGGCGAGCCAACCAGGATTGTTGTTTAGTAACTGCTTCGGCAGCACCAATGCTCTGCATCTAGAATGGTGATGATGATGATGATGATGATGGTGAGTGTCCTGATTGTGTCTCAGAGCCTTAAGTTGTTTAGTCCCAGTTGTGTTTGATTCCCAACCCAAATATAATCCATAATCCTGGTGTTACGAAGGATTTTAAAGATCCCATGATCATGATGACTTCAAAGAGTAGGCCATTGTGTGCTGACACCCAAGATAAATTCCAATCCCCTGCTCTAATCTGCAAGGGCATCGTATCAAAAGCACAACTGCTCCTCAGTATTGATAAAACCAGTGGATTTAGTTCATAATCAAACTCTAGTCAAAATATGCATTTTACACCAATATTGCCAATTTATTTGAGTGAATCATCAGTTACATTTTTGACAATACTTACCATGTCCTGAACATGAGTAGCTGTGAACATTGGCACGATGATATGTCGGGTTACACTGGTTATCCATGTGATTGAAAAATCCATCCATCTCCTCTGAAGGTGCCAGTGAGTTGCCTTCACCATACATGCCATATGGTAAAGGCTCTAGGCAATGTGGAGGAGCCAACGGTGTCAACCAACTGCGTCCATGATCTGCCGGCCCTTCCATTGTGTGTGGAACTCCAGCTCCCTCTCTGCAATGGAGATGTTCACCAAGCAAGTTGATGTCAGTCAAACATCTCATCTGATTTCATCACTCATTGCAGATTCACCGATCATGGGGCTTCAAGAACTGTCTGCAACACTCAAGTGCCATCTACATATTGTGACGGACCTCGCTGCTCTCAAATAACTCAGTCTTAGGTGTCTATAAATAGACCACTAACACTATCTGCAACATTCACCTCTGGCCAGATCCTTGTGCCCAGTGTCAGTTTACCATATCTGTGATATGACTGCAGCACTGCAGCAGATGGGGAACCATGCCGATGCCAGGGAACGGATGCATGTTAATTGGTCGAGCAAACCAACGTTATGCGCCGCACCCTATCGTCTATCAGAGACCAATTAGCCCTGGGTCAATGGCCCTCGGGAATGCTATGTCATGATCAAAGCAGGCCAGGATATGTCAAGATAGTTTCAAGCTTGTATTCTGGGCAAGTATTTACAATGGCAGGCAAGCAAGTATTCACAACACGTACAACATTCCCATTACCACGACACTACATACCTGCCCTCAGAAG
Source organism: Eptatretus burgeri (assembly GCF_056783735.1). Taxonomy (NCBI): domain Eukaryota; kingdom Metazoa; phylum Chordata; class Myxini; order Myxiniformes; family Myxinidae; genus Eptatretus; species Eptatretus burgeri. The sequence goes on along the minus strand of NC_140978.1, from coordinate 33,050,006 downwards.
CTCAGCCAATCACTTGTCGTGGAGATGTGTCGGGGCATGAGGCAAAAGTTGCATGGGCGTGTGTAGACGCAAAAGACGTAAAACATAATTGAAAGGCACTAAAGGAGCAAGTGCGGTGAACCAAGGCGAACAAGTTGAAGCAAAGCGAGTGGACCAAAGGAAAAAGAGATAAATAACAACACGAACAAGAGAGACAATAAAGCAAGAAGGAGCAATAATAAGTTGAAAAAGAACGAGATAACAAAGCAAAAACACACGCAGCGATAGTAAAGCGAACAAACACAGTGATACGAAAGTGAACACAAACAAACCACGCTATTGTGATGTGTCGGATATTTATAGCCAATTTCTCTCCTGTCCCCAAGGCCCAAACTGCCGAATGCTACACCTAGTAAAAGGTTGTGATTGGCTGACTCACAAATCTTTCGGGAAAGGGGAGGTCCTACGTGCCTGCCACTTTGAGATGATTGAACCGCTTTCTTCCACCTGTGTGTGAACTCAGCCCCTGGGGCTGTCGGGGCGAGTCCATGTGTGGTGTGTGATAAATGCTTCAATTCCAGAATGTAGAGAAGACTGAACATGTATTTAAGGTAATAAATTTTCAAAACACATATCTATCAACATGAATATAGCCTATTCTCAAGAGCTAAAAAGAATACTATGAAGTAACTAAGTCTATTCTTTAAGTGGTGGTGAATTGTTCTTTCCTGGGGGAGGGGGGGGGGGCAAAACCGGCACAATATTATCTCCGCATTATGGAATCCCTTCCTCCCAACTCGTATCCCCTTGACATTCTCTCTTCTCCCCTCCTCTTACATATAATTGCTCAATTTCTCCAAACCCTTTCACTTTCTCTTCTATCACTCTCCAATTTCTTAGTTATCTTTTCTTCACTTCCTTTCCCCCAAATTATTTTTTACAAAATCAACTCCCACCTTCCTCATTGTGTCCGTAATATATAAACAGCCCGTCTTATTAAAGGATGGGTTATAATGAAGCCAAGCAGATTCAACTCAACCAGGAGATTGTGAATTTGGCCAAGGCACCGTATTATTTCATAGCCACAAGCAAGTCGAAGTCGATGAGACAGCCGGTTTAGTAATCCCCCCCCCCCCCCCAAATGATGCTCTCATGCCATGCTTTATGAATTACGATACAGTACTCCCTTATTGGAACATGACTGTGGGGAATAAACCTCAGAACCAGGTAATATGGCACTTTCAAAGTGAGGTATGAATGCTAAATGAGGCCTTTTGCACATGCGCTGTGTGTTTACATTGTCTCGGTTTGACTCGCCGGGCACTTGTAACCTGCCGTTGCTCGCAGGAAATCTGTGATTTAAATTGTCTTTTTAACATTCTTTTCAGCATTTAGATGATGGAGTAATAATTTCAAAATGGTTACCCACAATTGTTGCGTTCCTGAAATATACTTGGATGAGGAGTCGGGTTCCTATCACTTCCAGTAATACAATAAGCTAGCGACGACTGTGGTTATAACACACACACACACACACACACACACACACACACACACACACACACACACACACACACACACACACACACACACACACACACACACACACACACACACACACACACACGAATGCACACTTCTCCTTTCACCAACAGATGCAAAAATCGAGTATAATTTATCTTGTCTCCCTGAAACCAAACAAAAAATGTACATATTTATAACGGTGCTTACAGTCCATCCAACTCCCATTCCCACCCCCACTTCCCCTTCTCCCAAACATGATTAATAGTAAATATCATTTTAACTTACCGGTGCCCTGTACATTGATAAGCCCCAGATATGATCTATCCATCGGTGTTGAGAAGCATGAAGGTTTGGGTAGAACACTCATCTACGGACCTCTGGCCTTTCATGGGCACGCTTCGTCAGGAGTTTTTACAGTAGCGACTGCAACATATCAACCGTTAGAACGAGTTGATCAGGAAGTCCTCCAACGGTTTTGTTGGGCAGAGGCACACCCTTTCTCACAGGTATATTTACAAGTACTTTCTGCCTCTTTTAAATGTTTTTTAGTTGTTTCGTTCTGTAATCCTTATCTGGCAGGCATGAAATATGTCTTGGCCGCCCCAGTTGACTATGTGACGAGAGGTTTGTGTGTATGCGCACCGAGCAATCGGGGTGGAAATACGTCATTTCAAAAGTGTCGTATTGTGTCAAACTCTTAACCGACCAATTATGCAACCAAGGTCAAGTGAGGAGAGACAGATAATGGACCAGGATTTAATTACGATTTTATCTCGCTGGTTGCATCGCCACTGAGAGGTAGTTTCCCCAACACATTGGGGCAGAGATTTGAAACTTGGCCACAATGGCCTGTTAGTTTCAAAAAACACCCATCCACCTGTGATGCTTGCAGATGAGAAACCCAGCTTAACGTTCATCCGAGGGATGGCATACTTTGTGATATTGTACTATTTAGTAACATACTGTCAATAGCTCCCAAATATAAATGGGTCCAAATCATTGATAGTTAGATTTGATTGTTGCCTGATGAGAAAGTGACATGAATGACAGGACATTTGAGTTGCAGACTGGACCCCTTCTGCTCATCCTTCATGCCTTCCCTACCCTTCCAAACCAAAAACTACAGACTGGTGAAAAACAGAAACTCATAGCTCCTCCACGAATCTCGACACTAGGTACAAAAATGTGTGTTATTCCATACTTACGATAACAATAATAACATGAAATGAGGTGGTTTACTTTTTCATCACGTGACTCACTCAAGGCTGCGGGTGCGTCCCGATTATATTTTTTCGCTCATGAAAGGCTCATGGAGAAGCTTGTGCATACATGAAATACAGGACAAAAACAGCAGTAGACATAATTATACTTAAATATGAATCGGAAGAACATCAGTCGACAATGGACAGAAAAGAAGAGTATAAGGAATTGGAACCTGGGTTCCCACAATCACATAGGAGCCATCGATTCAGATGAGAATGCTAAACGACCGACCCAAAATGGCGTTGCTTGCTCTGCAGACATTGAAGACCAAATATAACATTATTACACATTCATACCCACATGATGACTGTCTCAAACAAGGTCGATGGACAAACTATAGCAATGGATGTCAAAGGCAGCAATTGATCTCTTTTGACAAAAGATGCTTATATTCATGGCAGACTCTGCAAGTGGAAACCCTGATCCAAGGCAGGAGTTTTAAAAGCTCAGTTGACATGACTCACAGGTGAAAATGTATCATTACCCACAGTGCACTGTACAATGGATCTGACGACATTGACTGCTGGAATGTAAACAAATAACTAAATTCCTGAGCCATATCTGCTGTTCTTGACATCAGGTTTGTTGGCCTAGACATTTTAATTTGGCTTTTCTTTTTTTTGCAAAGACTTAGGTTTGATACTGAAATTAAAAGCTGGACATGCATACCCCGACAAGATGACGCAGAGGTAGCACACTAACCTGTGAGCTGTCTAATGTAGATTCTATTCTTGACGCAACTAGATACTGTCATAAAGGCTCCTTTCAGGCAGGGTATTACATCACAAAGTGCGTTGTCCCTCAGGTGGAAGTTCAGCCGCGTGTCCTGTCCGAAGTGATACTTGGTGAATGCTCAAGATCCAAGGCATTGATAAGTGGAGTGGCTCTGACAAGCCAGTCTTTTGTGAAGAGTAAGTGAGTTATCACACTGAATAAATGACAAATTCCATCCCAAATCATCTTCGGTCAAATGTCAAGCCCAGCCAGTCAGTTCCTGAATGGCCTGGGCCAAAAACTTTCCTGGCCTCTCCCATAAGAAGGTGGGAATAATAATTGGGGCCGTTAAAAAGTTGTCGTACTCGGAGTAGTTGTAATGGACCAAGAAGGAAAGTTACAGTACACATAAACAAAGACTTGGAAGGTGAAAAGAGACAAATCAACAACGCATGTATGTGGGATCAATGCCTGAATAAAATGGACTTACTTTGGGTGGAGCACATTTATATCTATAGAAAACTCTTTGAGTGGTTCTTATCTTGTGAACAGCAGCCCATGCATGTAGGCCAAAGCCCCAGAGTTGAGGTCCATGAAAGCAACGTTTGTTATGACACATTTGTGAATTCTCCATTGACCCTCTGTTAACCCTTAAATGAAGAAACCACAGCTTGTACACACCCTACCAGGCCTTGTCTGAAAGAATGGTAAACATTACCAGTGCATCTACGAGCCCAATCGCAGCCTTATAACATGACCGCCAGAAAATTCATGATTCCAGCTCGCCTGATCATCCAGCACAAGTTACCCTGGTTGCTTGCACACACACACCACACACACACACACCACACTACACCACAGACCACAGACCACACATCCGATACAAATTACTATCACAGTGAACTGCCTGAAAGCAATGACTCCTCCAACTGAAAGTACAAATTTTGGGCAATATTTTTGCTCTGGATTTTCCGGTTTGTTGATCTTATCGACTCGAGCCTGGTACTTGCTCTGCATAGATGGAATTATGTGTAATTGATTGTACACAGCATTTTGAAGAAAAAAAACACATAAACAAACGTATTGCATCACGAGAGCATGAAGAGTATTTTACTATCCAACTATATTGGACAAGTATGTATCATGACAATACTATCAACAAGCAGAATCCGTCGGTGGTAAAAATAGATAAAAGGAGAAAAAAACAAGGAAGACATTTATTCTTGAACTGGTTGAAAAAGTTCAAAAATGGGATGGTCACATTCATATATATATATATATATATATATATATATATATATATATATATATATATATATATATATATATATATATATATTTTTTTTTTTTTGAAGAGTGAAATTTTTATTTTTGGGAATGATCGAGGCAGCAGTCTGTTGCCGATACACCGCCTGGATTAAAAACAAATTTGATTGAAAAAAAAATTCTCTGTAGGTTTGGATTAATTTGAAGCAACTTTTACGATTTTTTTTTTCTCTCCAAGGAGCGTTTCAGTGTTTCAGGGTTAGACACAGACAGGCCGACAGCATTAGCCTATTATACAATGCATCTGTCATCAATACGATGCTCAGAACAATGAAGGCCCAATTCAGGGTTTTACTCCATATATATATATATGTTCCAGCTTTAACTGACTAATTCAACTTTCCGATAAAATGTCCAAAGGCCTTATTTGGAATCCTGCCATTCAAGGTATTCCAAACCAATGGCACCATCTATTCGTACAGCTTCCCAGTGGTCTTTGTCTCGGACTGTGCTTACATCTTGTGCTATGTGTTAAATATCCTCCCGGGGAGGGGGGGGTGGTGGACGGGCGGTATCAGCCGGTTTCAAATTGCAGATGGTCAGAACTGACGTGGCTTGCATCATCACCTCGGCCTCGTCTACTGGGCAGTGCTGCTAGTTGGCAGTGCCTTCAGTTGTGAACATGGATTTGTATTCTACATATCCCATCCAATGTACCATACTCTGTTACAGAGCATTGGTGCTGCCGACGCTGTTTTTTTGGCAAGGATAATGCTGGGTGGTTTTCCATCCTTCTCCCAGCAGTAGTTACGGCAGGAATTTGGCCATGATGCCCGTGATAGCTCACCTAGTCTTCACAAAGGACACCATGGGATCTTTATAACATCCACCAACTAATGTCGACATATGGGCTGCCCGGTTTAACATCAATCCAAGGGATGGCACACACACACACACACACACACACACACACACACACACACACACACACACACACACACACACACACACACACACACACACACACACACACACACACACACACACACATTGATGAATCACCCTGCCAGTGAAACACTGGGATGACAGTTTTTAGCTGGGTCAGGATTCAAACCCAGGCTGGACGGCTTTGAGGCAAGTGTGCGTACCTCGAGGCCATCCTGTGAGCCTCCATTCCAGATATACTTGTATTTAATTACATCCAACACGATGCAATTCAAGCTCATGAATGACAAATGTTGTGTTGCCTTTTCATTTTTACACCCAAAAATTAGCATTTTGATATGTGGATGCGGTTTCTGCTTACTACATGAAAACTTCACCAACGGTGAAGTTTTTGATTGGGATCTGTCCTGTCTGCCCTGGTTGTTTCGTCCCTGTGCTGTGAATCATGTTTTGTATCCATTTCCGTGTCCTATCCATGTGTACTTGACTCGGTCATGTCAAATTGTTTCTTCTGTCTGTCTGGACCTCAGGCCTGAGCTGAGTGGTGTCCAGGCCACAGGTCTCAAGTCTGATAGCAATCTCTCTTTTTATCCCAGGTGTCCTCTCATGCTTTTCTTCGATTATACTTCTCCCTCTTTCACTGAAATATTCTCCAAAAGCAAAGAATAAAATAAAATACATATTCCTTAATTTAAATTAAAAGGTTGCAATCTCATTCTACCTATTGCTTTCACTTATGCCTTCTCCTTCTCCTCGTCAATGGCACTTAAAATAATTATATTGTTATTTGAAAAAAGCTTCCAAATGATTTTTTCTTAATGATGAATCTCGACCCTTTTTCTTCCACCAAATATCTCGTGTCCGAGCTTCTTCTTCTTCTTCTTCTTCTTCTTCTTCTTCTTCTTCTTCTTCTTCTTCTTCTTCTTCTTCTTCTTCTTCTTCTTCTTCTTCTTCTTCTTCTTCTTCTTCTTCTTCTTCTTCTTCTTCTTCTTCTTCTTCTTCTTCTTCTTCTTCTTCTTCTTCTTCTTCTTCTTCTTCTTCTTCTTCTTCTTCTTCTTCTTCTTCTTCTTCTTCTTCTTCTTCTTCTTCTTCTTCTTCTTCTTCTTCTTCTTCTTCTTCTTCTTCTTCTTCTTCTTCTTCTTCTAAACAGACTTCTCATACACCCACCCCGACCTATTTGTCTTCTTCACACGATTTTGGTTCCACTTCTCACGAGCTCGCAAGTCTATCCTCTGTGTGCCGTCACCCAGAACCGACAGCTCAACTTTCTGTCATGCTTTTAAGAACTCCTCTATTCATCCTGATCAAAATGTCTGTCTTTGGTTAACAGAACTGAAGATCCACAAGAGAAATCTGGTATGTAGAGAGTCCTATTGCATTACCGTTAACTCTTCCTGATCTGTACCACACATGCATCCTGTAGCTCCCACGACACATCCTGCCACCCCCAATGTGTGCCCCACTGCACTTCCAACACCCCCACTCCATGTCTCATCACTCCACCTTGTGTCTTGCCACCCCTATCATGCTTCCCACCACCACCACCACCATGCATCCTATCACCCCAACCGCACTTTCCGCTGACCATTTTGCACTTCACATCACCTGTACTACACTTCTCTCCACCCCAACAGTGCATCCCGCCATCCCACTGTGCATTCCGCCACCCCCACTGCACATCCCACAATCCCCACCATGCATCCTGCAGCCCCCAACAGCCAACACATGTCACGCTGCTCCACAATGCATTCCGCTGCCGACACCACAAGCCCCCACCCATTCCTCAGCTCCACCTCCCCCCTCTGTTTAAGTATGGTCCACCAATATTGGAGGTCTCTATTCTAGTATTCCTGATTTACGTGTTGAGGATACCACTGCATCTCCAGATATTGTATATTTCTTAGAAGCATTTCGATTACACGATGTTTCCTATTCACCTGTGTCTCTCCCTGGCTATTCTCTCTTCTGGAAAATTGTATGGAATCTCGTCCTGACCGCACATGCACATGGAGGAGTTAGATTTTCTTCTTTTTTTTTAGTCTATCTGCCTGTCTGACAGTCAAGCAAAATTTTAAATCATGAACAAACAGGAAACTTGCAGTTTTTAGTGACGTCACAAAGGACACAAACAACAGGCACGGAAAACTAATTTAACGTGTTAAATAAGGTGGTAAACTTCCCCAAAAAAGTTTTAATTTTCTACAGCCTTTTAAAACCTTTTATTTCATTTCAATTTAATTATATCTTTGAACACTATAGAAAACAAATCGCCTTCTTGCTAAACCTCCAGTTTTGCAATACTTGGACAAAATATTACGCCATTTTCCGCTATCTTGACCAATCAAAATTTTTGCTCATGCTCTCGGTGTTGGGGAATATCGATATTCAGACAAAATCGTGGCTCGTAGGAACAAAATCAAGAACTCCATTGCTCATTGTTCATTGCCCACACTAACCCCCTAAGCCTTGTAGAATACCTCAAGCTGTGTATACCTCGATGCAATCACCGAATGGTTTGTCTGTGTGGTATACTGTCCACATGTTAATGACTCTCTAGATACGTAGCTCTATTTCCTCGAATATGGATCAACTCAGAACAAGGCATCCCAATTCTCTGTTCCCTATCAGTGGTGATTTCAACTGTCACGGCACCAAATGGCTGGGTCTTAGCAACAATCAGCTCTGGCTTTGCAGCAATGGCGTTCTGCGACTATGTAGAAAGAACCCAATCTCTTAACTTCCCAATCCAGATTTCTGCAACTTGTATGTCCTCCACCCTGGACCACGTAATGACTAACTTTCCATCCAATCTCTCCTGTTCCTCTTCTGCCCCTTTTGGCTTTTCTGACCACTTTCTGGTCAAAGCCCATATTTATCTGCCTATTGTATGGGACAACCTCAATGATGCATAGTATGACTGTTTGCACAGGCCAACTAGCAGGGACTTCAATCTGCCCTCTCAAAAAAGAATTGGACTACAATCTCCACAGCACCTGCCATTCATTTCGCTTGTGAATATTTTCACAAAAGCCTACTTTCTCTCATACACTAGTTTATCCCATCCTGCCTATGGTTTGTAGTCCAATCCAATGCAATCCAATTCAAGATTGTCATCCAATCCCATCCTGCCTATGCATATCGTATCCATCGTCTAGGTCCTGGTACACGTGATCTTATGGAGAGGCAGTTGCAGTCAAGCAACTTACTTTTAAGCATGGAAAACTAATCTGATTGAGGGCAACTTTAATTCATGATGTAAGGCTCGAAACTTGCACGTGTTCATCCGAAGGCCTGCCAGAAAATACCATCTTAAAAATCTCAAGGCTGAACTCTCCAACCAGTCTCCTTCCTCCAAGTCATGGTGGTTATTTGAAATCAGGTGTATGCTCTGCCTCCATCCCCTCCCTTACACCAAGTGGTATTACTGCATACTCTGCCTGAGATAAGGAAGAATGTCTAAATTCCATGTTTGCCTCCAAATGTCATGTACCCAACCCATCCTGCTCTGCCCCATCTCACCACCTTATAGGGACTGTCTACATGACTTTGTATCCTACTCACCTGAGAAGCTAGAGAAAGTTATGTCCAGTCTTCATCCTCATTTGGCAACTGGCCCAGATGGCATCAATACCCCCATGTTCTCAATTTCTGCTCTGCCATTTTTGCTTCCCCGATGTCTGTCCTATTCAATCTGTCCTCCTTTGGCCTCCTCTCATCAGCCTGAAAGTCAGCACACATCATTGCCATCTACAAGAAGGGTTCAAAAACAGGTCCTATCAACTTTCGACCAGGTCATAATATATACCAGGTCACAAACGAAGTCATAATATATAATTGCTGCTGACGTCATCTTTCCTGTTTTCAACCAGCCTTATCTGTGACCATCAGTTTAGATTCTTGCCCAGTCACACAACTCTGAACATGCTGCTGTTGCTCCTGCTTCTCTCTCAGAAATGGTTGGAAGCCCTAAATCTCAATTAAGAGGTTAAGACCTTCTCCTTGGACATATATCAGGAATTCACCAGTCGAGCACCCTGTCTTACCTTCTAAGCTCTCTGCCTGTCAAATACAAGGTAGCCATCACCTACTCTACTCATCCAATCAACTTGTTACCATCAATGGAATCCTTTCCAATAATGGAGGCTGGAGTTCCCTAATACAGTGTCTTGAAATCAGTCTTGTTCCTCATCTACATAAACAACCTATCTAATGCTCCAGAGAACGTTCTCTTCCTTTCTACAGATGATTCTGCATTGTGTCATACAGTAGCCCCATCCTGCTGCACGGCAGATTGCAGCTGCATCACTCTCTGCTGATCTGGAATTGATTAGATGCTGGTCTGATAGATGGGACATGTCCTTCATTGCTGGAAATTCTCACTGTACCCTGTCACTGTGTTGCTCTGGAAGGATCTTCACACTAATCCAACTGTCTATTTGCATGGTGAGATGGCTACTGGAAGAGGTTTAGTCTCTTGTTCTTCGAGGCCTCATAATCAGCCAAGACCTCTCCTGGGCCAACTACAGAGCCAAGCTGCCCTCACAACCAGGACCTTTCCTGGGCCAACCACATTGCCAAGCTGGCCTCCATAGTCAGCCACAGACTGGGCATCTTCCATCAATTCAAGTCTTTCTTTGAAAAATAAGAACTACTCAGTCTAGAAGAGCATCATTGATAGCCCATTGGAGTACTGCTTTCTCCTATGGTCTTGTGCTTCAGCATTACATCAGTTTCTCCTGGATTTTGTGGAATCTCCCCCAGATGAGGCTGAAGCATGAGGTCTGATGCTTTGACATCACAGCCAAGTTGATGCTCTCAATTGTTTGTGCCACCTCTTCTCTGATATTGCTCCCTCTGCTCTATCAGTCCTCTGACCCTTTCCATCAATTCCAGGAAGCATGCATTCTCCCAGCAACCACCCCTTGGTTAAACTTTCAACTCCAGACTGACTGCACACTCAACTCCTTTGTTCCTCACTTCTCCCGTCTCTGGAACTCAATGGACCTGCCTTCCAGGGGCCATTCTTTCCTACTCTTCTATCTGGTACTTCAAGAAGGCAATGCACCACCACCTTATGTCATCTCCCATCCTGACCCATGATCGTTATTACCCCCCCCCTACTCAATTTACCCTTCCTAACCTAACCCCTTACTTGCAGATTTCAGTGTTTCCTCTCCTCCTCTCTCTTGTTTTCCTGTTTGTTCATTCCCCTCCTGATTGTGTCCAGTTGCTGTCCTCCTACCCCTCCTGACAGTTCAACCATGCTGTTTTATGAGCCTCACTCTTGTAAAGAAAAACACCTCACAGCACCATTCTCACCCCTGTTTTGAATGAATGTGACTCATGTGTTCTACAGTTGTGATTTCATAATAGTGCGGCAGTTGACTGCTCTTGCGAGAGTGTTTTTGCATAACATATTTGCTTTTGCATAACATGTAAACCGATTTTATGATTATAATTTGCTTGAGGAAGGAAATGTGTGAAGTCTGTGTTGTGCTGTGGTCTGATGAGTCACATTTGGGTTTGTCAGGAACCTCACACAAAGTGATGTAAAAACGAATCATTGGTATTCATGAGCTGTAAAGCATGAAATTTTTATAAAGAAACGGACAGATCTCGCAAGCGTCGGTATCACAGGTTTGACCATCGCAAAATTAAACTACGACTTGGGTTTGGAAAAGGCCGAAGCGAGAAATGCCGAAACAACGAGGTTATTTGGAGGAAGCAATCTGGAGGACCACTCGTAAGACCTCATTTGATCCTTGCTCTCCACGCAACTGAGACACCTTCTTGAAGTACTGTAGGTTTGATTCGAGATGGAACTACTCGTTAATTTTGGAGTATTAAAATGAGAGTGGTAAACTATTCTGGGTTTGTTGTTAAACTGGACCTTGTTTTGGGCAGCAATTTGTAATATGTTCAGGGTTCTGTTGATAACTCGCCCACTCTTCATGAAAGACAAGGTGGAATGTTTAACATCCACCCACTAATGCTGGCAGAATGGTTGCCCAGCTTAATGTCCAGCCAAGGGATTGCATATTTTGTCGTGCAAGTGCTGCCTGTGAAGCACCAATCCAACAATTTTTATCGTCCAGTCAGGAATTAAATGCAGATCGTACAGCTTCAAGTTAAGTGCACTATATCTGCACCATCCTGTCCAGCAAAAGCAATCAGTGGTTTTGGAAAGAATTTACATGGTCAAGGGTTTTTCTGGTTATTGACGAAAGATTTGGTGAAAGTATAAACATTTCGTCCTTGGATCCAAAACATTATCCACTAGAATATCACAAGGTAGAGCGCATACCTCCGCCAGGCTGAACAGCTTACGTTTTGTATCCCACTGAAAGGCCGGATCTGAATCTGCACTTGAAACAAAATCTAACTGCCTTGTTGTTGTCACCTACCCAACTCATCCACCAAGCTTTGTCCGATATCTGTCCATAACATTTTCAGATATCGTGTTCGCAGATAAACAAACAAACAGACAAACAGGGGTGAAAACATAACCTCCATCTGTCTTCGGGGTCAGAGATAACCAGGTGTCGGCCTTTTTGGTGTTCCCATCTGAATGCGTGGATCATGATACATTTGGATCTCTCACGACGAAGCTGAGTGTCTCCGCCTGTTACTCTCACATCGCAGGCAGGTTGGTGGCCTCTGTATTGCACTGCCTCCGTTTTGGCCTTGTACTCTCTGCCCTCTCTTACCTGTCCCTCTGAGGTTTCTGGAGGGCGCCCACGGTTTGACACTAACTCTCTTCTTGTTAAACTCATCAAAATCCAGGCACACTGCTCACCTCCACTCATTTGTTTCTCCTTTTCCCACCTGCGGAATCAACTTCCGCAGTCTGTTCAGTCCCATTCTTCCCTCCAGGGCTTCAAGACAGCTGTTCACCACTACCGCAGGTACTCGTGATCTAAAGTTTTTCCCCTATCTATACTCATGATCTCTTCGACCCAAAATTACCCCATTTCGGAGCACACCTTTTTTCCAGGTTATTGTGATTTTTTTTTCACCCTCTTCCTCACCTCCATCCCTGCTTAACCCTTCCACGTCTTGCTGTGTTTCATTCAGCTTGTGTGCAGCTTGTTCACCCCCATGTCACCTTCTCCCTCTCCCTTTGATGTCACCCTCACTTCTACTTTGCTGTTGGTGTTTCTCCCTTTCCATTTTGTTCCCTTTCATTCTGCTCCAGATCTTCCACAAGCTTCGATCATAGTTCCAATTCAAATCTTTGAGCAAGTCAAAATGCTACAAGTAGAAAGTTTGAAAGTGAGATTGCATTGATGGTTGACAGACTGTCTGGACGCAGCTGAGGCCATGGATCAAATGGTGGGAATACCACCTGGCCGATGGTGTAGACCCACTCTTTGGAGAGGTCCTTGGCTGAAATGGTCTAAACGTCTACGAAGAACAGAGCCCAGCTGATGAACCTGGTCGTCGGAAAATTGGTCACTCTTTTACAACTTAGAATTCTTCCTTTAGGTATACAACTATTTTGAGGTTGTACTATGTGACGCTGCGTGTCAAAATTAACGTGTTGCATGCTTGGAATAAGATTGCTATTTGGGCGAGTACTCTCCTGGTATGTATAGGTCACGTATCATATGTATAATCACGTATAATATGTGTGTATATAATGCTAGCAGGGTATGCTAACACATTGTAAGCAATAACGAACCATGCTTCCCCATTGTCTTGGGTCACTCACCTGCATTTATTTCTATTTTCATTTACAGACACATCCCGAGGGTTGTGTGATTTTTTTTTCCCCCGATATATCGGCTTCGATGTCCAACAGCACATAAAATTACCATGCTTCCCCATTGTCTTGGGTCGCTCACCTGCATTTTTTTCATTTATTTATTTTCATTTATTTATATTTTCATTTGCAGATGCTTTCCAACAGTTCTGTGATTCTCCCGGGGTAATGGCTTCGATGTCCATCGGCACATGAAATTTCAGCTTTCTACATCACCCAGAACGTACCAATCTTTAATATTAGTCAGTGGTTAGAATGAGCTTTTATATATTAGATGTACAGTAGAATAACATATCAATATATGTGTGTACGTTGAATGCTATAGGGGGGGGGAGGGGGAAAACACACTATTTTACTTTCCTGCAGTCATGTTTGTACGTTACATCAGTCATCAAACCGCCATTGTAATCCGAGTCTCAGTCATACACAGGCCACTAGTTTATTTCTCTGTCCATTCTCAATTCTCCCTGATTAGGTGTCTCTTGACATTGCACACAGTTTAATATGTTCTCTTCCTGAAACCAATATTGAGAACAGGAATACTGTTGGAGTTTGATACTTGTTATTTCAGGTCTTTCATTTTGACTGTTTGTGCAAACTATTGTGTTAAACTTTTGTTTGAGATATGCATCCTGGAGAAATGTCATTTACACCTGTGAAAAAAATCCTGCTGTTCACATCTCATTACATCTGCCTTGAAGATGAGTTTATTTACACACTTTTAAAAGCATCATTTTCCATGTTAAAAAGTTCAACAAAAGGAAGACGATATGTGTCCAGAGTTCATGAGATGTGGAGCACAACATGTGCAGTAATAACAGGTATGAAGTGGTTCAGTGTGCAGACGCCTTCCTTCGCCCTCGAGCCTTCATTCCATCATTATTAAATTCAATCAAAACAATGGATCGGACTACCAACCAGGTGTTGGCCTATTTAGTGTTCTCATCTGAAATGTGGGTTGGCAGGATTGCCTGGAGGTATGTGCACTCTCGCCTCTGAGATGTCTCACCTGGGTTCGAATTTCGACCCAGGTATATACTGTCATCCCGGTGCTTCACAGGTGGGGCAATTCATCGATGTGCGTGCCGTCCCTCAGATGGATGTTAAACTGGGCGTTCCATCTGCCAACATTAGTTGGTGAATGTTAAAAATAAAATCCGACAGTGTCCTTCTCGAAGAGTAGATGAATTATTGCCGACTCCTTGTCAAAAATCTAAATTCCTGCTCTAACCTTCAGGGGTCACTGCATCAGCCGCACCACCACGCCCCTGCAAGAATCAATTTCAACCCACAGCCGCATGCAACAAATAAACAAATTAACGAATCTGAACATATGGAACGTGATGTTACATGGGATCTCAGTGGTTTGCACAGACTGTGGTAGAAATGGTCTTGTTTAGTGACCACAGAATGTGGTCCCCCTCATTCCCATCCCACTCCCTCCCTCATAAAAGAGCCTCACCCATTCCAGAAGAGGCAGGAGAAGGTATTGTAATCAGTCTGTTCCAGTGAGTGTCTAAGTCTGTGCGAAACGAACCCAGACTAGACAACCCAAACCCAAAGGCAAGTGTGCTAAATAACCTGCTGGACAACTCCATGCTGAAGAATTAATTAAATCAATAGAGGAGTAAATGACAATGTTTATCATTCTGGTTACATCCTGGGTGCAGGAACTGCTATAGCATGTGCTTTGCCATTGTATTGATCAGGACTGGAATACGGTTCCTGAATCAAGTCACCGGCAGACAATGGCATGTTCTTTCCAAAAGCCGTCCACAGTAGATATGGACGTCATATGTGGCTTCGCTTATCCTCAATCGGATTATCTTCTGTCGAAATACTCTGGTCTTTCCCTGGTTAACAAGCTCATACCAGGGATCACTGGTGGCGACAAGCGGCTTCCTTGTACTAACAGTATATATAGTCCTCAGGTCCAAGGGTGATAATCATGAACAACAAAGGTCAACAGCAAGACAAAATGACTTCCAGGGTACGTCACTAATATGATTTGTCATCATTTGTGTTTTATCCCCTGGCATGCGAAGCGAAAAGCGGGAGTTAGCAATTTGTTCACTTCTGTCTGTCTGTTTGTCTGTCTCAGTCTGTCTGTCTGCCAACAAAAGTCAGTTTATGATCGAGAAACAACTCAATTTGAATTGAATGTTATATTTTGAACACGAATTGGAACTGAATAAGAAAACAAACCTGCAGTTTAACAGTACCTGTGATCTAAATTTGTCCCAATCATGTATGCGTAGAGGAGTTAAATATATATATATATATATATATATATATATATATATATATATATATATATATATATATATATATATATATATATATATATATATATATATATATATATATATATATATATATATATTACTCTGTCTGCCTGTAAAGCAGTCAAACAAAGTTGAAAATCATTCCAAACAGGAACTTACCGTTTTTAAAGATGTCATAAAGGATACAAACAACAGACATGACAAACTAATGTAACATTTATATAAGAGAATGCATCAATGGCAGTAAAGATCCAAATTTTTTTTTCTAAAACCTTTAAAATCTTGATTTTATTTCAATTGAATTGTATATGTATATGCATATATATATATATATATATATATATATATATATATATATATATATATATATATATATATATATATATATATATATATATATATATATATATATATATATATATATATATATATATATATATATATATATATATATATATATATATATATATATATATATATATATATATATATATATGTATATATATATATATATGTATATATATATATATATATATATATATATATATATATATATATATATATATATATATATATATATATATATATATATATACATATATATATATATACATATATATATATATATATATATATATATATATATATATATATATATATATATATACATATATATATATATATATATATATATATATATATATATATATATATATATATATATATATATATATATATATATATATATATATATATATATATATATATATATATATATATGCACTGCAGAACACAAATGGTCTTTTTGGCACTTTCAAAACCCTTCCATTTAGCAGTACTTGGACAAAATATTATGGCATTTTACGTCATCACGACCAAACAAATATGTTGCTCGTAGACCCGGACCATGTTGATGTTTCTCCAGACAGCGCAGGGAAAGGTGTTCTATTAACTCTCTAGTTAAACTTGTACTTTCATTCATCACCTTCTCAAGCGTTCTGTAAATTGTTGATGTTACGATTCTTCTTCCTCTCTTGCTTGCTCATCTTGTTCAATTTCTATCTCTTTCTAGGGATAACATCTGTTAGTTTTGTTTTTCAAAATAGGCATTTTATTTCCCTGTTGATAATGCTGTCAGATGGGATGCCCAGTTTAACGTCCATCCGAGGGACGGCACTCACATTGATGAATCACGCTGTCTGTGAAACACCAGGATGTCAGTGTATCGCTGGGTCGAGCTCAAAGAGAAGTGTAAATACATCTCCGCTATTCTGCGAGCTGACTTCACCCTCTAAAATCCCGATCCCACTTTTATGACAAGCCTCATGAAATACAATTCCGATGCAATATGTTTCAGTGCCTCATGTACAATTTCCTGGATTATATTTGACAGAATAATAAGTGATATTGTAGGCGGGATTGTGGAAACCAAACAATGTTATATCTCCAAGTGTAGAATGATATATAATAGTCGATGTTTGGTTTTTGGGGTTTTTTTGGACGTAGCAGAGGAAAGTACAAATTACACAGATTACAGGGACAAAAATATAGTGTACCTTGTATAATACAAATAATATTCCATGACATCGGATTTGAAAACTTTCAAACAAAAACCTGTGAGGAAAGTAACTCAATCTTTCTTTGTGACTATAATTGTAGCTATTTGTTTATAATTCCTGTCTATGATTCTGATATTACCGTATACCTCTTGGATATGACTGTGAATAATCATGATTACCTTCATTTTCTCATTTGGCGACTGTATTGTGTGTGTGTGTTTTTCGTCTTTCGGCTGTTCCTGTTAGGGGTCGCCACAGCGGATCATCCGTTATGATCCGCATAATGATTTGGCATAGGTTTTACGCCGGATGCAACCCTGGTCGCCTCTTACAACACAGGGATAAGGATTGGGTTTCGCCATGATTCCGGGATGCCCTACACCCTCTCATAGCGCGGCCCAGTGCAGAGCGCCCGTCCTCAAGCGATCCTCCAACCCAAGCCTCCGAGTAGCCGGATTACAGGCGCACGCCACTACGCCCGGTATATATATATATATATATATATATATATATATATATATATATATATATATATATATATATATATATATATATATATATATATATATATATATATATATATATATATATATATATATATATATATATATATATATATATATATATATATATATATATATATATACACACACACATATGTAAACAAATGCATATACAAACAAATGTATATACAATCATATGTACATACAAACATATGAAGATGTAAACATATGTAGTTATAAACAAATGTATATGCAAACATATGTACAAACAAACATATGTTTGTATACAAACATATATAGCTACAAACAAATGTTTATGCAAACATATGCATTCACAAACATTTGGAGATATAAACATATGGAGATATAAACATATGTAGATGTAAACAAATGCATATACAAACAAATGTATATCCAAACATATGTATATACAATCATATGTACATACAAACATATGAAGATATAAACATATGTAGATATAAATAAATGTATATAGAAACATATGCATAAACAAACATATGTATATACAAACACATATAGCTACAAACAAATGTTTATGCAAACTTATGTATTTACAAACATATGTAGATAAAAACAAATGTACATAAAACATAGGTAAAAACAAATAATGTCCATGCAAACATACTGTATGTATATACAAACATTTGCAGATATAAACATATGTAGATATAAACAAATGGATATACAAACATATGTATATACAATCACATGTGGAAATAAACATTTGTAGATATAAACATAAGTAGATAAACAAATGGATATACAAACATATGTATATACAAACATATGTAGATATAAACATATGTTGAATAAACATATGTATTTGCAAACATAAGTTTGTACAAACATTTGAAGATATAAACACATGTAGATACAAATATATGTAAATGTAAACATATGTAGAAATAAACAGAGGTATATGCAAACATATGTAGATATAAACAAATGCACATCTAAACACATGTATATTCAAACATATGTCGATATAAACATATGCAGATACAATTATATGTATATGTAAACATATGTAGATATAAACAGAAGTATATGTAAACATTGTAGATTTCAACATATGTACATGTTAACAAATGTAGATTAGAAGCATGCATATATAAACATATGAAGATATAAACATGTATATACAAACATATGTAGATATAAACATATATAGATATAAACAGAAGTAAATGTAAACATTGTAGATTTCAACATATGTACATGTCAACAAATGTAGATATAAACATACATATGAAACATTAGTAGATATAAACATGTGTGTGTGTATATATGTATATATATATATATATATATATATATATATATATATATATATATATATATATATATATATATATCTACTATACTAAAAAAACAGAATATGTTTGTGTGTATGTTTGTTCGTCCTTTATAGGCGGCCGAACCGTTGGATGGAATGAGATGAAACTTTGCAGGAGTAATCCTTGGGACATGAGAACGGACATGGGGGGGGGGGGGTCAAGTTCAAGGTCGAAGGTCACGGGGTCAAGCGGTCAAGGTCACCGGGTAACTTCAATTTCTCAATTTCACCCGATCAAGACGGGACCAACGCCATTCGACAGATAATCAAAATTAAATGAAAGTTGATTGACGACATTCACTTCCGACTTCCGGTTTTCGAGTTATGATGTCATAAATTGACTAAAACGTCACTTTTCATGTGTTTGTCCTTTATAGACGGCCAAACCGTTGGATAGAATGAGATGAAACTTGGCATATGTAATCCTTGGGAACGGACATAAGGGGATCAAGGTCAAGGTCAAAGGTCATGGGGTCAAGGTCACTGGATAACGTCAATTTCTCAATTTCATCCGATCGAGACGGGACCAACGCCATTCAACAGATAACCATACCTGCCCATGGGCGGGTTCTTTGCTAGTATGTATGTATATATATATATATATATATATATATATATATATATATATATATATATATATATATATATATATATATATATATATATATATATATATATATATATATACAGACATATGCATCTAGAAACATTTGTATATCCAAATATATGTAGATATAAACATATGTAGATACAAATATATGTCTATGTAAACGTATGTAGATATAAACAGATGTATATACAAACATATGTCGCCACAAACAAATTTATATGCAAACACATGTACAAACAAACATTTGTAGATATAAACATATGTTGAATAAACAAATGTGTATGCAAACATAAGTGTGTACTAACATTTGTAAATATAAACCTATGTAGATACAAATATATGTGTATGTAAATGTATGTAGATATATACAGAAGTACATGTAAACATTGTAGATTTCAACACATGTACATGTTAACAAATGTAGATATAAGCATGTATATTTAAACATTTTTAGATATAAACATGTGTATATATAAACACATATAGCTCCAGACATATTATGTATATCCAAACATATGGAGATATAAATATATGTATATGTAAACATATGTAGATATAAACAGATGTATATGTAAACACTGTAGATTTCAACAAATGTAGATATAAACATGCATATGTAAACATGTGTGTGTGTATGTGCATATATATATATATATATATATATATATATATATATATATATATATATATATATATATATATATATCCACATATGTATATGCAAACATATTTAGTTATCATCATATAACTATAACAAATGTAGATATAAATATATGCACAGTGCCAAGAGAAAGTCTCCACACCCTTTCAAAATTTTCGCCTTTTGTTGCCTTATAGCCTGGAATTAATTAGCATTAAATCAGATGTTTTTTTTTCCACCTTTATTTTCACATCTTAACCCGCAACTTCCAGGTGAAAAACAAATTCTACAAATTTCAGGAAATGAATTAAAAACACAAAACTAGAATATCTTGGTTGGATAAGTGTCCACCCCCCTGAGTTAATATTTTGTGGAAGCATCTTTGACAGCAATTACAGCTGTGTTTCTGTTGGGATAGGTTTCTACCAACGTTGCACACCTTGATTGGGCAAAATTTGCCCATTCTTCTGAGCAAAACTGTTCAAGCTCAGTCAAGTTGCGTGGGGAGTGTTGATGGACAGCAATCTTCAAGTCGTGACACAGATTTTCAATTGGATTTAGGTCATGGCTCTGTTTGGGCCGCTCAAGGACATTTATCTTTTTGTTCCTATGCCATTCCAGTGGAGCTTTGGCTGTGTGCTTCAGGTAGTTGACATGCTGAAAGGTGAACTTCTGTCCCAATTTCAGCTTCTTTGCAGAAGGAAGGTTTTCCTCGAGGATTTTTCTGTATTTTGCTCCATCAATTTTCCCTTCGATCTTGACAAGTGTACCAGTCCGCACTGATGAGAAACATCACCATAACATGATGCTGCCACCACCATGCTTCACAGTAGGGATGGTGTTCTTTGGGTGATGTGCTGTGTCGGGTTTGTGCCAAATGTAACATTTTGCATTTATGCCATCAAAAGTTCCATCTTGGTTTCGTCAGACCACAAAACGTTTCGCCACATGGCTTCAGAATCTCCAGAGTTTTTCTGCATGGCTCAAACAGGACTCAAGGTGGGCATTTTTGAGTAATGTCTTTCTTCTTGCCAATCTACTGTCCAGGCCAGACTTGTGGAATGCTTGGGATATTGTTGTCACATGCACACAGTGACCAGTCTTTGCCATAAAGGCCTCATAGCCCTTTCAAAGTTGTCATTGGCCTCTTTGTGGCCTCTCTGATCACTCTCCTCCTTGCTTGGTCATCTAGTCTGAAGGGACGACCAGATCTTGGCAGGCTCTTGATGGTACAATATATATCCCACTTCTTAATGATTACCTTGACTGTGCTCCAAGGGATATTCAAGGCCTTTGAAATATTTTTATACCCATCCCCTGATCTGTGCCTTTCCACAACTTTATCCTGGAGGTGTTTTGAAAGGTCCTTGAAACTCATGGTTGTGTATTTTCTGTGAGAGGAAACCAACAGGAACAGCTGATTTTATTCTGATATAATCAGAATCACTTCAATTTAACAGAGTTGGAGGCCAATTAAGTTGGTGTGTGTGACTTTGAAGGTGATTGGTTGCACCTGAGCTATTTTACAATTGCTGTTATAAAGGGGGGGGGGGGTGGACACATCCAACCAAGATATTCTAGTTTTGTATTTTTAATTAACATTCCGAAATTTGTAGAATTTGTTTCTTTTCCTTGGAAGTTGTGGGTTACGATGTGTAAATAAAGGTCGAAAAAGTCTGATTTCACGCAATTGGATTCCAGGTTATAAGGCTACAAAAGGTGAAAATTATATATATATATATATATATATATATATATATATATATATATATATATATATATATATATATATATATATATATATATATATATATATATATATATATATATATATATATATATATATATATATATATATATATATATATATATATATATATATATATATATATATATATATATATATATATATATATATATATATATATATATATATATATATATATATATATATATATATATATGCACATACATATCACACACATCCATATCACACACATGCATATATAAGTATATTTGTAGAGCTATTGGAAAAGAGAGTACACATGTTAACTTGCGATCAAGTCAGTGAACTTTTCATGCTACTCGAGATCTCGAAACAAGATAGCTGATTCACAATACTCCAAGAAACAAAACTTTATTGTATATATATATAAATAAATATATATATATATATATATATATATATATATATATATGTATGTTTTTTTTAATTAATATATTTAGAACGTTGGCATTTATTGGACTTTTGTGAGTGTTTCTTTCCGATAACATCTTAAACGGCCCTTGTTTGTGTATTATTCCTTCTCGCACAAATTGAAACTGTGCCATTGTATTGAGTTTTCTCTCTCCTTGTAAGTCCAAAGACTCGCTTGCGCCATGAACAGTCGTTATGTGAGGGTTCATTCGTCGTGACTTATCCGACTTTGTGTCCATTCAAATTCCGCTCCGGATATATAAACATATATTTTGTTATTTTAACAAGACTTGTCCACAATGCCTTGTCACAATTAATTTGACTCCTCGGTACCGATTTCTACTTCGACCAAGAAGAATGTTTTTTATTTTATATTTAGAGTTACACGCATAAAGTAAAATACAGTAGTCGTACAACGGTGAAACATTCACTGGAAGGTGTGAGTGTTTCTTTCCTTTACCTGTTTATCGGTGATGAAACAGCAGTGCAAATTGGAACTGTTTAAACAGTATTATATGGGGGCAGGGGAATGGGAGGGCGAGGGGACGCTTTGGGGGGGGGGTGGTGAAATGGGTATCAATGCACCATCTAGTCTATATTAAGCTTTACAATTGGTTTATACATGTATAAAGTGGTGATTACTTTATTGAAACCCAGCACTGCTCTGTATGACACAACTCTAATATAGCAAGATACATAAATAATGATAATAAAGTTCAAACATCGTGATTAAAATGAACAAGTTCGCGATTCGGTGTGTGTGTGTGTGTGTGTGTGTGTGTGTGTGTGTGTGTGTGTGTGTGTGTGTGTGTGTGTGTGTGTGTGTGTGTGTGTGTGTGTGTGTGTGTGTATCTCGGTAATCGATGCGATAAACACCAAAAGGAAGACCAACAATTATCCTCTTCCTTCAAGTGTTTATCGCCGAACGGTGGTCGATCTCCCGGAGAAAGCTTTAGTTTTCAATTTAATTTTCATCAAAACGATCAACTGTGTTGATGATGTATTATTACATCTCGAAATCCAAACCTGTTCTCATGCGATGAAATAACTCACGACGTAAAACCCTGTGAGCCATTTTAATGGTCAAGCTTAACCACAAAGGGTCCCTAAAAGGTGTACTTAATTACAACGTACCTTGAATAACAGTTTACAACTTTGAGGCGAATGAATAATGTGGGATTATCGTGACAACTACAACTGCTACAACTGCCATGACGACGACAACTATTACTGCCACTACTACCACTGCTCCAACAACACGTCCTTTATTCAGACCTGTTGTGGTGCAAGCCTTTGATCCTAGTCTTTCACGAACCTGATAGCCAGGCTTCACGTTCGACTGAAGGCGATTTGGTAAGGAATTTTGTATTTTTTGTTCAGGGTGCCAGTGAGAACCGGCCGACTGAACGTCCAACAAGGATCAAATCTGGCAGACTGGTCCGATCCGGATTAACGTACTTCCGATGGATCCAAAAGTATTGATGGGTCACCCTGTAAGTGAAACACCAGGGTGACGATTTATAGCTGGGTTAGGATTCAAACCCAGACTTAGACGGCTCACCGGACGACTGTACGTACCTCCAGGCTATCCTTCCAATATTATAGTTATTACAGCAGCTCTTATAAAACTGGCCAGAATTCTTTTTCAGCAGATGAGTTTCTCTGTCAAATTCTTTGAGATCTTAAACGACACCCATAACTCCTACGACTTCAACATAACAACTTGCAGTACTGCATTCAGAGTTTCAGTACGAGACTGACCGTGAGTAGCACACATAGTGAATGGCAATCCGAAAGGTAGGCGGCATCATGGTCAGGTAACGTTAAGTTTAACTCCTAATATAGGACGCTACTTTTGGACTTGAGGTATTCATTAGCTGGACAAGTGGTCAATACACGTTGAAGGCAATTCGAGGAAACTTTTCAGACCTCATGAGAATTGCACCGCATGCATATAGCGCATAAGGGACGTGATAGCACAACTAACTTTGTCTGACAACAAAAAACACACAAGAGAGATATAACAATAGAAAGAACGAAGAAGAGAAAGTCAGAATATAAGACAAAGAAGTTCTCAATAGTAAAATAAATTTAAAGATGAAGAATTCATTATAAGAATGACTTGAACTCGGCGTACACAGAGACAGAGACAGAGACATGCAGGGATGTCCCATTGTCAAAATAACTGAAAAAGGTCTGTTTGCTCTTGCGATGGACATCTACATCTCGTGAAATCATCATCTGACAATTTATCATATTGAGTGGACCAAAAGCCCTACCTGGAAAATGGGTCTCCTTAACTTGGTATGAAGGTCCCCGCCAGAGGTTGACACCAAAATTGCTTGGAGAGAATTAAAGGGTGGGTGGTGTACAAAAGCAGCAGATAAAGTCCCCTACTCGTGAAACGATCCACAATCACCCGCTACACGTGACATTTCTTTGTGAAAAGAGCGGCGCTGAGTGTCTGAGTCAAGCTCTCCGAGAAAACATCGCAGTTTCAGGGTGAGGGGGCGGAAAGGCGGAGAGCGGTGGAGGGAGGGTTGAGGACGCCGGTTGGGATCGAGAGGAGGAGGTACGCGGTGGCTGCGGGAAATGAACCGATTGATAAGCAGAGCGGAGGCAGTGTGGCAAAGAGTGAAAGGCTCGTTCGATGACGAGAGGTAGAGTGGACCGGGTAGCAAGAAGCAGATCCTCAATTACAACTTCCTCGTACTTGTACCAAATACTCAGGCTCGAACTTTAACATTTTATTATCGTTAATGATATCATTGATGTTTAGCTCTACTCGTTCTCCTTAACACAGGACTTTCTAAATTTTGGTAACAAAATAGATACGTGTCAGTCATCAACGAGCTTATCTTGCATATACTGTGAAAATTCCAAACTTAAAAAAAAAAATACAAATCAGGTTGTATTATCACACATGGCTTTATCAACACTAATTCATCACTAGAACGACACTCGGTAGAGCGCGTACCTCCGCCAGGTTGACTGGTTTACGTTTTGTATTCCACCAATAGGCTGGATCTGCATTGGGACCTGAACCAAAATCTAATCGGCTTGTTCTTGTCACCTACCCAACTCATCCAGCAAGTTTCATCATAATCCATCCACAACATATTTTTTGGCCCTATCTCTCAATTGTGAAGAATCACTTAAAAACTCTCGTATCTGGATTTGAATCGTCACCAAAATGGAATCAATTCGTCATTGTCACACACCCAACCTGTCCACCAAGTTGAGTCCAAATCTGTCCACACCTATTTGAAATGATGTGCAGGGCACAGATAGGCAGATAAACAGGGGTGAAAACAGCGTTGGTCCACCTTCGTTAGCGGAGGTAATAATATAATATTAAATAATCATTCGGTGAAGGAATGGGACACGTATCAAAAAGTAAAAGGTACGCACACTCCAATATGAGATGTCCAGCCTGGGTTCGAATCCCGACCCATCTATAAACTGTCACCCTGGTGTTTCACAGGCAGGGGTGATTCATCGGTGTGCAAGTCGCCCCTCAGAAGTACGTTAAACCAGGTGTCCCATCTGCTAGCTTAAATTGAAGGACATTGAAGATCCCACGGTGTCTTTCCTGAAGAGTAGTCGAGTTATCTTTGGCATCCTCAACAAATTACAAACTCATGCCTAAATTACCTACAGTTAAAGGGTAGACCTGATTCGCCAACGGATTCATCAAAGGCTTGGACCAACTTTGTTACCTGGCCGGCAGCGCAAGAAGGTGGGAATAATTACGACTGCTGTCGTTGTAGTTGTAGCAGTTGTAGAGAACAACAACAAGAAGTCTTATTGGTTGTTAATATATTTAGAACCACAAATGATGCAATGATACCCTTTAGGTTATATGATACAGAAACTCTTAAAGTTTTGTGCACACCATCAGGTACACTTCAATGTGAGCTCCGCTTGTCATGCGCACGACATCACGGCAGTACACGAGTTCTTGCCGTGTTCGGCTCAGCATGTTTACGTCCACCAGTGCACATACAGCTGTGATCCAAGAACGAAGATCCTGCAGGTTTGTCACCTTGGTGTTGCAGACAACATCCTTGACAAACTCCTACAAAAAAAAAAATTAAGGGGGGGGGTTATGTCTGGTGATTGTGGGGGCCAAGTGGTTGTTTCGTCTCGGCCAATCCAGTAACATGGAAAATTTTTATTCAGGACGGGGGAAAGATTATACCGGGTTTCAGGTTCAATCTGTAGGATGGTCTTCAATCTGTCATTCCAACATGTTCATGTAAATTGTTGAGGTCACTGTATCCTCCGCAAAGAGAAACGAACCCACCAACCGGTCATTGAGAAAGCCACACAACACATTTACTTTTGGACTGTCTTGTGTGAGTTTAATGGCTACGTGTGAGTTTTCAGAGCCCCAGATCCTCACATTGTGCCGGTTCACCTTCCCCGATACATGAAAGCAAGCTTCGTCCGTGAACAGGAGATTGGGACCATACGTTGTGCAGAGCGTTGGTGCTGCTTAAGCAGTCTCCTTTTGCTCTTGGGCACAATCCTGGACGGGTTTCCACTCCGACACAATATACCAGCATGCTCGCACTCATCTGTGATCCTGACCTTTTTCAGGTAATCTTCGTCATCCTCTGTGCGACTAAGCATTTCCAAGGCAACCAGCTTGCGTTTGGGTCCATCATTTGGTTTGAGCTCCTGCAGAACCTGCATCTTCTCGGCGTAAAGCTTCCTTCTGAAACACAAAATCCTGTGTACCGCGCTGGTTGGTCGTTCCAATTCTCTGGATGCGCGTCAAATCGATATTCTGGGACTTTGTTAAAATGATTCACACAATCTTAAAGTAGCACAAATTGAAGCATCAGAAAGCGTCGATAAAATGAAAATATACATAAATGAAAAAAAACAAATGTAATGATTGCAGTTCATCCTGATGAAGCAGCACTTACTGTATATGGAATGAAGGAAGGAATTGCTCAATATCTGCTACACTTGTGCTTGGTCGACTTGTACTTTTCTGTTTCTGACAACTTCCAGTCTCCTTCAACCTCTTGTCCCACTCTCTGATACCAGTCCATGATGGTGGGTTCCTTCCATACCTTGTAGGGAAATTACGCTGAACTTGCGTGTCGGATCTCGTCTCGATCAACAATTCGACGCACTGAGCTTTCTCCTGTCTTATCGCCATTTTTATTTTACAATAAACCACCAGTCCTGAAAAAGTAGAAAACTTTACGAGTTTCTGTATCAAACAAAACAAAGGATATCGTAACCTCATTTGTGGTACTAAATATATTAACAACCAAACTTGTCCGTGTCTTTTTGGAACACTCAGATCTACTTGAAAGTCGTTTCTTCTTTTATTTTAACGATTATTTTTGCAATGAAATAATCTATTATGTTTGTGGAATTTCATGGATCAACATGGGTGTTTCATTCGTTGAAAGGTCGTTGCACAAAGGTGAGAATTCCAGAATTCATCTCAAAAATTGAGCCTCTTATGTAACCCAAACTTGATGGTTCACCAAGGATGATGGCAGGCTGTGGCCTCGATTACCTGTAAGGCGATGACACCACTTAGGGGGCAAGAATGGTTCACTTTCAGGTGAACAAGCAAGAGTGGTGGGTGATGCTCTGACGGTCCATTCAGTTGATTTTACCATGTCGGGCTTTCTTGATCTGAACTGCCGGTTCTTTCGGAAGGGGGAAAAGGTGGGAACAGCTATCCAGCAGAAACTCAGCAACCAGTCTCTGCTGTTAAGATTGATTAGGAAGGGTTGAAAAGTCTGTTATTCCTGTGAGTTTAAATCTGCCAAATTTCACAATGTTCTGTTTTCTCTGCGTCAAGTCTTCAGTGACCTTTAAGCTGTAGCTTATTGATAATAAATTCCATACTTGTACCATATGATGTGGAATTCTGAGAAGTTTCCAGAAAATATGATTCTTTTGATGATTCTATGAAAGTGTGGCTGTGTAACCCCCAATTACAAATCGTCTTCCCTTTCTTTTTACATACCCAGTAAAGCCATATCTCCTCTATCATGAGCTGTACAGTCGACTGAGTGAGTTACTTGCCTGGAATTAAACCATCGGCTCCATGACAAAACGCCTGTGTGTAAAACCATGCGGGTGGGACTTCCAGGCACTGGTACATTGCGCAGTAGATCAATTAGGCTTGCCTCTCCTTCTTCAACAAGCACTCACTGGCTCCCCATAAATACAGGTTAAACGTCACAAAGCTTGAATACATTGCTGTCACAGATCAGCCGTCCAAATGGCAAAAACCATGAAACTCTCCCCTGGAGGGGAAGTAATCTATTGCTCCGACACAGGGCGGAGGCCCATAACAATGTCAGCTTCATTGTGCCTTCCATGACGGTTATCATACTTTCTTCAACCCGTAGATGATAAAACCTATCGTTCATTTAATCGTCCAACAATGAAGACCAACACTAGCCTTAACAACGTCTAGTATTTCCATGATTGTACAATAACTTGGTCCATGTTGTCCTGGAATATTTCAGGCATAAAAGTAATGTAGAGGACCGATCACGTGGTTATTCTGCGCTCAGTCCAGGACGACCAAAAAGCTGACACTTTGTGGTCCTGCTGTAAAAGTCCAATGGCAACACGATCGAGTAGAAGGCTCTGAGATAAATTAATTAGACTTGGAAGTGAATCGTATAAGAGGAGTAGTGCATGACGGCACAATACGTATCCATCACCAGGGTTGGATTGCGGCCACCTTGCTGTACACACCTCGTGACGACAGAAGCTTCTCATTCTTCTACTCCTTTTCTCAATGTACAACCATGATGAAAGTAACATCAAAGTTTCTCTCAATACAAACCATTCCCATGGTGCTAAGAAATCAAGCACTTCACCTCGCAAACTTTCTTCTTTGCAATGGAATATACACATTTGGGATAATGTGAATACAATTTAAATGCTGATCCTTAAGGACAATTGTTTCAGCCCCAAGGGCTTGTGGGTGTAAAAGTGGAGATACAACAAACCCAAAGGCCAAAGCTACTGAACTATCTTTTCACGAAAGTGGTCTTCTTTTGCAAATGTTTGAAAAACCTATCGACTGATCATAATATCATACAACTGGTACACCTAAACTTGCGGCACCTTGACATCTCCTTTTAAGCATTTTGTCCACCTTCCTCATGGAGTTTGTGAGTTTTGATATCGTCGATGGCCAAATGAGTTGTGTTTTACATCTTTACTAGACTTCAGCAATAAATGTATAAATATATGGAAAGAGTTCAGATCGGAATGCAGTAATTTCTGCCCAATGAAAGGCAATGAAGGTACCTACAGTGACGTCATTGATGGCCATACATCGTTCAAAGGTAAATTCTATCTTCTTCAACTTGAATTAGTGACAAAAGATAAATGTGATGTAGATTATGTATCTTTAAAAAAAAAAAAAAGTTTTAATGTCTACAGTTGAGTACAGTATATGGACATTAAAATGTTCTGTAGATACAGGTATGAAAAGCGAAGCGCAGGCAGAATAGGCGAGAAACCATAAACTATTGTTTAATTCAATGCTATTTCTCTTAATATAAAAAGGTTCCTATGTTTCGAATTTAACCCTCGATTTACTGGAATTGAACCAATGCTTTCACGAAGCTTGATGGGAAATACTCACAGGAGTAACGACTTGATGATATTGAAGAGAGCAAAACGGACCTGCAGGAAGCAAGCAAGTGGATGAAGAACCTCTCTCCGGCATTGAATTGCTGATATTGGCGCCCTCTCGCAGTTATTCTTAGCTATTACATTTATACAAACAAAAACAATAAACAAAACGTTACATTGAATAAACTAATTCGCCGGATTCAAATAATCAGTATTTATTACAAACAAGTGATATTGATGATAACATTTGTTGCCCCTTCGTTCGATGGATGCTCATTTTCCAAATCATCCTGCATCAGAGTTTGTGAGTAACGATTCTTCGACAATAATATGCTGCAAACATTCTGTAAGAACTGCCATTTCTGATTGCACATTGTTCGAATACTCGCCCCCACAACTGCAGGTAAGTGAAAAGTCTTGGATGGAATCCATCATTGTCCATCCTCCTTTCCATTTCTGTCCTCCACTCCAGAGCTCCACACGTCACTCTTCTAAACTACCCACAACATGTACCCTCCGCTCCCCACCACCTGTGTGTAACCTGTTAGCCACAGCCATTCCCAAAAGGATGGGAGAGCATATTTTTAATCAGTGTGTGTGTGTGTGTGTGTGTGTGTGTGTGTGTGTGTGTGTGTGTGTATACGTGTGTGTGTGTGTGTGTGTGTGTGTGTGTGTGTATACGTGTGTGTGTGTGTGTGTGTGTGTGTGTGTGTGTGTGTGTGTGTGTGTGTGTGTGTGTGTGTGTGTGTGTGTGTGTGTGTGTGTGTGCGCGCGTGTGTGTGAAAACCAACTTTAATATAGTGCCCCTTGGTGGCCTTCTTTAATATTGCATCTCCAGGCAGGTTTAAGGACATTTTGACAAAGTTGTTCAATTTAACTATGACGTGTTATGTTTATGGTGAACTCGACACGTCCAGAAACAAACACCGCCCAGACGTAAACACCGCTCTGACAGGTCTGGAGACAATCTCCCGTCCAGATATAAGCACCTCCCGGACATGTTCAGAGACGAACAACGGCCGGACACGTCCAGAGACAAACGACACCCAGAGGTAAATACCACCCCTGACACTTTCGGAGCCAATCTGTCTGGAGAGAAACACAGATCGGACACGTCTGGAGACAAATTCCCATCCAGACACATCTTGGGACAAACACTGCCTGGACGCGTCTGGAGACAAATGCCCATCTGGACATCAACACTGTCCGGACACATTCAGAGATAAACACCGCCAGACACGACCGGAACTAATCTGTCCAGAGAGAAACACCACTCGGACACATCCGGAGACAAACACCGCCCAGACAAGTCTCGAGACAAACACCACCCAGACACGTCAAGAGACTGACCAGGCATGTCTGGAGCCCAGCTGTCCGGAGACAAACACTGCACAGACACGTCCAGAGACAAACACTGCCCATACATGTCTGAAGCCAAGTTGTCTGGATATAAACACCACTCGGACACATCCAGAGACAAATTTCCATCCAGACACGTCCGGAGACAAACTCCCGTCTAGACATAAATACTGTCTGGACATGTCCAGACACAAAAAAATCCGCCCAGACTCGTCCGGACACAAAAACCGCCCAGATTCGTCTGGACAAAAAAAACCACCCAGCCTCGTCCGGACACAAAAACCGCCCGGACACGTCCAGACACAAACACCACCCAGCCTCGTCCGGACACAAAAACCGCCCAGACACGTCCAGACACAAACACCACCCAGATGTGTCCAGAGCTAAACTCTCTGGAGACAAATACCACCTGGACACATCCAGAGACAAACGCAGACACGTCCGGAGACAAACTGAAACTGTCTGGAGATCAATATCGCCCAGACATGTTTGGAGACAAACACCAACCAGACGTAAACACTGCCCTGACACATCCGGAGACAAACTCCCGTCCAGACATAAACACCTCCCAGACATGTTCTGAGACAAACACCGCCCAGACGTAAACACCGCTCTGACAGGTCTAGAGACAATCTCCTGTCCGGACATAAGCACCTCCCGGACATGTTCAGAGACAAACAACGGCCGTACGCATCCAGAGACAAACAGCACCCAGAGGTAAATACCACCCCTGACACATCCGGAGCCAATCTGTCTGGAGAGAAACACAGATTGGACACGTCTGCAGACAAACTCCCATCCAGACACATCTGGGGACAAACACCACCTGGACGCGTCTGGAGACAAATGCCCATCTGGACATGAACACTGTCTGGACACATTCAGAGACAAACACCACTGGACATGTCTGGAGCTAATCTGTCCAGAGACAAACACCACTCGGACATGTCTGGAGACAAACACTGATCAGACAAGACCGGAGACAAACACCACACAGACAGTCAGACTGCCCAGGCACATCTGGAGCCCAACTGTCCGGACTGCCCGGACACGTCCAGAGACAAACACTGCACAGAGATGTCTGAAGCCAAGTTGTCTGGAGACAAACACCACTCGGACACATCAGTAGACAAATTTCCATCCAGACACGTATGGAGACAAACTCCCATTTGGACATAAACAATGCCTGGACGTGTCCAGACACAAAAACCACCCAGACTCGTCCGGACACAAAAACCGCCCAGATTCGTCTGGAAACAAAAACCACCCAGACGCGTCCGGACACAAACACCACCCAGATGTGTCCAGAGCTAAGCTCTCTAGAGACAAACACCACCTGTATGCATCCAGAGACAAACGCAGACACGTCCGGATACAAACACCGCTGGCACAGGTCCGGAGACAAACTTAAACTGTCTGGAGATAAACATCGTCCAGACATGGTCAGAGAGAAACACCAGCCGGACATAAACACTGTCCTGACACATCCGGAGACAAACTCCCGTCCAGACATAAACACTTCCCAGACACGTTTCGGAGACAAACACCAGCCGGATGCGTCCAGACATAAACACCGTCCAGACACATCCAGAGACAAACTCCCGTCAGGACATAAACACCCCTGGACATGTTCGGAGACAAACACCGGCCGGACATGTCCAGAGACAAACACTGGCTGGACACGTCCAGACACAAACACCGCCCTGATGTAAACTCCGCCTGGACACGTCTGGAGCCAATCTGTCCAGAGAGGAGCACAGCTCAGACACGTCTGGAGCTAAGCCTTCCAGAGACAAACATCGCCCAAACACTTCTGGAGCCAAACTGTCCGGAGACAAACACAGACACCTGGACACAAACACCGCTCGCACAGGTCTGGAGACAAACTTAAGCTGTCCGAAGATAAATAACGGAGAGAGAGACAGAGACAGAGACAGAGAGAGCTGGGGGGAAGGGAGTTAGCAGAGAGAAAATGTTATGCTTTATGAACAACAACACACGTATACAAACACACACACAAGCACATACATACACACACACACACACACACACACACACACACACACACACACACGGAACATGTATCTCAATCCTGACAAATGTCACTCTCACAATGTCTCTCCGAAAGTACCGTTTAGAACCCCCCCCCCCTCCCCATCTACTTTTTCAACAATCCTCTGGAAGAAGTCCTTTCATTCAAGCTTCTGGGTCTCACTATCTGCCATGACCTTTCCTGGGAAAGCCACATTTCAAACCTCACCTCCAAAGCCAGTTACCAACTGGGAATACTCGTCGTGCAAAGTCCTTCCTTGGCCCACCTGAGCTCCTGACCACTTACAAAGCTTTTGTCCACAGCCTGATGGAGTACTGCTCTGCCTTCTGGGCTGGTGCTTCTGCCTCTCACCTTTCTCGGCTTCACACTGTGGAAACCAAGGCATTTGGGATCATTGGTATCTCCCACAATGAGGCTGAGTCTTTGGGCCTCTTATTCTCTCACCGCAGGAAGGTCGGTGATCTTTCTGTCTTCTACTGTCTCCTCTCCGGTCTCGCCCCCCCCTGCTCTGTCTGCAATATGTCCCCACCATATTTATGGCAGGGCGTTCAAGGTCTGCCAACAACCCCCCTTCTGGTAGAACTACCAAAATCATGAATCACTGCTCACCTTCACTCTTTCATTCCTCTTTTTCCCCACTTTTGGAATAAACTCCCTTACTCTCTTCAATCCCATTCTTTCCACCAGGCCTTCAGAACAGCTGTTCACCACCACCTATTAACTTCCCCCATCCAAAACCTCGATCTTTTCTACCCCCGTTAATCCACCACAATCCCACCTCCTTCAAATTCCCTGCTTTCCTTCCTGAAAGTCCCTGTAACGTCCATCTTCTATACCCCATGTTCCCTGCCCCATCCCTCTCCCTTCCACAAATCTCCATTAAGTTAGTTCCCCAATGTGTTGTCCTTCCCTCTTCTGCCCCTCTTGTCTCATGCCCCCCTTGTTGTGCATTGTGTGTTCGCTCTAACACGAGCCTCAACAATGGATACAAATTTTTGTTTTTAAAACAACCCTTCAAAAATCTTCTCTGAAATGCCCAAACAGATCAAGGCAAAACTTTATACATATGACCGCCGATCCATGAAGAACAAACGTTTGACACATATGATGTCATTGGTCACATGGTTTGGCAGCCACATTGGATTTTTCCAAAAATAAAAAATCTTCTTCTCCACAATGGCCTGACGGATCAAGGGGAAACTTCACACAAATGCTTCCCACGGCATGTGTGTACAAGGAATAATTGATGTCACATGGTGTGGCAGCCATATTGGATTTAAGAAAAGTATTAATTTATGTTTTCTCTGGAACTGCTTCATCAATCAATGTAAAATTTCACAATTGTGATCTAGTAGTAATGGGGAATACAGGTTTTAAATTTCAACCTTATCGGACACATGGTCTGGCAGGCAGAAGTATTTAATTTTTCTGATCTGGTTATTTTGTGTTTTTTGGTATATTTTTGTTTGTTTGTTTTTTGAATGAGGCTCACTTGGCTGTGCTTGGATGGGTTTTAGGGTAGCAGAGTAGCAGCTCAAATGTGAATCCTATCCAGGTTGCTCCTGATGACTTCATCTTTTCTCTTTTCTTGTTTGGGTTCCTTCTGATTACTCCAATGCAGGACTGTAACGATTTGGTGTTCCATTTGATTTGAATTTAATTTATTTTAATCCCATTCTGAATTCAATTGCATAATGATTAAAAAAACGTCATGGGTCAGGGTCAGGTGTCTGATCAAAGCGGGGTTGCATTAATGTGGGACATCTTGGTTCTAAATTCATCACTGCCAACAGTTCTAAAGTGGCAGTTCTAGTTTTGTCTCTTATTAATTACGCAACACACCAGTGAAAAAACGCCACACAAAATACACCACAAAAAAACTACATGAACAACACACCACCATAAATCAAGTCCTGATGAGGGTCTGCATTCTTTGATTGCTCTTTTTCTTATTGACATATTTTTTTGGTCATCCACGCCGACTAGTGGTTCCCTGGTTCTACCAGGTGAGCTCAGGTATATTGCCCCTATTTTTAATATTGCGGATATGAGTACGTCTTTGTAGTATGTGTTATGACAATGCAAGAATATCCACAATGTCTGTACTTTTCGAGTGTGAGTATGTCCACAAAGGATGTACTTTCAGAATGTGATTACATCGATAAAGTATGTGTATTAAGAACGTGAGTGTATCTATAAAGTATGTGCATTAAGAACGTGAATGTGTTTATAAAGTATGTGCATTATGAACGTGAGTGTATCTATAAAGTATGTGCATTAAGAACATGAATGCATCTATAAAGTATGTGCATTAAGAACGTGAATGTATTGATAAAGTATGTGCATTATGAACGTGAGTGTATCTATAAAGTATGTGCATTAAGAACGTGAATGTATTGATAAAGTATGTGCATTATGAACGTGAGTGTATCTATAAAGTACGTGCATTAAGAACGTGAATGTATTTATAAAGTATGTGTATTAAGAACATGAATGCATCTATAAAGTATGTGTATTCAGAGCGTGTGTATCTATAAAGTATGTGCAATAAGAACGTGAATGTATTTATAAAGTATGTGTATTAAGAACGTGAATGTATCTATAAAGTATGTGCATTAAGAACGTGAATGTGTTTATAAAGTATGTGCATTATGAACGTGAGTGTATCTGTAAAGTATGTGCATTAAGAACGTGAGTGTATCTATAAAGTATGTGTATTAAGAAAGTGAGTGTATTTATAAAGTATGTGTATTAAGAACGTGAGTGTATCTCTAAAGTATGTGCATTAAGAACGTGAATGTATCCATAAAGTATGTGCATTAAGAATGTGAGTGTATCTATAAAGTATGTGTATTAAGAAAGTGAGTGTATTTATAAAGTGTGTGTATTAAGAACGTGAGTGTATCTATAAAGCATGTGCATTAAGAACGTGAATGTGTTTATAAAGTATGTGCATTAAGAACGTAAATGTATCCATAAAGTATGTGTATTAAAAACGTGAATGTATTTATAAAGCATGTGTATTAAGAACATGAATGCATCTATAAAGTATGTGCATTGAGAACGTGAATGTATTTATAAAGTATGTGTATTAAGAACGTGAGTGTATCTCTAAAGTATGTGCATTAAGGACGTGAATGTATCTATAAAGTATGTGCATGAAGAACGTGAGTGTATCTATAAAGTATGTGCATGAAGAACGTGAGTGTATCTATAAAGTATGTGCATGAAGAACGTGAGTGTATCTTTGAAGTATGTGCATTAAGAACGTGAATGTATTTATAAAGTATGTGCATTAAGAACGTGAGTGTATCTATAAAGTATGTGCATTAAGAACGTGAGTGTATCTCTGAAGTATGTGCATTAAGAAGGTGAATGTATTTATTAAGAATGTGAGTGTATCTATAAAGTATGTGCATTAAGAACGTGAATGTATTTATAAAGTATGTGCACTGAGAACGTGAGTATCTATAAAGTATGTGCATTCAGAACGTGAGTGTATCTATAAAGTATGTGCATTAAGGACGTGAGTGTATCTATGAAGTATGTGCATTAAGAACGTGAATGTATCCATAAAGTATGTGTATGAATAACGTGAATGTATTTATAAAGCATGGTTATTAAGAACATGAATGCATCTATAAAGTATGTGCATTGAGAACGTGAATTTATTTATAAAGTATGTGCATTAAGAACGTGAGTGTATCGATAAAGTATGTGCATTAAGAACGTGAGTGTATCTATGAAGTATGTGCATTAAGAACGTGAATGTATTTATAAAGTATGTGTATTAAGAACGTGAAAGTATTTATAAAGTATGTGTATTAAGAACGTGAGTGTATCCATAAAGTATGTGTATTAAAAACATGAATGCATCTAAAAAGTGTGTGCATTAAGAATGTGAATGTATTTCGAAAGTATGTGTATTAAGAACATGAATGCATCTATAAAGTATGTGCATTGAGAATGTGAATGTGTTGATAAAGTATGTGTATTAAGAACGTCAGTGTATCCAGAAAGTATGTGCATTAAGAACGTGAATGTATCCATAAAGTATGTGTATGAATAACGTGAGTGTATCTGTAACGTATGTGCATTAAGAACGTGAGTGTATCTATAAAGTACGTGCATGAAGAACATGAGTGTATCTATGAAGTATGTGCATTAAGAACATGAATGTATCCATCAAGTATGTGTATTAAGAACGTGAATGTATTTCTTAAGCATGTGTATTAAGAACATGAATGCATCTATGAAGTATGTGCATTGAGAACGTGAATGTATTGATAAAGTATGTGTATTAAGAACGTGCGTGTATCTCTAAAGTATGTGCATTAAGAACGTGAATGTGTTTATAAAGTATGTGCATTAAGAACGTGAATGTATCCATAAAGTATGTGCATTAAGAACGTGAGTGTATCTATAAAGTATGTGTATTAAGAAAGTGAGTGTATTTATAAAGTGTGTGTATTAAGAACGTGAGTGTATCTATAAAGCATGTGCATTAAGAACGTGAATGTGTTTATAAAGTATGTGCATTAAGAACGTAAATGTATCCATAAAGTATGTGTATTAAAAACGTGAATGTATTTATAAAGCATGTGTATTAAGAACATGAATGCATCTATAAAGTATGTGCATTGAGAACGTGAATGTATTTATAAAGTATGTGTATTAAGAACGTGAGTGTATCTCTAAAGTATGTGCATTAAGGACGTGAATGTATTTTTAAAGTATGTGCATTAACAACGTGAGTGTATCTATAAAGTATGTGCATTAACAACGTGAGTGTATCTATAAAGTATGTGCATGAAGAACGTGAGTGTATCTTTGAAGTATGTGCATTAAGAACGTGAATGTATTTATAAAGTATGTGCATTAAGAATGTGAGTGTATCTATAAAGTATGTGCATTAAGAACGTGAGTGTATCTCTGAAGTATGTGCATTAAGAAGGTGAATGTATTTATTAAGAATGTGAGTGTATCTATAAAGTATGTGCATTAAGAACGTGAATGTATTTATAAAGTATGTGCACTGAGAACGTGAGTATCTATAAAGTATGCGCATTCAGAACGTGAGTGTATCTATAAAGTGTGTGCATTAAGGACGTGAGTGTATCTATGAAGTATGTGCATTAAGAACGTGAATGTATCCATAAAGTATGTGTATGAATAACGTGAATGTATTTATAAAGCATGGTTATTAAGAACATGAATGCATCTATAAAGTATGTGCATTGAGAACGTGAATTTATTTATAAAGTATGTGCATTAAGAACGTGAGTGTATCGATAAAGTATGTGCATTAAGAACGTGAGTGTATCTATGAAGTATGTGCATTAAGAACGTGAATGTATTTATAAAGTATGTGTATTAAGAACGTGAATGTATTTATAAAGTATGTGTATTAAGAACGTGAGTGTATCCATAAAGTATGTGTATTAAAAACATGAATGCATCTAAAAAGTGTGTGCATTAAGAATGTGAATGTATTTCGAAAGTATGTGTATTAAGAACATGAATGCATCTATAAAGTATGTGCATTGAGAATGTGAATGTGTTGATAAAGTATGTGTATTAAGAACGTCAGTGTATCCAGAAAGTATGTGCATTAAGAACGTGAATGTATCCATAAAGTATGTGTATGAATAACGTGAGTGTATCTGTAACGTATGTGCATTAAGAACGTGAGTGTATCTATAAAGTACGTGCATGAAGAACATGAGTGTATCTATGAAGTATGTGCATTAAGAACATGAATGTATCCATCAAGTATGTGTATTAAGAACGTGAATGTATTTCTTAAGCTTGTGTATTAAGAACAAGAATGCATCTATGAAGTATGTGCATTGAGAACGTGAATGTATTTATAAAGTATGTGTATTAAGAACGTGCGTGTATCTCTAAAGTATGTGCATTAAGAACGTGAATGTATTTATAAAGTATGTGCATTAAGAACGTGAGTGTATCTTTGAAGTATGTGCATTAAGAACGTGAATGTATTTATAAAGTATGTGTATTAAGAACGTGAGTGTATCTATGAAGTATGTGCATTAAGAACGTGAATGTATTTATAAAGTATGTGTATTAAGAATGTGAATGTATTTATAAAGTATGTGTATTAAGAACGTGAGTGTATCCATAAAGTATGTGTATTAAAAACATGAATGCATCTAAAAAGTGTGTGCATTAAGAATGTGAATGTATTTCGAAAGTATGTGTATTAAGAACATGAATGCATCTATAAAGTATGTGCATTGAGAATGTGAATGTGTTGATAAAGTATGTGTATTAAGAACGTCAGTGTATCCAGAAAGTATGTGCATTAAGAACGTGAATGTATCCATAAAGTATGTGTATGAATAACGTGAGTGTATCTGTAACGTATGTGCATTAAGAACGTG
The DNA here is from genome assembly GCF_056783735.1 of Eptatretus burgeri. Classification (NCBI taxonomy): domain Eukaryota; kingdom Metazoa; phylum Chordata; class Myxini; order Myxiniformes; family Myxinidae; genus Eptatretus; species Eptatretus burgeri. Next base: position 33,009,951 of record NC_140978.1, on the reverse strand, counting down.
CGTGTATCTATAAAGTATGTGCATGAAGAACATGAGTGTATCTATGAAGTATGTGCATTAAGAACATGAATGTATCCATCAAGTATGTGTATTAAGAACGTGAATGTATTTCTTAAGCATGTGTATTAAGAACATGAATGCATCTATGAAGTATGTGCATTGAGAACGTGAATGTATTTATAAAGTATGTGTATTAAGAACGTGCGTGTATCTCTAAAGTATGTGCATTAAGAACGTGAATGTATTTATAAAGTATGTGCATTAAGAACGTGAGTGTATCTTTGAAGTATATGCATTAAGAACGTGAGTGTATTGTTGTGGTTACCAAATTCGCAAACCACCATTCAGGTCCCTTAGGTGAGGTATCTCGGTAAGTGCATGTGTAGTTAGGCCCAAACCCGTTGTCTAGTGGGAATACATGTCATTTATGCGAGCTGCGACTCTTCAGGATAGCCGTTTTTCTTTTACTATCTTTATTTTGGACCAACCGCCATGATTACCACCACAACCACAACATCAACCACCAACCACAACGCCGCTTCACCACAACCGCCACGACCTTCACGTCACACCTCGCAACCGTAGCATCGCCACCGTTCTTGCCCCGCTGTGGGTACCGGTGTTGGACTCGTGCAGAGCGCGCGTCGAACAGCGTGTACAAAATCACGGATTTTGTGCTTCAAAAACGGATCAAAAACGACACACGCCCACTTTTTGCCGTCCAATCGGTGAGCGAGGGGCGATTTGGCCCCGCCTCCAGAACGATCGATATATGCAAATTTGTGGATCAAAAAGCCTTCACGCCCACTTTTTCTCGGGCCAATGGGGAGCGAGGTGAAAGGTCAAAGGGAGGGGGTCAAAGGCGAAGCTACGGGGGGGATAAAAGGACGGTGTTCGTCAGTCAGAGTGTGTGGAAGTCTGGAGCCCGAAGCCTGCAGTAGCTGGAGAAGCTGAAGAGAGTCGAACGAGGAGAGCCCAAAGAAGAGTCCAGGGTGGAGAGTCCAGAGGCGGAGAGGCGGCAGCGGCGAAGGCAGACGAGGGGGTGCTCGCGACGGTGCCGGGAGCTGCACGCCCGAGGAAGGCCGGCAGCGCGACCTGGCCGAGGTGGAGACGCTCGTCGCACATAATAAAGATCCTCTATACCCCGAGCATCAACAACCCCCTCCTGTTTCCCCCCGCGCTGAGATAGTGCGACCAAGGGGGCCCCTTTCCCACCCCCTGCCAGACACTGTCCGCGAGGCCCGCGGAGTGAGGCGCCATCGCCGCTCCGCGTCTCATCACCAGACGGGTAGGCGCGACCCGGTCTCGGCCTCAGGCCCGCCTCATTCTTGGGGGTATTTCTTTTCCTTGGTTTTGGGTATGTGTTGTCGGCGCCGTCTGTGAAGTAGAATTGTATAAGTGTTGCCGTGTGCTCGGTAGTCGGTATTAGCTCTGCATTGTGTTTCGCTTTTATATTTGCTTTTTGTGTAAATGGAATTGTGTTTTCTTTTTTTTGTGTGCTTTTGGTGGAATTGAATTTGTGTGCTTCCCGTGTGCCGCGAATAAATGTGCTTTATTGTTGAACTGTTTCCCGCTTCGCTTCGTCATTTCTTTCTTTGAATCCTCATCTTGCTTCACGTAAAGGGTTGGTAGTGGGCTGAATACGCCCGATAATTAATCGAACCGTCGAGGTCGACGAATAACACCGCTCGGTTATCCCGATAGTACGGAACGGGTCGCTTAAGTGGCCCGTGTCCAAAGTCGACCTGCGGCGAGGTGCGATCGCCCGGTCTACCCTCCGCGTGGGTACTTAGGTAGGTCGAATTCGGCGAGCAACCCTATCCCACGCGGGGGCTGATTGGCTCGATCGCGGTGAGACCGAAAGGTCCACCCGTGACTGGTTCCCGGCGTTAGTCCGAGAGGGTCACGACTGGATTGTCCGTCCAGTGGGCGACGTGCCGCGATTCGAGTTACGTGGCCGTCAGCACGCCGGCGGGCGCGGAATCCGCAACACTGGTGTCAGGTCGTGCGATACAAATTCATCGCCCTCCTCGCGGCACTGGTATCGGAGAACAGGAAAACGGGCTCTCCTGTCTCCGGCTAAATTTACGGGAATCGGTCCAGGGGTGAGAGAAGCGACCCCCGATTCCCTCCAAATTACGAGCGAGTTAAATTAACCCTTCACGAGAAGCAAGATGGCGTCTCAAGGCGAGCCGGAGCCGGGGGTATTAGAAATGTATATGTGTAGTAATGTAGAGTCCATGGTCCAGGATGGAATCCCCGTGCAGGAAATGTTGATTGTGCAGGAACACGGACTCGCCCAACTGAACCCAGGGCCCGAGGTGGGTGCGGCAGCGGCCGCGGTGTATGACACCTCCCCCCCTCTCCACCAAGACCCTTCCCCAACCCCTGCCGAAACGGCTCACTTGAGTGCATCCGACATGGCCCAGCTATTCACCATGCTGGCACAAATGAATGCGGCAATGACAAATGAAATAAAAAACGAAATGAAAGACATGAACAAACAAATAAACGAAAAGATGGATACAAATACAAACGAAATGAAAGGCATAAACGAAAAGATGGATACAAATACAAACGAAATGAAAGGCATGAACGAAAAGATGGATACAAATAGAAATGAAATGAAAAACGAAATGAACAAGCAAATAAACGGAATGGAAGCAAACATGAAGGAAGAAATGAAAGAGCTACGGGGTGAGACGCAGAACATGGGCCGATGCCTGCAGGCGGGCATGAAGGCCGTGACCAGGGAGCTGGGAATGGCGACTCCACGTGTGGGAGCAAACGAGCTGGAAGGGGGTGCAACGGCTGACAGGCCCGCGGTGGAGGCGGGTGAAAAAATAATTCGGGGGGCGTGTTCGGCGAGGGTCGTGACAGAGGAATCGACGGTGACCAAAAGGGAAAAATTAAATGGGGAGACCAAAACGTGTGAGACGAGACACGAGGTGACGACAACGGAAATAATAGTGGAGACAAGGGAGGTAAAGGGTGAAGAGTTGGCAGTGACGGTAGCCGGGAAGGGAACGATAGAGGAGAGACTGCACGGTGAGGACGGGGTAAGTGACGCGCACACACACACGGAGGTAGTGGAGGACAATGGGGGTGAGCTCGCGGAGCGTGTAGAGACCCAGTGCGAGCACCTGGATGGCCTCCTCCAGGAACAAGGGGAGGGAGTATGCCCCCTTGAGGCGAGTCACGACCAGGTGAGTTCGGTCGTGCTTTGCGAGGTTGAGGGGACGGGTGCTGTGGACGGGTGCACGGAGAGCTTGGGGGGTGTCGAGGCCCCGGAGACCCTTGTGGGGACACAAATCCCCAGTGTGGTTGTCCCCGCGTGTGTGGATGGGGCACCGTGTGTGAGTGAGGCCGTGTGTGTGGATGAAACGGCCAGTGTGGATGAGGCACGGAGTGTGAGTGAGGCACCGCGGGTTAGTGCCCCCGCGTGTGTGGGTGAGGCACCGTGTGTGGAAGAGACCGCGTGTGTGAGTGTCACCGTGTGTATGAGTGAGGTACCGCGGGTGAGTGCCCCCGCGTGTGTGGATGAGGCACGGAGTGCGAGTGAGGAACCGCGGTTGAGTGCCCCCGCGTGTGTGGGTGAGGCACCGTGTGTGGAAGAGACCGCGTGTGTGAGTGTCACCGTGTGTATGAGTGAGGTACCGCGGGTGAGTGCCCCCGCGTGTGTGGATGAGGCACGGAGTGCGATTGAGGAACCGCGGTTGAGTGCCCCCGCGTGTGTGGATGAGGCACCGCGGTTGAGTGCCCCCGCGTGTATAAGTGAGGCACGGTGTGTGGATGAGGCACAGCGGTTGAGTTCCCCCGCGTGTGTGAGTAGTATGGTTTGTGTGAGTAGTGAGGCACGCGTGAGTGAACGGCCGTATGCAAGGGAGACCGTGTGTGTGAGAGAGCGGTATGTGAGGGAGATGTCGGTTGGCATGCGGGAGCACACAGCCGCGTCTCCCGGTGTGAATGTGATGGTGTGGACTGTGTGCGTCGTAACACGCAGGTATGCGTGTGTGGAATGGCGACGACGACGACATGTAAGGAAAGAAAGCCGAGTAGCGGCTGTAGTTGTTTCGGGGACCGTGCCGGGTTCACCCAGCCGCGAGCACGAGGTTCGTGCTGTGCAACGCACGAGACCGCCACGTGCTCGCTTGCGAGAGTGAAGTCCCGGTCCGGAAACGCACGCGGTGGATTTGCCGATCCCGCGGACGGACAAAGTTTAGGCAGGTAAATGGATTTGGACCGGACGGGTTCTCCACGCGATCGTGTGTGTTAAGCTCCAACGGGCAAAGCACATGTGTTCGCGTGGGGAACCCCTCGAGACGTGGGGCTTGTGTTTTTTTTTTTGCGCACGTTGACGTCATGGCTGCACGTGTGGTTGGAATCCGGCAGGAGGGGTATCTCTGCCGGATGGTAGCGTCCAAGGAGGGACGAGGAACACGTGCAGCTGCATGACGTCACGGGCAGGTGTAAAGTGCGCGAGCTCTGAGTTGCCGCGCAGGTGCTGCGCATGAAAAAAAAAAAAAAAAAAAAGGAAAAAACAAGCCTCACTTTCGGGTGCACAGGATTCCTGGGCAAAGGGTGAAAGACCCCCTTGACAGCCTGGGCACAGGATGAAAACTAGTTAGGGGGAAGGGTTAGCTTAGTTAGACCGACTTCATGGGGCAGGGGTAAGTCCTCATGGAGTCCGTGGAATGGATTAGTTAGAGGGATTGTAGCCAGATTTAGGTTGGGAAATAAAATGGATTATTTTGGAGACAGTGACAGACTTGTGAATGTGTAGAGGGGACGTAGTTTAGCTACGTAGTGTTAAAAGGAACGTGCTACTAGTTTAAGGGACGACGTGGGAGCACGAGTTAGTTAGGGGATGTAGATAGAAGGATGGCAGAGTTCAGCGGTGTGTGTGTTGAAGAGTTGGAGAGTTGTGAGGTGAGTACATGGTGAGTGAGTGTGGCCAGCGGGTCTGTGTGAGTGGAGCGAATGGGGAATGCATGGTGCGATGAGTGATTGGGGGGAGGAGTGACTCCCGCCCAAGGGACCCCGGGGTCAGAGTAAAGTGAGTTAGGGGGTTAGTCAAATTGAAAAATGGAGGTCGTTTTGTTGTTGGTGGGAAAGTAGGCTCGAGACCCATTTGGAGGGGTGCAGGAGCCCTGTTGACGGGCTTGGGAGCGTGGCTGCGAAAGGTGAGTATCGCTGAGTGGGTACCCCGGGCACCAGGCTAGTCGGCCGCGGTAGGCCATGGGCCCATGGGGGGCCGGGATAGAGTAGTGGGCATGGGTGCGCCTGCTTGGTGCGGGGGCCCGGGGCGCCATTAGCCGCGTGGGCAGTGTTGTGGGCACGGGTGACCCTCTGAAAGGGGCCCGGAGGCCGGCCTGCCACGTGTGCGTTTCAGGGGAGGTGCCATGGGGGGCACTCCTCGGTGTTAGGGAGCTGGTAGGCTCGGAGGCAGTGTAGTGCCCGGGGGTGCCATAGCGGGAGATTCGGCAGAGGGTCGTGCCTGCCAAAGGGAGCCACGTGTCCCAGCCAGGAGACCGTGTGAGGGCACGGAGAGAAAATTGGGGGGCGAGGCCCGAAATTGTGAGGACACCAACACAGGCGACGGGAATCTGGGTTGTTAGAACCAATAGTTTAAGCGAGAGGCGCTTGTTGAAAGCCCCGGGGTAGTTTAACTGTTAAATGGTTAGGGTAGATTAGGAGATGTACCCATCCGCACCATCCATCCCCTCGCTCTCGTTGTGGGCCGCTGGACCCACTTTGGTTATAGATCGCTGAACTCTGGGGAGGCCATTCTGAGGCTTCGTCGGGCCTCGACACAGGACGCTAGCTCTCCCTTGTTCCCCTCCGGGAAGGGAACGTAGGGGTTGGGAGTAGGCTAGGTGACAGAATAGGTTAGCCGAACAAGGACGATAAAGGGGGTTAGGGGACGATTTATAGTGGGGAAGTAAAAATAAAAAAACAACAAAAAAATTAAGGGGGCTAAATTGGGGTTTGACAAATTAAGGGAGTGGGTATGTACAGTGACAGGCAAAGGCGATAGGTTGGGAGGGAGACAGGTAGGTATGTCCGAGCCCGCCTTCCAAGTGGCCAGCACCACCGCACTCCCTCCACCAACCTCCACTGACGGCAAAAGCTGGCCAGCTTCATCTGCTGGCTGTGTGCTGCAAGGCCTGTGCCGGCCAACTTCATCGGCAGCTGTTGTTTTGCTGCAAGGCCTGTGCCATCGGCTGGCCGTGTTTTGCTTCAAGGCCTGTGCCGGCCACTTCGTCTGCAGCTGCTGTACTTCAAGGCCTGTGCCGGCCAGTTGGTCTGCCGGCTGTGTTTGCCTGCAGCGGCCTTCTTCTGCGGGCTGTGTTTGCCTGCTGCCTTTGCCATGCCATGCCCACTGCCCACGTTCACCAGCCCCGTTAAATTTTTGCTTTGCCCCCCCCCCCCCCTGTTCATTTCCATGTGCGCCAGGATCAAGGCAACAGTTTGCAAACTGCGAGAACTGCCCTGTTGGCAGCTACAACACGGGCCTGCAGTGGCGGCCCGTGCACCGTGTTTGTGTTCACCCATCCATTCGTTGTGCTCATTGCGTGTGCCACTTGAGCTGGCACGGAGACTGCGTTTGTGCAGCCCATGCACCGTTGTGGTTCACTGCGTTCAGTTCAAAAGGGAAGGCCTTGGACTGCGTGTGAGCAGCCAGCCACGTTCCCTGTCACCTGCATTGTTTTGAGCCAGAGACTGCATGCGGGCAGCCTGGCTCCCTGCTAACTGCTTTCTTTTTGCAGAGTTCATTGATCCTGGGCCATGGTTTAGTGTAAAATTTGTAAGTTAAGGTTAAGATGTACTGTAAATATGAGTGCGCCCCCGGCATGTCTGTCTAGCGCCGGCAATTTTATTTAAGTCGTCCGTGTGAGTGAGTTTGTTTAGATAGTTACGCAGCCCTCAGGTTATTTATTTTGGGGACACGAATACCATGAATGTCGCACTCAGGGATCCGTAGGTAAAATGTACTAGGGGAAAACTACACATGATGGCACACGAAAATTTGACGACTCGGGAAGAGTCTGTAAAAAGGGAAGGGGGTAGTGTTGTGGTTACCAAATTCGCAAACCACCATTCAGGTCCCTTAGGTGAGGTATCTCGGTAAGTGCATGTGTAGTTAGGCCCAAACCCGTTGTCTAGTGGGAATACATGTCATTTATGCGAGCTGCGACTCTTCAGGATAGCCGTTTTTCTTTTACTATCTTTATTTTGGACCAACCGCCATGATTACCATCACAACCACAACATCAACCACCAACCACAACGCCGCTTCACCACAACCGCCACGACCTTCACGTCACACCTCGCAACCGTAGCATCGCCACCGTTCTTGCCCCGCTGTGGGTACCGGTGTTGGACTCATGCAGAGTGCGCGTCGAACAGCGTGTACAAAATCACGGATTTTGTGCTTCAAAAACGGATCACAAACGACACACGCCCACTTGTTGCCGACCAATCGGCGAGCGAGGGGCGATTTGCCCCCACCTCCAGAGCGACCGGTATATGCAAATTTGTGGATCAAAAAGCCTTCACGCCCACTTTTTCTCGGGCCAATGGGGAGCGAGGTGAAAGGTCAAAGGGAGGGGGTCAAAGGCGAAGCTACGGGGGGATAAAAGGACGGTGTTTGTCAGTCAGAGTGTGTGGAAGTCTGGAGCCCGAAGCCTGCAGTAGCTGGAGAAGCTGAAGAGAGTCGAACGAGGAGAGCCCAAAGAAGAGTCCAGGGTGGAGAGTCCAGAGGCGGAGAGGCGGCAGCGGCGAAGGCAGACGAGGGGGTGCTCGCGACGGTGCCGGGAGCTGCACGCCCGAGGAAGGACGGCAGCGCGACCTGGCCGAGGTGGAGACGCTCGTCGCACATAATAAAGATCCTCTATACCCCGAGCATCAACAACCCCCTCCTGTTTCCCCCCGCGCTGAGATAGTGCGACCAAGGGGGCCCCTTTCCCACCCCCTGCCAGACACTGTCCGCGAGGCCCGCGGAGTGAGGCGCCATCGCCGCTCCGCGTCTCATCACCAGACGGGTAGGCGCGACCCGGTCTCGGCCTCAGGCCCGCTACATTCTTGGGGGTATTTCTTTTCCTTGGTTTTGGGTGTGTGTTGCCGGCGCCGCCTGTGAAGTAGAATTGTATAAGTGTTGCCGTGTGCTCGGTAGTCGGTATTAGCTCTGCATTGTGTTTCGCTTTTATATTTGCTTTTGTGTAAATGGAATTGTGTTTTCTTTTTTTGTGTGCTTTTGGTGGAATTGAATTTGTGTGCTTTCCCCGTGTGCCGCGAATAAATGTGCTTTATTGTTGAACTGTTTCCCGCTTCGCTTCGGCCATTTCTTTCTTTGAATCCTCATCTTGCTTCACGTAAAGGGTTGGTAGTGGGCTGAATACGCCCGATAATTAATCGAACCGTCGAGGTCGACGAATAACACCGCTCGGTTATTCCGATAGTACGGAACGGGTCGCTTAAGTGGCCCGTGTCCAAAGTCGACCTGCGGCGAGGTGCGATCGCCCGGTCTACCCTCCGCGTGGGTACTTAGGTAGGTCGAATTCGGCGAGCAACCCTATCCCACGCGGGGGCTGATTGGCTCGATCGCGGTGAGACCGAAAGGTCCACCCGTGACTGGTTCCCGGCGTTAGTCCGAGAGGGTCACGACTGGATTGTCCGTCCGGTGGGCGACGTGCCGCGATTCGAGTTACGTGGCCGTTAGCACGCCGGCGGGCGCGGAATCCGCAACAGTATTAATAAAGAACTTGAGTGTATCTATAAAGAACGTGAACGTATTTATAAAGTATGTGTATTAAACACATGAATGCATCGATAAAGTGTGTGCATTAAGAACGTGAATGTATTTATAAAGTATGTGTATTAAGAACGTGAATGTATTTATAAAGTATGTGTATTAAGAACGTGAATGTATTGATAAATTATGTGTATTAAGAACGTGAATGTATTTTATAAAGAATGAGTATTAAGAACATGAGTGTATCTATAATGTATATGCATTAAGAACGTGAATGTATTTATAAAGTATGTGCATTAAGAACGTGAATGTATTGATAAATTATGTGTATTAAGAATATGAAAAGTATCCATAAAGTATGTGTATTAAGAATGTGAATGTATTTATAAAGCATGTGTATTGAGAACGTGAATGTATTTATAAAGTATGTGTATTAAGAACATGAGTGTATCTATGAAGTATGTGCATTGAGAACGTGAGTGTATCTATAAAGTATGTGCATTAAGAACGTGAGGGTATTTATTAAGAACTTGAGTGTATCTATAAAGTATGTGCATTAGGAACGTGAACGTATTTATAAAGTATGTGTATTAAAAACATGAATGCATCGATAAAGTGTGTGCATTAAGAATGTGACTGTATTTATAAAGTATGTGTATTAAGAACGTGAATGTATTTATAAAGAATGTGTATTCAGAACGTGAGTGTATCCAGAAAGTATGTGCATTAAGAACGTGAATGTATTGATAAATTATGTGTATTAAGAATATGAAATGTATCCATAAAGTATGTGTATTAAGAATGTGAATGTATTTATAAAGCATGTGTATTAAGAACATGAATGCATCTATAAAGTATGTGCATTACGAACGTGAATGTATTGATAAAGTTTGTGTATTAAGAACATGAATGCATCTATAAAGTGGGCCCTTTCAGAACTCTCCTGCCCTTCCTGACAAAGAAAGATGCAGAAAGCAAACCAGAAAAGCTACCACAAGGTAAGCCCTTTGCTGTTTCAGACCCTACCTGGGTTCCTCCACATCTGCAGACATTCACAAGTAGCACATACATGAGTATCCCCAATGCTACACATCTCCTCCCACTCACCTCAAGTCGTCAGCAACAGCAGAGTGTGTGTGTGTGTGTGTATATATGTATATATATATATATATATATATATATATATATATATATATATATATATATATATATATATATATATATATATATATATAGACATATTGTTACGAGTTTCGCCCGCCCGGCGTGCGATCGGCCACGTTACTCGAATCGCGACGCTTCTCCCACCGGAATGGACAATTCAGTCGTGACCCTCTTGGAACTACCACCAAGGAGCTCGCCACGGGTGGGGGTTTAACCTCACCACAACCCAGTCCGCATTCTACCCGTGCGAAATTGGGTGAATCGCCGAATGTCGATGTACCTAAGTACCCGCGCGGGTAGTGTACCGAGGAGTTGTACCACGCCGCAGGTCGACTCCGGACACGAACCGCTAAAGCGGCTCGTTCCGTGCTGCAGGGATAACCGAGCGGAGTTATCGTCAACCTTGACGGTTCAGATTATTTATTTATTGGGTGTCTACATCCACTACCAATCCCTTAAGTGATGCAAGATGGAACTTTCAAACGAAGGAAAGGACGCTACAAAATGGGAAACACTTCAACAAGCAAGCACTTTATTTCACACTCATACACAAGGCAAGCACGTATTCACAGACATACAAAAATGCACATATAACAGTCATACAATAAAAGCAACTTAGAGCTACTACCGAATAAAGCAATGTACAAGCACTTACACGGGTTTACTTAATAGACTGGCGCCACACACACACATTTACACCAAAAGAAAATACAAGCCACCCTCACAGTCAAGGAGGCAGACAGGTCCGTGGACCAAATGAACGTGGGACCAAATGAACTGGGTGATCGGCCAGGTCCACGAGACCTAAGGGGTCTTACCCACGCCCTTGTGGCACGATGGCGGGCTAGCCGCAATGTTTGCGTAACGCGCCTGACTCCATGCCCCTGGTATGGTCGGTGAGCTCCTTTGGGCGTGCGTTGCGCAGGCAAGTGTTGGTCGGTCGACACCACGGTTGGGTTGGGGAACGGACGGGGTTACCGGCGCTATCTCAGTGCGGATGGGGGGGAATTGTTGATGCTCGGGGTCGGGAGAGGGGAATGGCAGACGCTCCGTCCCGTTAGCGGGGTTTCGGGACCGCACCGACTCCGGCGAACTCTCTCCCCTGAAGTCCTCTTCTGTGTCCCTGCTTCGCGCCGCGACTCGTCCCTCGACCTCAACTCCGAGCTCCGTCCCCTTCACCGTCCGATCCCCGCAAACACACGATTCAGACTCCAGGACTTCTGACTGGCGCCAATTTCTGCGCCACTTTCTGCACCCCTTTCTGCACACACACGAGCTGCGTTGTGCTCGCGTCTTTATAGACCGGGGGAGGAGCTTGTATTCAGATTCACGGATCAAAACGCGCTTGGAGGCGGGGCCACGCCACCCAACATTCGCCCATTGGACGGAGAAAGAGGGGCGTGAGCCTCCCCTGATCCGACTTCCCCTCCTAAAAGGAACGCATTCACAGCGGGTTCGGAGGCGGGGCCATGCCACCCGATGCTCAGTCATTGGATGGAAGAAAAGGGGCGTGAAGCCTTCCTGATCCCCTTCTCCTCTCCCGAAAGAATCCATGTGCACTCGTGGCTTGATGCGTTCGGCAAGAATCACCGAACGGGCCCTGGACAGCACGACGTTCTGTGTTGACTGGTGGTGTGGTTGATGGTTGTGGAAGGAGAAAGGCGAAGGTGGTGGGGGGTTTGCTGTGGTGGTTTGGCGGTTGGCGGGTGTCGTTTGGGAATGGCGGTGAAGCGATGTTTGCGGGATGGAGTTGTGGAGGTAAAGAGGCGAAGGTGGTGGTGTTTGAGTTGTTGGCGGCTTAATGGTCCAAAATAACGATAGAGAAAGAAAAATGGCTAACTCAAAGCGTCGCAGCCCGGATGAATCACACATATTCCCCCTAAACAACAGGAGTGGACTAACTACACATGAACTTATCGATATATCTAACCTGAGGACCTTTCTGGTGTATTGCAAATTTCCACCGCCGTAACAATATATACACGAACACACACACACACACACACACACACACACACACACACACACACACACACACACACACACACACACACACACACACACACACACACACACGAAGTGGACAAACAAATGGTAACAACATTGTAAAGTTACTTAATAGGGCATTGGGCCATCACGTGTGGCCAGTACGGCCTGGATGCATCATGGTATAGATGGGAAGCTCCGGAATTCAGGTTGTGGGCAACACTGCGCTTATGTATGATGGAGTGACACGAGTTGAAGTCCAGAAGTTTAGTTGTGTGTGTGGGCTTCCTTTTTACTGATGTTATGAAAGCACCATCTGTGTGTGTCGTACCTCCACATCTGGGAAAGGTAACTTGTTTAGTTGTTCAATTTCCATCGTAAATTTAATGCTGGAAAGAACCTGGCATAGCTGTTCGAGAAAAAGGTCAACGTGGTCCTGGTCTGCAATCGCAAACGTGTCATCAACATTCATAATGTGACCCAGAAACGTGGCCACCAAAAGTCATTTTTCATGAAAAGTTTGCTTTCAAAATCCTCCATGATCAAGTTTACGAAGGCCTCGTCATCCCATTGCCATGCAAAAAAATCTGTTGATCGTGTTCTGCATTGTGTAGAAAGTTTGTGCTGTGGAGGCAAGTTGTGAGTAAATTTGTGACGTAGTCCCAAGTCAAGTTGCTATCTCCACACCTCGTTTTCCATATGTCTGACTGTTCCAAGCGGTCTCTTGTCACTTTGATTGCAAGGTACACAGGGATGTTGCTGAATAGGGAAAGGGTGTATATACAACTTGTCATTTTTGTCCTGGAGAGGGTGGACTGGTTTATAAAATTGAAAATTAAATTCTCTTCCTCGTATTGGCTGCAGTCAAATCCTATGGAAATGTAGGGGGGCTCTTGCTCTGCTAAGCTCATGCCTAAAAAACAGAGCCTGTGCAACTGTTTAGCCAGAAGAGCCTTTGGAAAAAAAAGAAAAGATTCCTCCACTGATCAAGTTGTCGGCGGCATTATGTTTTCGATTTTCCGTCCGTATGTCCGTAGGGTAAAGGAGATGACCATGGTCATAACTTTCCAAGCCTGTGAAACTATTGTGCAAGCAGCGACCGCAAAGGGCGATGAGGACATGTTACGGACTACTGGTGCTGTCAGTAACGATTTAGTGGCAGCAGAAGATAGATACCACAGAGCTTGCCATGCCTCATACATCAGCAAAGCTAATCTGCAGTATGCTGGCTTCCATGAAGGGAGACAAGAAACTTGTTATGATACGGCATTCAAGCAACTGGCTGAAGATATCTCTGCTGGCCTGAATGATGGGAAGGACTTTGATATGACAATTCTTCTGGACAGATAAAATCATTTTCTGCATGGACAGGGAGTGGCAGTCGACAGCTACACTACCCAGTGACTCAAACTTCGACTAAAGAAACACTTTGGAGATGACATTGTCTTCCATAAGCCATATAATCTTAGTAAGTCCGAGCTTTTGTACTCAAGCTCCATATCCCTTCAAGATGTCATGAACTCTGCCTATCAGTGTTACACGGTAACAGCCACGGGTGTACCAAGAAAACAGCCCACACCAGCAATGGATGATCGCGACTGGGTGAGTCTGATGTACCACACTGCGAAACTCATCAAGTCGGAGATCAATGAATGCCAAGGCATATTAGTCCGACCACCTAATATCATGGATCTAACCCTGACAAAATCCAAATCTGTGATACCAGAGAGTCTTTACTGGCTACTACGCTGGGTTATTGCCAAACCAGAAAAGGAAGATGAAGATGAGTTTTCAGCACCAGAATGTAGCAACTCATCAGATGAAAGACGTGTTTTGATGCTTGCTCAGAATGTTGTGATATTAGTTTGAATTAGTGTGATACTAGCATAACCCACGCTCTGCGCGACATGTTGGGGTGGGTGTGTTTGAGAAAGGAACTGATGCAGAGTATCAGTAGTAATTTTAGTTTAATGCAGTAAGTGGAATACAATGTTCAAAGTACTTCTTGATACACAATGTTTTGGGTTATAGCATTGTCATTGTGGAACCCTTGTTTTGTGGTTGGTATAATTTGCACCATAATGTCTGAAAACCGACGTGATCGTGAGAAGGCAACATATAGCTGACTGTGGCTGAACACCAGCTGTGGAAGATATAACCCAACTTTATCAAAGGTTTGGCCTTGCGCTTTGTTTATCGTCATGCAGTAGCTGACTCTTACTGGAAATTGTGTTCTTTCAAGAATGAATGGCAAGTTCACATCTGATGGGGCCAGTTTGATTCGTGGTATCAACACATAGTCACCTTTGTTTGCCCCAGTTAGGATCTCGGCATCTTGAACATGGGTGTGGAGATTCCTAACAATCAGTCGTGTACCATTACATAACCCTCTTTTTATATCTCGGTTACGTAAGACCAAAGGACACAAAGCCAAATGCAGTAACCGTTTTTGGCACGATTTCACTGTTTCAGAACCATTTTATTTACTTTTTTTGTACCATGCACCTCATATGGTCTTTGAGATAATGTAAGCCGAATATCACGTTACTCGAGCGCAGAACAAAGTCGAAGATAGCGCGACACGAAACCACAAACTCGGAAATAATATATAAGATTTTAGCTTTGGTGATGCCATGGCAAAGGCCATTTTCAAGTAACTGTACATACTCTGATAGAGAATTATAATAGGAAGCCAATGATAACTCGATATTGAAAATTGGTTGAGTCGAGACAAAGATATTCACGTTTACGTTACCCCTCCCCCTAAATTTTGCTAGCCCACAGTGACCCTTTTGGTAAGTACCCTTGATATGTATAATGGCCTGTAGAATTTTAATGAAACCACAATTTGAAACCACATACTACCTGGAGGTGTTCTATAGGGTCTATTCTACCACACTGTCAAGTCAAACCTTTTCTGTAGGGGGTGTTGAATGAATTCCCTTATTTGGCCTCATATGAGAAATGGCTGCTGGACTAAATTAGCTATGGTGAGTCAACACCATACACCCAGATCACATCGCACGTCAAGCTCGCTCGGCCTCATTTGCATACGACATGCGGCACCTCATTGGCATGACGCTCGGTGGATTCAGACTTCTAATTTGCATGGAATTGTGGCTTTTAGACATGTGATCAGGTGAGTAAGAATCCAAAGTGATCGACTGCTGTGGTCGTGTTGATACGGTGCGACCGGCATCTGGCAAAATACATTCGCTGAACCCCTTTTGTGAAACCTTGTTTTTTGGATCCTCTGTACTTGCATCTTCCACAATCTGCAGGTAATTGGCACGGCTAAGATAACTAAAGGATTTGACACAGGAGAGTAAAGGATTTGACAGATACAGACAATATGAATTTGACGTCACCAACTGTCCTTGTGGCAAAGTTGTCCCTTGGAGGACACTGCTCCATGCCATGTTATTCAGGAGGTGAAAAAGGCTTTAACCTCCAGATTGCCTCAAGATTTGTCACAATATCCTTAGGTTCTTTACCAGATTTATCCAAAAAACCAGCAGGCGGGTGAACTTCAAATTTGAGTTTATTCTGAAATCGAAGCAAACAGGGAAACTAAAAACTCTGATCGGGCAGGGTATACAAGTTTGCAACTTTTGACTGGCTGTTCTCCTTTTAACCCTCCCTTCTCTGCTTTCACAGGTATATAAAATCATCATCGAATCAGAGGCGGTCAAGCGTTAACATTGCACTGCACCAACACACCACCAAACAGACACGTAAATAATGGGACAAGCTTTCAGAGCAGATCACAAGTCATACCCTGTATGTCATCCATAATATAAAATTAGCTGCCAAAGGTCATAATCAAAATCAATTACAAAAAGTAAGTTACAACCTGAGCCACCTTGCAGCAGGTGAATTTGATTTTGAGTGTCTAGCTGCAAGGGTTAAATATCGGCTGTTTTTCACACCTGATTCTGCAGACAGGGTGCTACATCAACGTGTGTGCAGTCCCACGGTGCACACATTGATGTATGGAGTTTAAATTGGGCGTCTAAACTGCGAGTATTACTTGGTGGACGATAGAGATCCTCCACGGTGTCCTTCAGGATGAGTAGGTGAGTTGTCGCCTGCACCCTGAATAAATTCCAAATTTCTGCCTGGACTGTAGGTCTTGAAGGCTTGTCGACACCAGGTTACACTGGTTGATATGTTTGAGTGTGTGTTTGAAGAATATTGCTTTGAGAGAAAATAAACAAACCTTGAAAACGTGCATTAATTCATCACAGAGTCCCGGTTTAAACCCCATCAAACCACTCTGGGGTGTCTTGGAATTAGGCCTAAGGGTCAGTAAACGAAGCACAAGCTACAACTGAACATGCACCTGCTCTGAAGGAAGAACAGTGCAAGATTAGGCCAGATTTCCCCTGCCATTTGGTACAAGTAAGTGACACCCCATTATAAAGTGAATAAAAGATTGAGAATGAAAAATCTTATTGAATTTTCATGATAATGAGTGGAGAAAAAACAAAAAAACATCTCAGTTTCATTACTCTCCCAAACCTCTTACTGATATCGTTCAGCAAGTATGATTTTTAGCCGACTTAGTGTTTCCTTGAACAAGATTCATTGTTGCAATTCACAAGAAGTTCCTTGATGTCTTTGGAGACGTGGTCAAATAGATCTTCCCTTGGCTGGGTTCCATCGAGATACACTGGGTGCAAAGGGCATGGAAATGCATCAGAATACCTTTCTTTATACCCAAAATGTCCTTCCGTTCTCGAGTCTGCATCAACTCCCAGTGTCTGTTATCTCATGCTCTTACATTCAATCTTTCAAACTTGCCTTCTCCCACTCGATCCTCTACTCTCACTGGCCCACCTATTGATTCATTCATTCTCCCTCTTTCATTCCTGCCACTCAACCTCTTAATACCCTTGCCATAGGGTACTGTATTTGGGTCCGTTTGTAAGTTTGTTACTTGGCACAAATTTTTTTTGCTAAGTATGATGATCGGTTAGGTTAGTTAGTTTGTTTGTTTATGCCGAAAGTTGAAAATTTTCATCACATGTCAGTCTCTCGTTTGTTTGTTTGGCTGTGAGTGTGATAACTCGCGAACGATATCAGCTATCTTCGTCAAACTTTACAAGAGGATTCCAAAAGACAAAAGTGAGGCTGTCAATGTTTTTTGACTATATATGTCAAAGGTCAAGGTGACAGTGATGTCATTTGCATAAAACAGATACGACCAAAACTGTTTGCACTGCTATGTGACATCAAACTTGACACAAATGAGTTGGAAAACATCACATACATATTCCGAGCAGATTTGAGAATCCGATCGTTTATAAAATGCAAGATTCCTGGAGGGGCTGGATGACAGATGGCTTGCTTCCAAAATGGTGGCAATCCATTGATGTATAATGTCGTTTTCATGGCAACAAAGTCGCCTATGTTGGGTGGTCGCTAGACTACCCTCAGGTTTTCCGTCTATCTGTATGTCTGGTTATTTACACCTGAAATTTATTTACACTCAATTATTTATTTACACCTGAAAACGAGTCTCGTCACGTGATCATCTATCCCCATTACTTACATTAAGGAGGGATCCTGCCTGGATTCGTCGTCCCACTCAATACGACGCTGTACATGTACGGGGATGTGTGCCAGGACTCTCCCATATACATGTGTATATACATATATTGGGTGGTCGCGAGACGACCCTTATTCTCAGGTTTCCCGTCTGTCTGTTTGTTTGTATGTAATGGACAGCTTTGGAGGCCAGAGGAGTCAACCGATTTTGATGAAACTTGACTGGTAGGTTCATACCAGGATCTAGTTGTATGTTTTTGAGCACCGTTGCTATGGACGCCACAGTTGCCTAGCAACGGGACTGAATTTTTTTTTAAAATCCGAAAAATATATTTTCTACGAAAATCAAAAATCGGCTTCCAGGCTTTTATGCGCACTATAACCAACCTCTTTGTCAAATAATTTTAGCCCGATCCGTCAAAAACTGTATGACTAGGATGCAATTATATAGCGACCCACCCATGTCGCCTTCCGGCTTGTTGAGGTTTATTTTTGGGACAAAAAAGACAATAACTCAAACGCTTCAAGATACAGGTATCAAATTGCCACCATGTTCAAAGGTCAATGTGACAGTGACATCATTTGCATTATTTTCGTCATACCACCTGACAACTTCTTGTTACTTGGCTATTTTTAATTTTTGTATTTGACAAGTATGTTGATCGCCTCCGTTTGTTTGTGTTTGGTTATCCGCTCGCCTCTAACCCAAACAGCTCAACCGATTGTTCTGAAATGTTCAGAGATTAATGGCAACGACCCTACGATGGTCCCGCATTGATGTTTTTTTTTTTTTAATTTGGTCGACCGAAAAGGTCCACATTTGAGCCAAATTTTCTAAAATCTTCAAATTTCATCCGATTGACTTGAAATTAGAACAGGATTTGCATATCAGGTCAGTGAATTCAACCACCTATGACTTTTGAGGTTATCATAGGTCAAAAGGTCAAAATAGGCCATAAGGTCAACCCAAAATAGGCCAGAATTGTTTCTCAAATTATCAATTTTCATCTGATTGACTTGAAATTTGAACACCATTATCATACGAGGTCACTGAGTTCAACCACCTATTAATTTTGAGATCAACATAGGCCAAAAGGCCAAATTGGGCCAAATTTTCTGAAATCCTCAATTTTCGTCCGATTGACTTGAAATTTGAAGAGCATTTGCACATCTACTCACCGATTTCAACGACCTATTAATTTTGAGGTAAACATAGGGCAAAAGGTCAACATGGACCAAAAGGTCAACATAGGCCAAATTTCTAAAATCCTCAATTTTAATCCCATTAACTTGAAATTTGAAGAGCATTTGCACATCAGGTCACTGAATTCAACCACCTATTAATTTTGAAGTACATATACACCAAAATGTCAACATAAGCCAAATTGGGCCAAATTTTCTGAAATCCTCAATTTTCATCCGATTGACTTGAAATTTAAAGAGCATTTGCACATCTGCTCACCGATTTCAAAGACCTATTAATTTTGAGGTAAACATAGGGAAAAAGGTCAACATAGGACAAATTTCTAAAATCCTCAATTTTAATCCAATTAACTTGAAATTTGAAGAGCATTTGCACATCAGGTCACTGAATTCAACCACCTATTAATTTTCAAGTAAATATACACGAAAATGTCAACACAAGCCAATTTGGGGCAAATTTTCTAAAATCCTCAATTTTCATCTGATTGACTTGAAATTTGAAGAGCATTTTCATGTCAGGAAGCAGAATTCAACTACAAATTAATTTTAAGGTCAAAAAGTCAACAGAGGCCTAATTTCTAAAATTGATAGAAAGGACCTAAAACTAAATATATCACTATATGTCAAACAGTTGTGGACGAGTTATGACAAAACAAGGTGGATGAGATGAATAGGTGACGAGAACAAGCGCATTGGACTTTGGCTCGGATCCAGCCCATCAGTGGGATACAAAACGTAAACTGTTCCACCTGGCAGAGGTATGCGCTCCACCGAGTGCCGTTCTAGTTTTGAACAGAAATAATGTCATTACCCATAAACAAAGCCTGGTGTTGGCTTAACGGTTAGGGTGGCTGACTTAAGATCTTAGAGTCTCGAGTTCAAGACCTTGTTTTCCATTGAATTCACACCAGGTGGGTTGACTCAGCATTATCATCCTTCTGAGGTTGGTGAAATGATGACAAGTGTACTGGGGTAATAACCATTCAGGGTAACCTGTGTCAGAGTGGTGACCCATCCAGGAATGTAGTCTTTGCCAATGAAACTGCTTTGGCAGCCCTATGTGCCTTTATATTATAGCATTAAAGGAATGGTATTATTATTATTATTATTATTATTATTAAAACACTCCATGTGGTTCTCAATAACTTAAGGTTGAGTTCTAAATGTATGTTCTTTATATTGGAAAGTAATCAAGGGAGTAAAAGAGTGAATAAAATGATCATAACTACATGACAGAACAATTGTATATTTCCCTCATCGTTTAGATTGGAAATAGATAATGAAAATAAAAAGGTGTTTTTCCGTTTCCAGAACAAAAATACAGGTAAAGAATGAACATTCTGGGGATGAACAACGCAGTTTAGATGGCACATCTTTCGGAGTTGCTGACTTACCCACATCCACTTGTTTCTCTTCCATCTGTCTCCGATTGAGTTTGTACATTGGCCACACGTGACCATCAAAGTAACCATATGGATCTGGGGGATCATAACACCTCGTGCTATGGGAGAAGAAGAGGCAGACAATGTGGGACATTCTACCCGAATATAGTGTACAATATTGTATCAGTGATGTGTTATGACATCCATGAGATTAGCATTATATAACTATACTCGAGCGAAGTCGATGGTGTGCCATCGCAAATCATCATGCTTCCCACCTAAAGAAAAGTTTAAAAATTACCCCCGTGCGGGAGTGACGGTCATCTCTGCGAGAAAATATATAGCCTCCTGAAGGTAGGGCAGTTTTTGCAAAGTTTGAAGTCACGTGACGCGAAAGCGAATATCGAAAATCCGGCCTGACAAATTTAGATATTGTCCCATAGATTTATATGCCACAATCAAATTCAAGATCACTTGAGAAATGTATGAGGAGATAGATTTTGAAAATCGTCATTTTCGCATGAAATCGTCATTTTCGCATTTTTTTCCTACTTTGAAGTCATGTGACATGAAAACGAAAGCGAATATCGTAAATCTGGCCCAAAAAAATTTAGATATTGTCCCATAGATTCATATGCCACAATCAAATTCAAGATCGCTTGAGAAATGAAGGAAGAGATAGATTTTGAAAATCGTCATTTTCGCATGAAATCGTCATTTTCGCATTTTTTGCCAACTTTGAAGTCATGTGACATGAAAACGAAAGCGAATATCGTAAATCCGGCCGAACTAAATTTAGATATTGTCCCATAGATTCATATGCCACAATAAAATTCAAGATTGCTTGAGAAATGTAGGAGGAGATAGATTTTGAAAATCGTCATTTTCGCCAACTTTGAAGTCACGTGACACAAAAACGAAAGCGAATATCGAAAATCCAGCCTGATCAAATTTAGATATTGTCCCATAGATTCATATACCTCAATCAAATTCAAGATCGCTTGAAAAATGTATGAGGAGATAGATTTTGAAAATCGTCATTTTCGCATTTTTTCCAACTTTGAAGTCACGTGACACGAAAACAAAAGCGAATATCGAAAATCCAGCCTGATCAAAATTTAGATATTGTCCCGTAGATTCATATGCCACAATCAAATTCAAGATCGCTTGAGAAATGGCGGAGATAGAATTTTAAAATCGTCATTTTCACAACGGACGGACGGACGGACGGACAGATCGAAGGACATCTACACCCATATTATTAGGTCATGCTCGAAGAGATGACCTAAACATGGCAAAAAAAAACTTCCACCAGGAATGACCAAGTTTATCAGACTTTGGATTATATTTTTTACCCCGTTTTGACCCCTTTGCCCCAAAGTCCCCACCCCTTGCATGAACCGGGGTTCAAATCCTAAAAATCGTTACATATTTCATGTGGCCCCCAATATTGATTGCACACACAAAGTTTCATTTTAAAAAAATTCAAATGTGCCCCTAATTGAATTTTTTGGTATTTGACATTTTAACGCCACCCCAGAGGGTGGGGGCAAAAAGTGATACTGATTTTGCATCCTCTTGCTTTGTGGTAATCATAACTCAAGTTTGGTGAATTTCTGTCCTACTGTTTTTGGATTAGATAGTGTGATGGACAGACGGACAGACAGAGAGATGGATCCGACAATATCCCCCCGTTTGATAATCACTAAAGTACAAACAAGGAATAGACTTGACTACCGACAGCTGAGTCAACTTATGGTTGAGTGAATCTTAGGTTAAATAAATATTGTGATAAATGTCTCCATGTGGGAATGAATTCAGGGTTCCACAGTGAGCAACATTAAAAAAAAAATTGATTACACAGTCAAGGCTCATGGAAGAGAGATAGAACACTGATGGATCAGGAGACAACAGAACAAAAGGAACAGTAGAGAGAGAAAGGGTGGGGGGGGGACCAATAGCAGAGTTGAAGGTTGGTTGCACAGGTGGGGGGAAGAGTGGGTGGGGTGGGCGAGGGAAGAGGGACAAATGAGTGGAGGTGAGCAGTGAGCCTGGATTTTGGAGTTTCACCAAAAGAGGGTTGATGGTGGGTTATTCTGCATAAATATAAACTGTAAAGGTTTCCTGGATAAGATATATATATACATATATATATATATGTATATATATATATATATATATATATATATATATATATATATATATATATATATATATATATTTATATATATATATATATATATATATATATATATATATATATATATATATATATATATATATATATATATATATATATACACACATGTGTGTGTGTTGTCATGTCCGACACTGAACAGATAGACGGAGTTGGCTTTAACTCCCTCAAACTGCATTTGATTAATGGTGTGTTTGCGTGCGTGAGAACCGAGGAGAGGCACGAAAAACTTCGCTCTTGTAAAACCAATGGCTTTATTTACCGAACTAAACCAGGGGGAAATTGACCTGACAAAGGAAATAGATGGTGGGTTGGGAGGGAAGGAAGGGAATGCAATTAATAAATAATTAATTACATACAGTGAGGTTAAAGAAATCTAAAGCCCCTCAATCACAAATAGGGAAAGGGAACAAGAACTGGGTGGCCTCAGCTGTTGGTGGAAGAGTAGGCGATGCTGAGGTGAGCAGGCGATGCTGAGGTGAGCAGGCGATGCTGAGATGAGTAGGTGATGCTGAGATGAGCAGGCGATGCTGAGAAGAGCAGGAGATGAGATGAGCAGGCGATGCTGAGATGAGCAGGAGATGAGATGAGCAGGCGATGCTGAGATGAGCAGGCGATGCTGAGATGAGCAGGCGATGCTGAGATGAGCAGGCGATGCTGAGATGAGCAGGAGATGAGATGAGCAGGCGATGCTGAGATGAGCAGGAGATGAGATGAGCAGGCGATGCTGAGATGTGCAGGAGATGAGATGAGCAGGCAATGCTGAGATGAGCTGAGATGACCAGGCGATGCTGAGATGAGCAGGAGATGAGATGAGCAGGCGATACTGAGATGAGCAGGAGATGAGATGAGCAGGAGATGAGATGAGCAGGCGATGCTGAGATGAGCAGGAGATGAGATGAGCAGGCGATGCTGAGATGAGCTGGCGATGCTGAGATGAGCTGGTGATGCTGAGATGAGCAGGCGATGCTGAGATGAGCAGGTGATGCTGAGATGAGCAGGCGATGCTGAGATGAGCAGGAGATGAGATGAGCAGGCGATGCTGAGATGAGCTGGCGATGAGATGAGCAGGCGATGCTGAGATGAGCAGGCGATGCTGAGATGGGCAGGTGATGCTGAGATGAGCAGGCGATGAAGGTGCGACAGGAGAGACGAAAGCACACGGCAGCATCCTGGGATGACAAACAGACTGCAGGCACAACGAAACAGGCACAGGGCAGAGGGAGGCATGCAGGATGATCTCCTTCACGAGCTCTCCTCAGCACTGTTATCTTCACAGTCCACAATCCTTCTAAGGCTCTCCTCAGACTCACGATCTTCCCAAAATGCACCGAAGCCACCCGATTCAGGCTCATCCCCTCACTCTCTTGGCAATACTCTGCCCATGGAGGCGTCCATACAAGAAAAACACTCCACCCCTTTGCCTGGCGCAGATGCAATGCCACCTGGTTCCACCCGGTGGGACATTACAAGGGTTTATTATACGTACAATTCCTTACCTTATTCCTAATTAATTAATATCACACACCATACCCTGTGTAGTGCACTTTCAAAGAAGACAATGCTTAAGCTAACATTTGGTGGATTTGCAAGACTTGGCGGCACGAAGAACCAGCAAGGAGGAAGGAAGTGAGCCTGATTTGGGGGTTACTGAAGAGCCAAGGGGAGGAACTTCCCCCATTCCTGAGAGATCTCACCAGGAAGCGGGCGTGATGTCCATCCAGGCCGTGTCATAAATTAATAAGGGAAATGGGTGAACGAATGGATAGAATTAAGATGATTTGGAAAATGAAATGAATGAACAAATGAATAAAAATAGTGACTCAATGGAGGGAAGAATGGATAAAATTGGTGAAAATACACTACATTGCTCAAAGTATGTGGACACCTGCTCGACCAACATCTCATTCCAAAACCATGGGTATTAATATGGAGTTGGTCTCTCCTTTGCTGCGAGAACAGCCTCCACTCTTCTGGGAAGGCTTTCCACGATATGTTGGAACATTGCTCCTGGGATTTGCTTCCATTCAGCCACAAGAGCATCAGTGAGGTCGAGCACTGATGTTTGGCGATGAGGTCTGGCTCGCAGTAGGTGTTCCAATTCATCCCAAAGGTGTTCGATGGGGTTGTGGTCAGGGCTCTGTGCAGGCCAGACAAGTTCTTCCACAGCGGTCTCGCCAAACCATTTCTGTATGGACCTCGCTTTGTGTACGGGGGCATTGTCATGCTGAAACAGGAAAGGACCTTCCGCAAACTATTGCCACAAAGTTGGAAGCACAGAGTCATCTAGAATGTCATTGTGTGCTGTAGAGCGAAGATTTACCTTCACTGATCTAAGGGGCCTCGCCCAAACCATGAAAAACAGCCCCAGACCATTATTCCTCCTCCAACAAACTTTCCAACTGGCACGATAGATTCGAACAGGTATCGTTCTCCTGGCATCTGCCAAACCCATATTCATCCGTCAGACTGCCAGATGGTGAAGCGTAATTCATCACTCCAGATAACGCGTTTCCACTGTTCCAGAGTCCAATGGCGGTGAGTTTTACACCACTCCAGCCGATGCTTGGCATTGCGCATGGTGATCTTAGGCTTGTGTGTGGCTGCTCGGACATGGAAACACATTTCATGAAGCTCTCAACAAACAGTGCTTGTGCTGACGTTGCTTCCAGAGGCAGTATGGAACTCGGTAGTGAGTGTTGCATCCAACGACAGACGATTTTTCTGCGCTACGTGTCTCAGCACTCGTCGATCCTGTTCTGTGAGCTTGTGTGGCATACCACTTCACGGCTGAGCTGTTGTTGTTCCTAAACATTTCCACTTCACAATAGCAGCACTAACAGTTGACAAGGGCAACTCTAGCAGGGCAGAAATTTTACGAACTGACTTGTGGGAAAGGTGGCATCCTATGATAGTGTCACATTGAAAGTCACTGAGCTCTTCAGTATGGCCCATTCTTCTGCCAATGTTTATTTATGGAGATCGAATGGCTGTGTGCTTCATTTTACACACCTGTCAGCAATGGGTGTGGCTGAAATAGCCGAATCCACCAATTAGAAGGGGTGTCCGCATACTTTAGGCCTTGTCATGTATGAATAAAAACAGGGGTAATACCCCTGGGTGCTCACCGAGTAGAATGATGACACTGAGGAAAAAGTCAACATGGACGGAATCAGCAAAATGTACCAATGAACCAATGTTATGGCAAATACCTATTTTGGGGGGCAACACCCCCCCCCGTCCACCCTCCCACCCGGTAAATATCCTCCAACCCAAATTTTTTAAATAGCATGAACAAACTTTCGTACATCATGGGTGATGAAGGTTGTGGTCAAGTTTCATTGAAATTACGTGTGTAGTTTCAGAGAAGAGAGCAAATACCTATTTTGGGGGGTCAACCCCCCCCCAACCCCCAGTAGACCCCCTCAATGAGTGCAGATTCTGATGCGGTCAATACACCTTCGTTAGGCATCAGATATGAAGCTTGTGGCCAAGTTTCATCTCAAGCGATGTCTGAAGTGTTTACAGACTGACTGACTGACTGACTTACTCGCTCACCAACGGACACTGCTCGATTACATAAGCTCACCAGACTGAAGACCAGGTTGACTAAAAACGAAAAATAAGGTCAGTCCATCCATGAAGCCGTGTGATTTGTGTCTGTTAATTACATACTGTTTGAAACCCTGTTGCACCCTGAATTCATTACATCTATTAATTCGTCTGTAATTAGTCATGTATGTCTATTAATTACGTACTATTGGAATGAACTTTTCGACCCTTTAGACTGCTGAAAACACTTCAACCGTTGAAGACCCTTTAAGACCCCCAAAACCGAATGCTTTCCTAGGAAAGCCACATTTCCAAGCTGGCCTTCAAAGCCAGCCTCCGATTGGGCATCCTCCGTCATGCAAAGTCCTTCCTTGGCACACCTGAGCTCCTGACTACATACAAAGCTTTTTCTGCAGCCTGATGGAGTACTGCTCTCCCCTCTGGGCTGGTGCTCCCGCCTCTCACCTTTCTCGGCTTTACGTTGTGGAAACCAAGGCATTTCAGAACATTGGTATCTCCCACCATGAGGCTGAGTCTTTAGGTCTCTCACTCTCTCAGGCAGGTCGGTGGTCATTCTGCCTTCTTCCATCTCTCTGGCCTTGCCCCCCTGCTCTGTGCTCCGCCCCCCCTATATTTCCACATGGCGCTCAAGGTCCGCCAAAAAACCCCTTCTGGTCAAACTGCCAAAATCAAGAATCACTGCTCACCTTCACTCTTTCTTTCCTCTTTTTTCCCGCATTTAGAACAAACTCCTCCACTCTCTTCAATACCACTCTTCCCTCCAGGTCTTCCAAACAGGTGTTCACCACCACCTCTTATCTTCCCCCATCCAAATCCTCGATCTTTTCTACCCCCGATAATCCACCCAAGCCCACCTCCTTCAAATTCCCTGCTTTCCTTCCTGAAAGTCCCTGTAATGTCCATCTTGTTTACCCTGTGGAAACCAAGGCATTTCGGATCATTGGTATCTCCCGCGATGAGGCTGAGTCTTTGGGTCTCTCGCTCTCTCAGGCAGGTCGGTGGTCGTTCTGTCTTCTTCCATCTCCTCTCCAGCCTTGCCCCCCTACTCTGTGCTCAGCCCCCCCTATAAGTCCGCATGGCGCCCAAGGTCCGCCAAAACGCCCTTCTGGTGGAACTGCCTAAATCAAGAATCACTGCTCACCTTCACTCTTTCTTTCCTCTTTTTTCCCACATTTAGAACAAACTCCTCCACTCTCTTCAATACCACTCTTCCCTCCAGGTCTTCCAAACAGCTGTTCACCACCATCTCTTATCTTCCCCTATCCAAAACTATGATCTTTTCTACCCACGCAAATCCACCCCAAACCCACCTCCTTCAAATTCCCTGCTTTCCTTCCTGAAAGTCCCTGTAATGGCCATCTTGTTTACCCTGTGGAAACCAAGGCATTTCGGATCATTGGTATCTGCCGCGATGAGGCTTTTTTTGGGTCTCTCGCTCTCTCAGGCAGGTCGGTGGTCGTTCTGTCTTCTTCCATCTCCTCTCCAGCCTTGCCCCCTACTCTGTTCTCAGCCCCCCCCTATAAGTCCGCATGGCGCCCAAGGTCCGCCAAAACGCCCTTCTAGTGAAACTGCCTAAATCAAGAATCACTGCTCACCTGCACTCTTTCTTTCCTCTTTTTTTTCCCCGCATTTGGAACAAACTCCTCCACTCTCTTCAATACCACTCTTCCCTCCAGGTCTTCCAAACAGCTGTTCACCACCACCTCTTATCTTCCCCCATCCAAAACTATGATCTTTTCTACCCACGTTAATCCACCCCAAACCCACCTCCTTCAAATCCCCTGCTTTCCTTCCTGAAAGTCCCTGTAATGTCCATCTTGTTTTCCCAGTGTACCCCGACCCATCCCTCTCCTTTTCACAGATCCCATATTGTGTCTGTTCCCCACTGTTTTGTGTTTGACTCTCACCCCTCTTGTCTCCTGCTCCCTTTGTTATATGTTCTGTGTGTTCGCTCTTATACGAGCCTCGACAATGTATACAAAAAAGTGACAAGAAGGGGATTTGGGTTCTACAATGTTCAAGCATATAATTCAATTAAAATAAAATGAAGATTGTAAAGGTCGTATAAAAAAATAATCCCGGAGGATTACCGCCGTTGATGCAGTGTTCTTTACACCACCCTATCTGACATGTTACATAGTTCTTCATGCTTGTTATTTGTGTCCTTTACGACATCCTTAAAAACAGTAAGTATCCTGTTTGGAACGATTTTCTATTTTGTTTGACTGCCAGGTAGACGGAGTAAAAAAATTATCTCACTCTTCTCTGCGTATGTGCAATCCGGACGAATTCAGAAAGAAATTACTGTTAAACTGCTGGTTTGTTTTGTGATTCGTTTCCCGATTTGTGTTCAAAATATAACATTCAATTGAAATGAAGTTGTTTTTCAATCATAAACTGATGTTTGGGAGAGACGGAGAGACCGTCAGGCATGAACCAATTGCTCAACCACACTTTTCGTTTCACATTTATGCCAATGTACATACTGCTTCAACTATATACTTACAGAGCCTTCAGAAAGTATCCACACCCCTCAACTTTTGTTACATTTTGTTGTGTTGAAGCCTGAATTTAAAATGGATTAAATTTAATTTTTTTTGTAACTGATCTACACCAAATACCCCAGAAGGACGAAGTGAAAACACGTTTTTAGAAAATTTTCATATTAATTTAAAATGAAAAGCTGAAATGGCTTGCATCAATAATTTGTTGAAGCGCCTTTGGGAGCAATTACACCTGGGAATTTTCCTGGGTATGTCTGTATCAGCTTTGAACATGTGGATTTGGGGATTTTCTCCCATTGTTCCTTGCAGATTTGCTTAAGCTCTGTCAAGTTGGATGGGGAGCGTCGGTGAGGAGCAATATTTAAGTCTTTCTGCAGATTCTCAAATGGGACTTTCACATCTTGTTATGAAACCATTCCAATGTTGCTTTGGCTGTATGCTTGGGGTCATTGTCCTGATGGAATGTAAATCTTCACCGCAGTCAAAGGTCTTTTGCACTCTGAAGCAGGTTCTCCTCAAATATTTTCCTGTATTTGGCTCCATTCATTGTTCCCTTTATCCTTCCAAGTCTGTCAGTCCCTGCCATTGAAAAGCATCCCCATAGCATGATGCTGCCACCACCATGCTTCACGGTAGGGATGGTGTTAGATTGGGTGATGAGCTGTGATCGGTTTCCGCCAGACATAGCACTTTGCATTCAGGCCAAA
Organism: Eptatretus burgeri; assembly: GCF_056783735.1. Lineage (NCBI taxonomy): Eukaryota > Metazoa > Chordata > Myxini > Myxiniformes > Myxinidae > Eptatretus > Eptatretus burgeri. The sequence goes on along the minus strand of NC_140978.1, from coordinate 32,980,930 downwards.
GAGTTCAATTTTCATCTCATCAGATTACAGAATCTTTTGCTTCATACTCTCACAGTCTTCCATGTCTCTTGTTGCAAACTCCAGGCGTACTGTCATGTGCCTTTTTCTCAGGAGTGGCTACCATCTAGCCACTCTCCCACAAAGACTAGATTTGTGAAGTGCTGCAGAGATTGTTGTCCTTCTGGCAGGTTCTCCCATCTCAGTCAAGGAACTCTGTAGTTCTGTTAGAGTGGTCATTGGGTTTTTGTTCACCTCCCTGACCAAGGTCCTTCTTGCCCAGTTGTTCAGTTTGGTGGGATGGCCAGCTCTATGAAGAGTCTGGGTAGTTCCATATTCTTTCCATTTCCTAATGATGGAGCTCACTGCGCTCTTGGAAAGTTTCAACACTCTAAAAATTGTTTTATACCCTGCCCCGGATCTATGCCTTCTCGCAATTCTAACTACAGAAAGTTCCTTGGACTTCATGGTTCTACGGACAATTCTACGGACAGTTCCTTGGATTTGATGGTGGAGTTTCTGCTCTGACATGCACTGTCAACTGTGGAACCTTATATAGAAAGGTGTGTTTCTTTCTAAATCATGTCCAATTAATTGAATTGGCCATAAGTGGACTCCAATCAAGTTGTGGAGACATCTCAAGGGTGATCAAAGGAAATTGGATGCACCTGAGATCAATTTGGAGTGTCACAACAAAGGGGTTGAATAGTTAGGCCGAAGTCACATTTGCTCTACGGCGAGGATACGGTGGCCATACGCCCTCTGAATTGACAGAAACGTGCGGCGGCCGCAGAGTTTCTGCAGTGGCCCTACGCCGTATGGCTATCTTTTACAGGCCATAGGGGTCGCCGTGGAATTATAACGTGGAGTTATAACTTTTTTCATTTCTACGTTCGCTGTAGCAATTCGACAAGCCGAAAAAAAAAACTGGTAAAAAAAAAATATATTATCCCACTCATTCTCGTCCGTCTGGCCGCACGTTCGCCTTAGGGCCCCCCTGCGGTCGCCTTGCGGGCACCTTGAGGCTACCTTGCGTCTGCCTTGAAAATTCTATGGCCGCCGCAGGGCCCCCTTAAGGCCACCGTGCGACATCAAATCAAAGACCATGCGGCAACCCCACGTTTTCGGTCTCCACAATTTCTAAATATGCCGTGCTGCTCCCCGAAAAATAAAAACATACATGACTGCTACATTGTGTGACCATGGAAATACCGCGGCCGCCGTATAATTGCTAGTGGCCATAGATTTTGGAGACCCCACGGCCGTCGTAGCAAATGTGACTTAGGCCTTATTAACGCAAGACGTTTCAGCTTTTCATTTTCAAAAAATTTGTGAAAATTTCTCAAAACATGTTTTCACTCTGTCATTATGAGGTATTTTGTATACTTCGATGACAATTTTTTTTTAATTAAAACCATTTTAAATTCAAGCTGTAACACAACAAAATGTGACAAAAGTCGAGGGGTGTGAATACTTTCTGAAGACACTGTACTTTGTCAGTGAGCATCCATGGACATTGTAATCAAGATTCATTTCGTTTAAAAGTGCAAAGTCCCATACATACAGTTTCCACATTTTCCCCACCTACCGGTTATAATTTAATTTCAATTAAATATTCCCCGTGTTTTTGTGTCATCTTAATGGCAAAATACACAACCCAAGGGCTGTTCGTCGATCTTACTGGTCGACTTTAGGTGCAGAGATTTGAGGAAAATTATATTTTTTTCCCCAATGAAAGTGCACAAACAAATGCTCTCTTTCCATTGTTAACATGAAAGAAAAAAAAATTCTCAAACAGAATTCACTGGATATAACAATGACATTTTATGTTACCTGTATAGAATGACAACTGGTGGTTGTGTTTACACGCTCAGATATTAAAAAACAAAACAAAAAAAAACCGTTTTCTTCTTCTGAATAATGAAACAAATAATTCAATTCGACCATCACCTTCTCCTTCTCTTGCTCTCTTCGTAAGGCACTTGAATGAAGTATCGCCGGTCAAACACTGTGACCAGCGGGCTAGAAACAAGGGAAAACGCAGTTTGTTTCAACTTATCGACACACTGAAAAACTTTCTTTCCAACTGAAAGTTATCATGTAAGTTTATGATCTTATCTAAATGTGCAAGTTGGGATTGAAGAAGAAAGAAAAAAAATCATGCATAATAATTCTATATCTGTGCACAAAAGAATATATATATATATATATATATATATATATATATATATATATATATATATATATATATATATATATATATATATATATAAATTTATCTTAAAACGACATGCATAATTATGTCTTTCTCAATTGATACCAAGCTCACCCCCTCGTGCACACCCCTTGTACAACCACTAGTTTAAATATTTCCATCCAGCAGTTTAGGAGTGTATAAAAGTCAAAAACACAAACAAACAAAGAAACAGTTCTTCAAATATATACACTCAGTATACAAAACATTAGGAACACCTTCCTAATATTAAGTTGCACCCCCTCTTGCCCTCAGAACAACCTCAATTTGTTGGGGTCATGGACTCTACAAGGTGTCAAAAGCGTTCCACAGGGATGTTGGCCCATGCTGACTCCAATGCTTCCCGCAGTTGTGTCAAATTGGCTGGTAGTGTATCTCTACTCCAAATCGCTCTTTCCATCTCATCCCACAGATGCTCAATTGGATTGAGATCTAGTGACTGAGCAGGCCACTCCAGTAAGCTGAATTCACTGTCATGTTTGTGGACCCATTCCTGGACAATTCGAGCCTTGTGGCATGGGGCATTATCCTGCTGAAGAAATCCATTCATAGATGGATATACTGCTGCCATGAAGGGATGCACCTGATTGGCAATTATGTTCAGATATCCTGTGTCATTCAAATGTTGTTCCACTTTTATCAAGGGACCCAGTATTTACCATGAAAACACACTCCACACCATCACACCACCACCACCACCACCAGCCCTGCAATGTTGATACATGGCATTATGGATGAATGTACTCATGTGGTTTTCTCCCTCGTCCTCCCATCAGCGTGAAACAGCAGGAACCAGGATTCATCAGACCAGGCAATGTTTTTTCCAATCCTCCAGTGTCCTGTATTTTCGTTTCTTAGCCCACTGCTACCGCAGGTTCTTGTTTTTGGCTGAAAGAAGTGGAACTCTGTATGGTCGTCGGCTGCTATACCCCATTTGTGTCAAGATACGATGAGTTGAGCATTCTTTTTTGGGTCTTTCGGCACCAATGTTGTACTGGACTGTCAGTTGACTAAGTGTAGCCCATCTGTTTCTCTGCACAATTTGTGTCAGCCTCCTTTTACCTCTTTCATCAATGAGCCGTTTTCGACCACTGGCCTGTCTTTGGCTGGATGTCCTTTGGGTGGTGGACCATTCTTGATACACATGGGAAAATGTTGAGCGTGAAAAAGCCAGCAGTGTTGCAGTTCTTGACACACTCAAAATGGAACACCTGGCACCGACTCCCATACCCCACTCAAAGGCACTTAAATATTTTGTCTTGCCCATTCATCCTCTGAATGGCACACATACACAATCCATGTCTCAAGGCTTTAAAATCTCTCTTTAACCTGTATCCTCAATATCATGTATGATGATTGAAGTGGATTTAACAGGTGCAATAAATCAGGGATCAAGGCTTTCACCTGGATTCACCTGATCAGTCTATTTCATGGAAAGAGCAGGTGTTCCTAATGTTTTGTACACTGAGTATTTAGTATGATTCACATGAAACAAATCCGAAACAAGTAGAGCTACATTCAAAGTAGACCATCCTCATGCCAAATAAATAAACAAGCAGTCATAGAGTGGTACTTACGAAATCGTCAACTTGACCTCTGACCTTGTCTAATAAAAGCTGTCTCTAGAGAAGGTAGCGACGCAAACCAGAAGTTTCTACGATGATTCTGTACCAAACCATCAAAAATCGAATGTTTGACCTCATTGTGATCTTGACCTTTGACCGATTTTGACCAAAATCTAATCAGCGCTAGCCATCACCCTCCTGAATCACGTGGTGTAATTTGACATTGGTAGCTTCTTCCGTTCTTGAGTTATCATGTTTTGGATGTTTGACCTCACTGTGACCTTGACCTTCGACCGATTTTGACCAAAATCTATTCAGCGCTAGCCATCACCCTCCTGAATCACGTGGTGTAATTTGACATTGGGAGCTTCTCCGTTCTCGAATAATTGTGCCTAAAAACAAACACACAAACACACACAAACACACAAACAGATGACGGAAGTCATCAATATACTTTCGGAATCTTTAGATTTCGTAAGTAATAAATAACACATCCTCCAGTGCGCCACATTGTCAGGCTGTGCAGCACATGGAGATGGAATTGGGAGTGAGTGCTGTGCAATAATTTATTGATTAATCGAAATAAATAATAATCGTAAAATAATTTATTTATAAATGAATTGGCTGATAGCATTCCTAAACCACCACTATTTCTTCCGAATCTGTAACTTTTTGAAAAATTAAGTATTTAATCGAAAAATGATTAATAGATTAATTGATTCATCAATAAATCAAAAACTACCCTTTATGGCCAAATCACTTGGTCATTGTCATGTTCAAATATCAGCTTCCTCGCTCAAAACGTGCCTGAGATATTAACCAGATGAGAAAGAAAATATATAATTAATGAATAAATAAATAAATTCATAACTCAAAAAATAAAAACAACGCTTTTTGTCAAAGAACATGTTCACTATTGTGCACAAATTTCAGCTTCCGAGATCAAAGGATGGCTGAGATATTACTCGGACAAACAAACAAACAAGCAGTCATAGACTGGTACCTACGAAATCGTCAACTTGACCTCTGACCTTGTCTAATAAAAGCTGTCTCGAGAGAAGGTAGCGACGCAAAGCAGAAGTTTCTACGATGATTCTGTACCAAACCATCAAAAATCGTAACGTTGACCGAAGCAAAAATCTCCATTTCTCCACGCAATTATTCAATATTATTTTATCAAAGTCACGAAACCGTAATATTCGGCCATCCACCAACAATCTTTACATAATCCGACGGCTCAGCGAGCCAGGCATGTGACGATAACCTTGATTGGGATAAAAAATGACTTTTAAACACTATCTTTATCGAAAACACCGTCAGCACACACGCAAAACCATACGTGACTCAACGATGTGTCTGCTCAAGCGCGCTGCATCATGGGACGACCCGTGACGCGTCGCGTGAAATATTTTTTTTATACAATCTTAAAACGTCTCCAAAACATCAGATTTTTACCAGAATTTCGACAACCGAGTTTTAAGCGTCCTAAGCGATCGCAAAAACCAAAGACAAAATTTAAATCGAAGTTAAAACGAACTCGTAACGTCGAGCGAAGCAAAAATACTCCATTTCTCCACATTAATTTATGGAATTATGTTTTAACTCACTGTGACCTTGACCTTTGACCGATTTTGACCAAAATCAAATCAGCGCTAGCCATCACCCCCCTGAATCACGTGGTGTAATTTGACATTGGTAGCTTCTTCCTTTCTCGAGTTATCATGCGTACAAACAAATAAACAAACAAACGGAAGTGATCAATATACTTACGAAATCTTTAGATTTCGTAAGTAACAAGAACAAGCTGGTAGGCGATGAGGGATTCGCTAGGATCGAAGCGCTGGATACGATGCTTTTCATTCTGACCGATCCACCCACGAAGATTCATTGCCAAGACGTATTGGTTCACATACAATTGTTCCTCTGCCTGGCAAGATTTTTCCTATTGTGTATTTTGCCAACTGGCACTCCTCATAAAAAATGACGATAAATATACACCCTATTTTTGAAGGACTACCATTTGAAAAATAATCGGTTTGCTGGTTTGTGCTGTGGAGCCTTGCGTTGCAGACACACACACAGACGGAAAACCCGATAAACTTCTCTCAATGCTCTTGTTTGACCACACCTCCTGAGCCACACAATATTTTTTCATAAGCCACGCCCACTTTCCTACGCCACTCCCACTTACCTACGCCACTCCCACTTTTCATCAACCACGTCCACTTTCCCTAAGCTCCGCCCACTTTCCTAAGCCCCTCATAAAAAATGACGGTAAATAGACACCCGATTTTTGAAGGACTACCATTTGAAAAATAAAACCTTAATCAAAAATCGGTTCGAGTAAAATTTTCTAAATATCTCGAAGTGTTTAATTCCGAAGTCTCGTTTCTCTACATTCAAAACTGAAGGACAAGTATTAACAATACTGTACGCGGTTTTTCGGCTGCTGCACAGCAACGGGTGGTTGCTCGGCAACGAAATTCAAACGCGCACATTCCCACCCCATATGGCACCTGTTGGCAAACTTTCATCGAAATCGGTTCGCTGGTTCGTGCTATGGAGCCTCGCGTTGCAGACACACATACACACACACACACACACACACACACACACACACACACACACACACACACACACACACACACACACACACACACGGAAAACCCGACAATAAGGGATATCTAGCATATATAGCGAATTCAACAAATAAACAAACAAGAAAAAGACGTCGTGCAGAGCACGAAATTTGCAAAACCCACCCCCCTCTCTAAGGGGTTGCCATGGATACATCAAATTGTCTTTCATTAAGATTAAAATTAATAATCTTAATCAAAGCTCAAGTCAATCGGATGAAAATTGATTATTTTTCAGATTGAAATTGATGATTTTAGAAGTTTGACTTTGAGTTAACCTTTGACAATTTGACATAAAAAGTTGGTTTTCAAATTCATTGATGGACTTTGCAATTGCTGCCAAATTTTCAGGTTAATCAGATGAAAATCGACGATTTTACAGATGAAATTAGATTTTTTTTTTTTGAAGTTTGACCTTGAGTTGCCCTTTGACCTTTTGGCCTCAAATAGTTGCTTTCCCAATTCCGTAATGCACGCTGCAATTGCTGTTAAATTTTCAAGTTAATTGGATGTAAATTGACACTTTTTTCAATTGAAAATTGATGATTTTAGATGTTTTTTTTGTGGAAAATTGCCTACAAGTCACAATTCTAAACTGATTATCATGAAACGTTAACAAGTTGTCGAGGTCGTCTCAATTGAGAAGCCCATTGATTTTCAGGTCAAAAGTCAAAGGTCGTCATGAGGTAAAATTTAGAAAATCCTCAATTTTCATCCAAATGGCTTGAAATTTGAAAGGATTTATATTTCAGGTCACTGAATACAACGAGCCAATTATTTTTGAGGTCAACATCGGCCAAAAGGTCAACAACTAAGGTGGTATTTCTAAAATCCTCAATTTTCATCCCATTGACTTGAAATTTGAAGAGGATTTGCATATTTGGTCATTGAATTCAACCAGCCAATTATTTTAGAGGTCAAATCTATTTTATGGATTTTTCAAGTATCGTGCTCTGCACGACGTCGTCTTGTTTGTCTGTTTTGTTTCTTGTCGAAAAATTTTTTGCCAAGTATGCTGGTCTGTTGTGTTCTTCTTCACCATTGAAAGATGGGGCCAAAAATGATATATAGCATGACATCTAAAAAAGTTGTGGATGAGTTGGTTAGGTGACAAGAACAAGCCGATTTGATTTTGGTTAAAGTCCGTATTCAAATCTGACTTGTCAGTGGGATACAAAATGTGAAATATTCAGCCTGGTGGAGGCATGTGCTCTACCGAGTGCCATTCCGTTTCGCTAAGGGTCACTCTTTGAGTGACTTTTCATGTTTGCTTGTCCGGGTGATTATCTCTACCATCCTTTGAGCTCGGAAGCTGAAATTTAGGCGCAATAGTGAAAAAGTGGTTTGGCAACAAAGCGTTTTAAATTTTTTTTTATTTGTCAGTCAATTGAATAATTACTTAATAATTATCGATTTATTAATTACTTATTTATTTCCTTTCTCTTCTCGGCAATATCTCAGGCACCTTTTGAGCTAGGAATGTGATACTTGGACATGACAGCGACCAAGTGATTTTGCTATAAAGGGTATTTTTGATTTATTGATTAAGCGATTAATTGTTTAATTTTGATTAATTACTTAATTTTCCTAGTTACAGATTTGGATGAAACAGTGGTAGTTTGGGTAATGGGTATACTTTAAGCCAATTGATTGAGAAATTATTTTATGATTATTATTTATTTCAATTATGCAATTAATCAATTCTTGTACACACTCTCTCCCAATTCTGTCTCGATGTGCTGCATGGTGTCATCCATGGGCGCCGAAGGCGCCCCAGCGATGTCGCATGCCGGAGGATATGTTTTTAACCTGCGCTCGCAAAGCAGAAAGTGGGGTTAAGCAATTGGTTGCATACCAACCTAGAATGTACTGTCTGCATTTTGTTATTCCCTTTTCTCTGCAACCACTTGTCAGATTGACACAAAATTTTCACCACAGATTGAAACTTGGCTCCTGTCCCATGGGGAATGTCATTTTTTTTTAATGATGTCATAGGTGCCTTCTTTATGACACCATCATAATTGCATACATTGAACGCTACATCCGATTCGTATGAAAAACTTTGAGGGTCATCTTGCGATAAATTGGTCAACAGAAAAAAAAATTGATGACATCATCGATCATGTGGTTTGGCAGCCTTATTTTTTTAATCTTCACAAATCCCCGAAACGGCTGAATAGATTGAGGAGAAGCTTTACAGGTATGACCACCTATCCATGAGGAATAAAATGTTCCCCACCCATGATGTCATCATTCACATGGTTTGGCAGCCATTTGGCATTTACCTTAAAACCTTTAAATATCTTCTTTTCCAGAACAGTTGGACAGATCGAGGGGAAACATCACACACATGTTCCCCAAGCCTTGAGAATATCAGGGTGTTCACGGATAATGGATAGGTCACATGGTTTGGCAGCCATATTGGATTGAAGGCAAATATTATTTTAAATTCTCTCTCTTGAATCACGACATCAATCGACGTGAAACTTCAAAATTATGATCAATTAGCGATGGGTAATATAAGTTTTAAATTTCAACGTGATCAGACTTATGTTCTGGAAGCCAGAATTATTTAATTTTTTTGAATCTGGGTTCCTTTCGTTTTTTTTCTTCTGAATAAGGCTCACATTGCTGTGCCTGGATGGGTTTCAGGGAAAAGTAGCAGCAGTTGTGACCAGAGTCTTATCCATGTTCCTCCTGATGACTTCATCTTTGCTTTTTGCTTGTTTGGGTTCCTTCTGAAGACTCCAATGCAGTACCTATTTTATTTGGTCTTCCATTGATTTGAATTTTTTTTTTTAATTCCATTCGGAATTCACTTTAATAAAGAGGACGTAAGGGGTCAGGTGTCTGATCAAAGCGGGACCTCTTGGTTTCCGGTCTTCACTGCCAGTAGTTATAAAGTACAGTTTTAGTGTTAAGGGCGGTGCATTGATAACCATTCAACGGAGGTAAATTAAACTTTACCTCATGTTACATGACCATTTGATATAGCGCATATCACTTGGATGACACATGTGCCCTCAGAACTTACATGGTGAATTAAACAAAGCCTAATGCCCAGAGACAATCACTTCCTCAAGTTCGAAATTAGAGTCTTTGGAATCACTTCAGCCTTTATTGTGCTTAGCTGGTGAAAAAAAGGGAAGAAGAAGAAGAAGAAGTATAATTTGGCGTCTTAACAATCTCCAGATTTATACTTCAGTGATATATTCCGGCATCTTTATCAGCCTTGGTTGTTATGAAAACACTCTAGAACGAGAATAAAAGCCACTTTGTAAAGGCTTGTGAATGCACTCTATCGCAGACTTTTCAAAGTATAATTTGTACACATTTAACTCAGACGTGCAGATCGATTCAATTACAAATTTGCCATCAGAAGAGTTGGCTCACACAAAGTCCTTCTCGAGTCTCCGTGGGGTAAGTATTCTATGAATACCGTGTAGTTTGTTCATTTGGCATGATTGCGGTGTACTTTGAATGTACCTCTATTTGTCCATGATGGTTTCTGTTCTCATTGACCTTCTCGTCCTACTCCCCATTTACTTGGAATAACTGCTACGTTTCCTTCCCTCCTCTCTCTCCTGCTCCTGTTCCTTTATCCCCTTGTGAGATTCACACGACGTCCCACTGCATCACTGTCAGGATGTAGCCTTTTACCCTCCCTCACCTCGTTCTTCAAGGAGCGAAGATTTTGTATGCAAAGAAACAAAATTGGGAGAAGTTTTCCACATCTGCTTATCACAAAATGTTGCAATACTTTGAAAATGAAGTGAGTGGAATAATATGAATCTAAAAATAATCAGGGGGAGTTGGGATAAAACATATATTAAGGAGCATCCAACTAATGAGTGTATCCTGTGGACAAAGGCTTGTGTCTCAGACGTTCCAACCACAGAGTGGTCTCCAACTCGCACAGAGCGAGGGGCAAAAGAGGAGCCCCTTGGATGAGCAGTGATTTTTGGTGAACATAAGCTCTTAAGGTAACAGAATATTACAGTCATGTGATGCAAGGGGCACTTAAAACCCGGTGCCAGATGAAGACCATTTCATGCTTGAAACATCAGACCTGACCACTGCCTGCTTGGTTGTGAGAGCAGTTGATGGTGCGTTTCATTTTTGAATTTCAATATTCCCAACTACAACCAGTATTTTTAGTGTACCGCAGCAACTCAATATGGATATTGTTCTGTTGTTACCCCACACCCTCAAAGCGAAAAGTGGGGTTAAACAATTGGTTCACTTCTGTTCGTCTGTCCAACTTGAGGAACAACTTGATTTCGATTGAATATTTTATTATGAACAAAAATTGGAACATGAATCGGAAAACAAATCTGTAGTTTAGCAGTTCTTTGGCTCTGAATTTGTCACGACCGCACGTGCGTAGAGAGGAGTGAGATACTATTTTTTTTACTCTGTCTGCCTGTCTGGCAGTCAAACAAAACTAAAAATAATTCCAAATAGGAAACTTTCATAAAGGACACAAATAACAGGTACGATGAACGAATGCAATGTGTCAAATAAGGTGGTGTAGAAGACACTGTATCAACGATGGTAAACTTCCAGATTTTTTTTCCTCTCTTTTATTTCAATTGAATTATAATACTTAAACACTTTAGAACACACGTCACCTTCCTTTAAAATCATTATTTCATTTCATTTAAATTATTTACTTAAACACTGCGTGGGGTAAGGTGTTCTATGAACCGTCTAGTTTTTAATACAAGCCAACACTTTGTAAAATTATATACCCTCCTCAATCTCGAAGATCCTTGATCTCCAAGATCTGAAGTTACCCTAACCACCCCTGTCTACAGGAGTATTATCAAAAGGCCTGCATGTCCTCATCATCGAATGTTTTAAAACTTATAAAGCCAATCAGTATGAAAATGTGTCAAATGAGGTTACCTTCATCAGGAAGTCATGAACAACAAAATCCTGTTATATATTTGATAAGTAAGAGAAAATGTACTCTCTTAAAACAGTGCACTCAGTATTCCAAAGACTGGATTCGCTTTGCACTCGGTGAGATAAATCTCAATATTGAGTCTGTTTATATAGATTTGTAAACCTGTTATGAGTCCGAAGAAGCAAAACAAAACACAAATTCATCCAAACTGGATTTTGGACGTGAATGAATGTTTAAAAAAAAAATTAAATCTTTCACTGCCACCAGCAATTACATCATGGGTGATGAAGGTGGTGGTCAAGTTTCATCAAAATTGTGTGCAGTTTCAGAGAAGGAAGCAAATAAATATTTTGGGAGGCAACCATCCCACCCCCCCCTCCCAAAACCCCTCACTCCCCATAGACTCTCTCAGACATCGATTTTTTTAATGGCATGAACAAACTTTGGTACATCATGAGTGATGAAGGTTGTGGTCAAGTTTCATTGGAATCTTATGTGTAGGTTCAAAGAAGAAGTTGCAAGTATTTGTGGACGGACGGATGGATGAACAGACGGATGGACTGACTAGTAACGTGCCATACCATAAGCTCCCCGGAACTACGTTCCAGGTGAACTAAAAATAAAGAAATTGTTTCTTGTGGATCTCAAACATTCAAATTTTAGAATGCTGATAAATTTATTTACAAGGTACAAGTATGTAAATTTCATTTTAAAAGGTTTACATGATGAACATTCAAACGGAAGACCAAATACTGCATTGGAGTTATCAGAAGGAACCCGAAGAGGTAAAGAGCAAGGATGGAGTCATCAGGAGGAACCTGGATAGGATTTGGGATTCAGCCACTACTCCACTACTCTCAAACCCATCCAGGTGCAGCCAAGTGAGCCTTACAGAAAAATTTCTGCAAAACATTCACTTCTCTTCTCCAGAAAGATAAAGAAAGAGAAATAAAGAGTAAAATAAATAAAAGAAAAGAAAAAGCAAGAATTAGAATGATTAAAGATAAATGTGAAAAGTCGAAGAAATATGAAAGAATCAAAGAATAAAGATGTCGGGAAGAACCCGGCCAGATAGATTTCAACAAATACTCCCTCGGCTAAAACACAGCAACAGGTACAAGCTACGAGAGGTGCGAAGGCTGACAAGATGGCCTAGACCTTATAGGTATGCATACTCACCTCTAAGCTATCTAACCTTGGTTTGAATCCTGACCCAGCTATAAACTGTCATCCTGGTGTTTCACAGGCAGGATGATTCATCAACACGTTCGCCGTCCCTCACATGGACGGTAAACTGGGCGCCCCATCTGACGGCAGTAGTTGGTGGATGTTAAAGATCCCACGGTGTCCTTCACGAAGAGGCGAGCTATTGCCGGCACCCTTAACAAATTACAAATTGCTGCCCTATAATTAATGATGGGAAGGCAATGACAAACCACCCATTGTAACCCTTGCCAAGAAACTGATTCAGCAGTACTGAACTTGACTTTGGGCAGAACCCCAAATACGAATACAAATGTGATGGAGAAGAGACTTTCGTTGTCAGGGTCAAACATTACACCAATTTTCAAACCATAATGTGTTTAACGTAGCAGAAACAAGGAGGATAAAAACTCACAGATAAGTGTAGAGGAGAAAACCTTCAACTATTAGAAGTCGTGGCCTCTCCATATCTTCTGTGTTCATCCACCTTTGGATTTCATTCACCATAGCATCCATATCCAGTGCATTTAACACTGTACAAACACACAGATGCAATAAAGACAGTCACTTCAATCAAGCCTACTTTCTGAATTCAAATGCTAATAATGTGGATGTACAATGTCCCACCAGAATAAAATCAACACCCCTGATTGATGTCCCACCAGAATAAAATCAACACCCCAACCACCCCTGAAAATCAACACCCCTAATAATGAACAAAATGCTATAATCCAAGAAACCGCTTTCCACAATATCAGCAAGACATATTGCAGTATGGAAGACATTTAGAACAGGAAGATGGTGCCACATGTCTAATTTGCAGAACAACCTCTGGCTGGAAGAGATGGATTGGTTTGCAACTTCTTCTTCGGGCACGACGGAGTCCCGACATGACAGCCATCACACCCGTCTTGGAACATGGATCAGAAGCAGTGAAAAGGTTGACATTTGTCAAATAATACGACAGAGCTGAAATGAAATCTACTCCACATTTGGTAAAATATGGCCCAGGCTGTCACATAGAATATCACTGATTTGATGCTGTCACCAGTTGAAGCAGTCGTTTCCCCAGAAATTTTAGTGAGGAGTTTGTTTTACCCCAGAGTTGTTTTTTTTACCCAAGAAATCCTCCAGCCGAAGAAGCTGCATAAAGCAACCCAAGAAGACCTATGCCAGGTAAGCGCTATGCTGTTTCAAACCCTTCACAGAGTTCCTCAACAACTATAAAGACATTCACACATCGTACACACATGAGGATTGGGATTCTTCTTTGGTTTGAGGAGTGTGGGAGGGGTTAATTGTTTATATAATCCAAGCCACCTGGGTTTTGTTGATTAGGTGAGAGCTGATTGGCTATTCCCTCCACTCACAGGTGAGTGGATGCGTCTTTCTTCATTTATATATTAACTGCTTTTGACGTTTGCATGCATGGGAGCCTCATTGGTATGCATTGCTGTCCACGCTGTCGCTGATGATTCGCCAATAAGCGATGAAACCATTCCGGTAGCTAAGGGGAGTGTATAGCATTGGGATTCTCATGTGTGCACGATGTGTGAAAGTCTTTATAGTTGTTGAGAAACTCTGGGAAGGGTTCAAAACAGCATAGCGCTTACCTTGTTTTGGTCTTCTTGGGTTACAATATGCAACTTCTTCAGGCTGAGGAGTGTGGGTGGGGTCATATTGTTGCGGGGCCGGGCGTCGGCCACGAGCACGACCGCTAGATGGAGTAGTAGAGTCGGCTCGACCAATCGCCTGGAATTTAGATCGTACCTTTTTGGAAAAGTACGGGTCCCTTATTGGACTGAAGTTCGCCAATAGACAGACCACGTGGGGTAGGGTCGATTGCCAATTTCAATTTACCTAAATAGCCACGTGGTCCAACCTACCGGGGAAATTCACCCTCGACGGCACCCGTACGGAAGGAGCCGCTTAGTGTACTCGAACCGTGTGCGATCCGAGCGGTTTGATCGCCGAAATCCGTTGGTCCCAAATATCCCGTTACAACGGCAACGGCCTGGCTAATTTTCCTACACGCAGCACGTTAAGCCAATGGAGGAAAAGACACGAACGAGCGGATACATTTCACAAATGGGAATGTTTATTTACAATGGGGGAATGAGGGGAGCACATAAGGGCAGAGTTAAACCGAATATTGATAAATGCACGTATATACAAGCAAAAAGCACTTATACCATTCACTACTTATCTGACTGGCGCCACGAACACACATACGCACACACCCAAAGAATCGGACCAAATGGTCTTTATTGAGGCCTATCTCGCACCTGTCTGCCTCGTGCGGTCTTCAAGGACCAGGTCCTCGGGGCAGAACTGGACCCCCAGCACGATCCAGACGCCCTCACGACCGGGCTCCAGGCGAACAGAAGTCGGCAGGGCAAAAGCTGGCGGGAGAAGACCCTCTGTGGCACCGACCACTCCGTGCGCAGACGCTTTCAGAACTCCCTTGCACGCAGATGTCCACTTCTTGCCAGAACTCTCAGAACCCATGTGCGCACTTCCCGCCAGAACCAGAACAACTACCCCTGCACGCACTTCTTGCCAGAACCAGAACAACGAACACACAGTTCTTGCCAGAATCAGAATCTGTGCCCACACTTCTTGCCAGGATCAGAACAACCACGAACGTGCAGACCGCGCTGATAATTATACCCCCCTCTTCAGAGGGGGAGGGGGGGCCTCCTCGCGACCCTCCCTCTCTCACTGGCTGGTTTTGGCGCGCAAAATCACTCTTCGTCTCTCTCGCTGGCCAAAACAGGCGGCAAGCTCCTTGATTGGCCCGGGAGCATGGTGACGTCACGCGGAGCCCTTTCCTCCTGTCGCGGGATCTGATTGGCTGGGCGACGGTCACCTCACTTGTTGCACGCTGATTGGTCGAGGGCCGCCACGCAGCCCCTCCTTGAACTCCGCCCACCATGACGTCGGCCAGATCGAGGTGAAGGAAGCGAAGTGAAGGTGAGGGTGATGCGGTGTGGTCGGCGTTGAGGTTGGTTTAAAAATAAACTAAAAGAAAACCTGACTATTAAAATAACTCCACAGTGCAGGAACATTTAATTACCCATTAGACTAGGGTCGGGACCCTAACTGGCAACATGTACTTACCGATATAACTGACCGATAGGACCTGTATGTTGTGTGCTCATGGCGCCTGGTGTTGGCGCAGTGGTTAGGGCAGCGGCTTGGGATCCAAAAGGTCCTGAGTTCAAGCCCCGTTGGGCCACTGAATTAATACACCAGGGGGTTGACTCAGCCTGTCATCCTTCCGAGGTCGGCGAAATGAGTACCAGTGTACTGGGCCGGTGTATACCCCGGTTAAAATAGGTGTACCATATCCCTGTGTCGTAAGAGGCGAGCAGGATTGCGTCAGGAAGGGCATCCGGCGTAAAACACGTGCCAAATCACTATGCGGATCATACGGATGATCCGCTGTGGCGACCCCGAATGGGAGCTGCCGAAAGAAGAATATATATATATATATATATATATATATATATATATATATATATATATATATATATATATATATATTATATACAGTATATACAGTATATATGTATTTCGTTTTTGGAGGAAAGAAGAAGCATACTGAGCAGTAAAGAGGAAAGAATGAAAATTATTTATTGTTGCCTGATGTTTCAAGAACAGATGAGTTTCCTTCCTCAGAGGCGGTAAGTGCAGTGTCAGTATGACGTCTTTTTATTATCTTTTTACCATGAATTTTTATCGAAGATTGATGCTTCATCATTATGCTGCCTCCCTCTTGCTGGGGACAGAAAGGACCAGGGGCCGCATTAAATATATCAGTTTTGAAGACAGTGAAGACCGAGTCGTGTGAAAATGGCAGTTCTCGAAGGGACGAGCTGCACATGAGGCGCCCGATATCACGCCGTCCGACATGAGTTTATGATGCAGCTTGGCTCTGCATCTTGGTGGGAGTTGTTGACTCCGTGCTGCTGGGAGAGAAAGCCCAAGCTTTGGTGAACTACCTCTTGCAAACTTCCGACCATTGAGGACGAGAGAGAGACCGAGTTTTGTGGGATTGAGGACCACTCCAATTACAACGACTTTGATGGGAGTGAGAACTGAGCCGGGGGTGGCAGCTTTGGTGAGTCAGAGGGCCACGCACATGGCACCCAGAGTTGTGCTGATCGACATGCATTTGGGACACGGCCTGGCACCCTGGCATTGCCTTGCAGCTTGCTGAGTTTTGCCGACTCTCTCCCATCAAGGAAAGATGGGACTGAGAAGGGGGTGACCAGGCATAACCGGGCGTACCCCGGAAGTCACACAGAAGGTCTTGTAGATCGACATCGTCACCTCTTCGGGTACAGAGGGGGAGATGGAGCGCTGTTGGGGAGACGGAGTACTGTTGGGGAGACGGAGCGCCGTTGGGGAGACTGAGCACTTAGTGTATGTGTCGTGGTTCCTTGCTGAGGTGAAGATGGATGCTTCAGGACCAGCGAAGGCTCCGTTCAGTCTGAGAGACTTGCGAGAGGAAATGACGTCCGGTGGAGGTGGTGCATACACATGCGCACACACAGACACATGAATCGTGATTTACACATACACATGCACGATTGTGATTTATACACATATTGTACATGTTATACATACACACATTGATATGTGATCATACGCATTGTACGTGACACAAAAACACATGTTGATATGTGATCATACACAATACACATATTGTACGTGAGATATTATATATATTGATATGGGATCACACAAAAATTATACCTGACATATTATACGTATTATACACACACACACACACACACACACACACACACACACACACACACACACACACACACGCAAGCATGCACACACACACACACACACACACACACACACACACACACGCAAGCATGCACACACACACACACACACACACACACACACACACACACACACACACACACACACACACACACACACACTGTAATGGCACGTTGTCTTTGAGGCCTCCGTGCCTGCCAGGTATGAAGGGGTTGATAGGTCATTAATTTGTGTATGCACGTGCAATCAAAGTACCACATGGCCATGACAAACCTCTTCCCCTTCCTGCAAAAGTGGATGGGCTTGCCAGAAGGCAATTCGCTTTTAATGGCAACCAAATCACACTATTCTGAATTTCCCGTGTATGAGTTTATTTGCCAATTTATTATGCACTTCTGGAGTTACACATTGCCCAATGACCACAACACAGCTTATCATTTAACAACAGGGTATTTATTAAAAACCTAGCAAAGGTATCCAGCATTGCCATTCCAACCCCACCCCCTTCCCTCCCTCCTCCCACCCCCTTCCCCTCCCCTCCCTTATTCCACCCTATCTCCTGCCTCATCCAACCCCATCCTCCTCCCTCTGGACTCCCACTCTACCCCTTTCCCTCCCTCCACCTCCCACCCCCTTCAGATTCCCACCCACCTCTTTCCCTTCCTGCTCCCATGCTTTCCCCTTAACCCCAAGAGCTCAGATGATTGGCATCACAAACAAACAAACATTTAATTAACTTTCATATGTATAGATAGAATCCTTATGAAACGAAATAACATACGAAATGAAAGCAGGAAAAGAAAAAAGAAAAAAAGGTGAAACAATTTGAACCCAGACAAAACAACGGAGACTCTTAGAGCAAGTGTGCATACCTCTAGACCCGAGGTCGGCAGCCTGCGGCCCGCGGGCCAAATGCGGCCCGCGAGCTCCTCCCGTGCGGCCCGTGGCGCCTTGTCCGGATTTCCATTAGGTGCGACCCGCGAAACATTTTTCTGAACCGACGGAAAATTTAACATATGTGGACATATGATTCTTCCACATATATCACAGTCTCTGTACGTCACAATAAATTATTTTCGCTTCTCGTCCATTTAACTTGGTCTTAAATATTTTTTCGTTGTTGTTTCAGATGGCTGAAGGTCTTAAGGTTCAATTTACAATTACATTTATTATCATTGATTTTAGGTGTGTTTGTTATTTTTTCGGGTTGGGAGGGGGGTGCGACCCGCGAGGTGGCCCGAACGTGGCCCAGTGGCCCGCGGCCTGGTTTAGGTTGCCGACGCCTGCTCTAGACCATCTTGCCACGGTGTAGGGATTCATTGCTTTGTAGCCACTGAAAACATTTTTCAATTCTCTTGAGCTACTAGTTCACTTGCTCCGTTGCTTTTATGATTCTAATCCTAAAATTTACTCCACGGTCGCCATGCCCACTGCTCACGCCACGGGAGCCCAGTTGCCTGCTTAATTATTTACGTTGCACTCAATGAGGTTACACTTTGGGAAAAACAGTAGAAAACAAAACAGTAGCAAAAGTTAAGTTGAAAGCTTTGGCATTTTCACATTTTCTTGTGTACATATGGAGAAGCAGGGTGCACAGCCTCGTTTAAAGCTTACAAGATATACGTTTCGTAATAAGATTTTGGGAATTTCTTTAAATGTTCAGATTTCAACACTTATTTAGTCCACAAGATGCAATCCTCAAATCCAAAATCATATATTGATTATATACGTCAATTAGTCCGTGAGAGTATATCTTGTTTCCAAGGCAAAACTTTTTGAGCAGGCCAAATCAAAATGGCAGCTTAGAACGGAGGAATAATGGTATGAGGCTATTTTTCATGGTTCAGGCTGGGCCCCTTGGTTCCAGTGAAGGGAAATCTTAACGCTACAGCACACAATGACATTCTAGATTATTCTGTGCTTCCAACTGTGGCAACAGTTTGGGGAAGGCCCTTTCCTGTTTCAGCATGACAATGCCCCCGTGCACAAAGTTGTGGAGACCCCTGGTGCAACTCCCAAAATCCAGCTCACTGGTCACCTTCAGTCATTTGTTCCTTTTCTTTCGCCTGTGGAGCCATACCCCATGATCTTTTGTACACTCATTAATCCTCCACAAGTCCACCCCTTCCAGATGATTGTGTTTTCTCAACTCTCCCCCACCCACCTTTCCCTTTTTTGTTCCACTGCTGTTTCATCCCCGGTTTTCCCTCCCTCTTTTTTCACCAACATTCTTGCTGTGTTTGAGCTTGTAGCAAGCTTGTTCATCCCATGTGTCTTCCCCTCCAACCCTTCCCCTCATGCATTCTTCCTCCAAGTATCAATATTTTGTCCCTCTACCTTGCTGCAGGTGTGTGTCCTTGCTTTTCATTGCATTATAGATGTTCTGGACAAATAGAACAATCCAAACAGAAGGCTACATGGGATTCAAAATTTAAATATTTGCATCCCAATCAATGTGCTCAGATGTGAACATCAAACAGGCCAACGCAATCTTTTTGAAGCTAAATTTGTCTGATTACACAAAGTACAATGTTGTGATTTCTCACCATCATACTGACAAAATCCATCCTCTCCTATGGTCACCTGCTCCTGTGGCTGTGAAAGAGAACAATATGCAGTACATGGGTTTTCATGAACAAATATTACTCACAAAAGAACATCTTGGATTTCTCAGTTTGTTTCTGTTTTCCTTCTAAATCCCACCAGGAAATCTCTCCTCCATCTCCTCCTTTTAGCATGCTGTTTTCTCAAAATCTCCTGATTCGGCTCAAAAGTGTGGCATCAATATCAGAATGTGACAACACATTGCGAGGTTTCTTGTTTCTTATGTGGAATAACTTGCCTTGAAGAAAGTGTCCTGATGGATGATCCTGCACCGTGGGAATGCGGAAAGCAGCCTCTGAGCCAGAGTCGTTTTCCCACCGTTGGTTACTCTGTTACAGTGGAGAAGGAAGCAATTAACATCAGAACAAATTCACACTCAAAAAGGTGTCAAGGCCCGACACGTGATCCTCTTCTTCAAAAGGTACTGCGACACTACATTCGATACAACCACTGTTCTCCATGAAGAAATTTGGATGGATCTTCCGGTCAGCAGCTTGACGTTGCACACCAACTACTGACCGCCATGATACCTCTCCCCCAAAAAAGGTCAGAGCTTGATTTGTGAATGTATCATGTCTTAAAAATCAAGTGAAGATGACATATTGTGCAGAAATTTATTGCACGAATCGACAGTTTGGAGGTCTGTTCGTGCAATTAACTGATTTTAGTAGAAAATAGAGTATCTAGACATTTACCTGCAGAGTAACTGCTGCACGCCATTGCATTGCGTAACGAACGGTAACATGTCCAGTGAGCGAGAGCAAAACAGGGTAATTGTTATTGTTGGTAAATTAAATAGTGTTCAACGATCATGAATAAATTATTATCTTGCCAAAACGAAGTTTTTGCAAGATATCTTAGTCAGCTTGTATGTTTTTATTTATTTATTTTTTATCTTGCCAAAACGAAGTTTTTGCAAGATATGTTAGCTTGTATGTTTTTTTTTTTGTTTGTTTGTTTGTCTGTAATCACGTATAAAAAATTCTGCAGAGCAGAGTTATCATTGGAAATTTTTGTAACTTCGCATATCAGAGGCCTATAGAGGTCCCTTTCAGTGCATAAAATTTTGAAGGTCAAGGTCAAAGGTCAAGGTCACTTTGTCACAAATCAGGGGAGTCGACGAAACCCTTATTTTTTGAGTAATTTTGATCGAATCGTCTTCAAACTTCATGGGAATATAGTTCATGGTCTGGCGCTCAGCTGATTAATTTTTGGTGGCGATTGGCCTTGACCTTCATGTTTTTTGGGGGGTTTTTTTGGTCTGTAATCACGTATAAATCACTCTGCAGAGCACAGTTATCATTACCATCGCATTCTGCGAAAGGTTATGTATTGGTCGCTGTGTATTTATTTATTTATTTATTTGTGAATATGTGTGTGTGTGTGTGTGTGTGTGTGTGTGTGTGTGTGTGTGTGTGTGTGTGTGTGTGTGTGTGTGTGTGTGTGTGTGTGTGTGTGTGTGTGTGTGTGTTATTCACATAACTCAGAGTATAAAACCAAATCGCTTGAAATTTGGTGGGATGATGGGTTATTATCCAAGGAACGTTTGATTAGATTTTGGGAGCGATCGGGTCAAAGGTCAAGGTCAAGGTCACGGAAAGGTCAAATTCGTATTTTTACCATAGCACGGTCAATTTTGATCTAATTGGCATGCAACCGATGCCAAAATGTTCAGAATTCATTGCCCAATCTTGTGATGGGCGACATGACACAATTACGTCATTACCCTTGTTAGCGGTTGGGGGTCAAAGGTCAGTGGGGTCACGACCTTTCAAAATATGCGGTTTTTGTCATAACACGGTCAAATCAAAACCAATTTGTATGAAACCAACACCAAAATGTTCACTGTTCTGTTCCCCCCACTCTCACGCCAAGAACAAAAAAGTAGCGGAGGCGAAGGTATGCGCTCTACCGAGTGCCCATTCTACTTGGAAATTTTTGTAACTTCGCATATCAGAGGCCTATAGAGGTCCCTTTCAGCGCATAAAATTTTGAAGGTCAAGGTCAAAGGTCAAGGTCACATTGTCGCAAATCAGTGGAGTCGACGAAACCCTTATTTTTTGAGTAATTTTGATCGGATCGTCTTCAAACTTCATGGGAGTATAGTTCATGGTCTGGCGCTCAGCTGTTTAACTTTTGGTGGCGATTGGCCTTGACCTTCATGGTTAGCGCCTCAGGTCAAACATATTTGACCCCAAGGTCAAATTTTCAAGTTTTAGGAACCATATCATGTCATACCTCAAATTGAACACCTCGATGAGTGCTTTCTAGATATGTCAAGCTTTGAGACATTATGACATCATTTGGTGACGTTATGAGGCAAAAGCATATTTTTCATGGTTACTCTGTAGAACGATTCTCATCGGAATCTCTCGTAGGCAGATATTCCTCAAGGAGTCGCTCCTGGTGGAGAGCAGCTCTGTTCACCTCAGTGTGACCTTAAAGAAGTCACACGTGGTCGCCTTTTGGCAAGATACGGGTCACCCTGCAGGTGACATTGGTTTATTATTTGTTCAATGTGATTGTCGTGTTACATTATGATGGCAATGTTACATGACGTCAGATCACAAGCCATCTTCACAGCACTCTCCACGATCACACGCTGGACTGTCATCCCAATTGCAAAACATGTTTGTCCATTAAAAAAAAAGAAAAAAAAAGATATAATGAGCCAACAATAATACAGTGTACCTGAAATATTTCCAAATTACTGCTCTTACTACATTGAGCTGTCAAATGTTGTTTCAATTGTGACCACCAGTGGTCACTCCGGCCCTCTGCTCACAGTACATGTTGCCCTCCAGGTGAGAGTACCCTTCTCGGATGCACCTTCGGTGTGCAATGTGCTTCGGCACAGTCTTGGAAATGCATTTGATAATTTTGTCATCTTTGAAAGAAATTTTTATTGAACTTACTCCATATCATTAAAGTAAGATGATTTGTAATTCCGGCCATCACTAAAGGAGGCGCTATGTCATTTTGGAGTTTTGGTGACATCCACATTTGCTCCATTATTGTAACACTAAAAACTCGAAGGGAACTTGGTGGAACGCATACCTCCACCAGGCAATGCCTGATCCACGAGAACATATCAGGCCAAATACATTTTTGAAATATCATGCTGTACTGTATATCATTTGTGGCCCAATCTCTCAATGGTGAAGAATCACTGGAAAAAATTAAATAATTCTCATATCCAGATCCGGATTCGGATCTTCACCAAAATCGAATTAATTATTCATTGTCACACACCCAACCTGTCTACTAAGTTTCATTCGAATCCGTCTGCAACTTTCTGAGATATCCTGTACACAGACAAACAGACAGAGAGGGGTGAAAACATAACCTCCTTCACCTTTTAAGGCAGAGGTAAAGATAATAAGATGTAGATATGTGTTCTGTATGATCTCTGTTTCTAAAATGTGCCTAATATTGCCAAACCAAGCGACATGCAGACTTGTACGTACATCTCCGGTGAGTTACTTACAATTCCAGGCCTAAAACTTGCCAATAAAGGCAACATATAATGTGATGACTTATTGCGTCACCATCTGTGACTCACAATGCATTTGTACACAAGTATTCATTTTCATCCATAGTTTTGTCCTTCATCTGTTTTTGCCATAAAGGATAAGGTGTTGGAAACTTGAAATGTATTTGCTGAAATTTTATTCCTGGAACACTACTCTAAACCTTGCCCTGCACACATTTGCTGTGTCTTTTCACTCTTGTGATTCAATACGAAACATTCAAAATTCATCTGACAGTGATGCAACAAAAGTTTTCAAATTGCATGCAACACCTCAACAAGATAACGCATCCACAATTTTCTTTTCTCTTTCTGTCAAATCGAAAAATGAACCAGACAAGATTCGAACCGCTACCAACGCTTCCAATCGCAGAATTGAGCGATTCCAAAATATCTGATGAATTGTTGGAATTGTTCAATGAAAAATAATTACTTAATCATAACACTTTTCAAAAGCCTGGTGCTGGCTTCACGGTTAAGGTATCTGATATTAAGATCTTGCTGGGTTGTCTCAGCTTGTCATCCTTCTGAGGTCAGCAAAATGAGTACCAGCTGACTGGGAACAGGGGGCACAGTTGTGCTTCCACAAATGATGCAACCAGAAACTACAGGCTGAATACGAAATAGTAACGGTTTTCAAGAATAAATAAAAAAAAGAATAAAGTAAAAACACAAAAAAGCAACTTAACTGAATGCGATTGCGGAAGTACAGGGGTCCGACTAGGGTATGTTAATTACCCGCACCGGGCACTCTCATGCACTCTGAATGTGAGCGGTAGAGTGGACAACACTGTGTGTGTGTCTGCTGGAGCTTCGTGTGATTATATATTATTCCAATCGGCCAATGAGCTATCCGGACGTCATAATGGAGAGAGTGCACGACACAACTCACCCACCGATCCCAACCACGAGCGTCATCACTCAGCTCAGAAACTCCGCTGATTTGGACTTTGGGACCAGCACGGTCCGTTTGAGAACTGTACGCCTGTGCGTGTCATTATTGTTGTTGTTTAATGGCCTACTGCATCCCATTTGTAAAAAAATAAAAATCACATTGACCTCAAAGGCCACCCATGCGTTCCCTCTCGATTACTGGGCTTCACACGTTAACTTTGGCACTGTGATAAATGATAATTTCCCAATTGTTTTATTCACTTTCCCCATTGCATTTGTCAGTCTATCCTCAATGGCTTGCAACACCCGATATTTATCAAAAGGACTTGTGCAATGAGCTTATAAATGGTCAGTGTGGGATTGACATGTCAACGCGATGAAGGTGAATCATTCACGTGCTGCTCCATGGATGCTCCAAGGTCAATGTGATGCTCCAAAGTCTGCAATGAACACAGCCCTGGATTGCCTTGCCGTACGTGTCTCGCAAATGGTCGATGAATGCACGTGGCCACCCACTGTACGAGTTACAAAGCTGCGACAACAGCAAAGATGATGACCTTGTAGAAGGAAATCACGACTCGATGATACGTGGTTTTTGATGCAGATGATGTGCAAGGACTCGTAAGCAGACCGATCTGTTTACAAGAACATCATTCATCCGAGTCCGAGTTTACCAAGTCTATAGGAAACTTTTGAAAAGTTTACCAACAGTCTATAGGAATATAGTACAGTAGCTCTACCTGTTCATTCACATGGATGTGAAGTTTGTGGGCCAAGAAGAAACACTTCATTTCTGGCAGAATAGTTTTAAAACTGTTTGACATGTGAAAAGCACCTTTTACAGAGGATGCGATTCAATCAGTGCGGCAATATGCAGTGAGGGATGACGTGAGTGAGTCACTCACATAATTCGAAATATTAAGGCACTGAGCAGCCTGAAAGGGCACAAAGCTCATGGGAAAAATGGAATCCTGCCAGTGATGGTGAAGTGCTGCAGAGATGTGATGGATTACGCCTTAGACCTTTTCGATACTGTGTGGAAGGAGCAATGAGTTCCCAGTTCGTGGTGAGATGCAGTGTCCGTACGAATAGCTAAAAGGGGGACCTCACACAGGCTGACAACTGGCGTGGAATCGGCTTGCTTGACGAAGTGAGGAAGATGCTTGCAAAGATTATTCGAAATGAAAAAGGCTTTGCCTGACTTATTGTGGAAAAAGGATATATGCAGATATGATTTTCTGTGTACGTTAGCCAGCAAAGAAAGCCAAGGAACACAACATCAAGGTCGACATGTCTTTTGTGGACCTTGGAAAACAGACCATTTTCTTCCCCGCCAGACTTTTTGGTTGATGCTCCAGAGGTATGGTATGCTCTTACAACAGTAAAACTTATTAAATCCTTGCATGATGGAATAAAGGCAGAAGTTGCAGTTAATAGAAGCATCACAAGGCTTTTAAGTCAAGAATGGCCTTACTATCACACCAACGCATTTTAACCTTCATTTCAATCTGGTTATTGAGAGCTGGGACCATTACTAACCCTTTTGGGGTAGATGTGTTGGATAAACGTAGTGCTTGATTCGTGAACAAAGAACTAGTGTTGTTGGTAGACGGACGGACAAGTGGAGTGTGTCCATCGTGTTGATCCGTGTTAGCGGACAAGGAGAACAATGGATGAAATCAACAGAATGGTATGCTGACCGCCATCAGAAGGAAGAACAGCTTATGTCAAGTCGTGGCCAACTTCTGGTGACGTTCATGATCAGATTCCAATCCTGACTCCAACCTCGATGTCATCCAAGTTTGATTTCCTCATAATGATGTATTATAAATTTAAAAAGCACATATGCAAGTAAGTTATGTACTCGGAACTAATCGTTCTGACTGTTTATTCTCACGAATCACGTTGACTGATGAAAAACTGATGAAGTTTAAACAACTGAACAATATGCACTACAGTGATGCTGAAATCTGAGTGAGAACAATTTATAATTTTAAAAATGTTTCATTTCACTCAAACGGACGTTAAAGCCAAAGCAAGCAAAATGAGCTTCGCAGCGTAATGGAAGTGATTTTTTCTAGCTCCATACACTGTATTTAAGCAGCAAGGTTGGCTGATGAAGATGGGTGACAGGATAGCCAAGAGGTATGCTCACTCACTCCTTAGCTGTCTCCCCTGTGTTTGAATCCTGACCCAGCTATAAACTGTCATCCTGATGTTTCACGGGCAGGGTGATTCATCAATGTGTGTGCCGTCCCTTGGATGGACATCAAAACTGGAAATCTCGTCTGCCAGCGTTAGTTGGAGGACGTTAAAAATCACATGGTGGCCTTCACAAAGAGTAGGTAAGCTACTGCCAGCACCCAGGCCAAATTCCAAATTCCTGCTCGAACCTGAGTCGAACGTCAGGCCTGGCCAGCCAGTTCGTGAAAGACTCGAGCCAAACTTCCCCTGGCCAACCGAGCAAGAAAGTGGGAATAATTGTGGCCATTAAGGAGAAGCAGTTGGCTGACGAAGGTGATGTTAGCCATCCTCGAGCAAATTATTTGGTCTTCTTCTTTCTGCTTGCTTTTTTGACCTCTTCTGATGTTTTTCACCTCTCCTTGTACATCATTTTCAACCTCTTGCCACATTTAGTCTGGCATCCTGTCAACCATATCCAGCTCAATGGACGTGAAACCTCACAATTATGACCTCGTATTCATGGGCAATACATGTTTTAAATTTCAGCCTGATCAGACGAATGGTGTGGCTGCCAGAATTATTTTATATTTTGAAGATGGGTTCAGGGATTTAAATCAAAATTTGTGCAAGTCTGTATGATGATGAAATAATGTGGGTGGAGGCATATCTGGTGATGTCACGACGTCAAAGAGTGCGGTGCTCGTTTTTTAAAATCTTTATTGTACATGGTTTAGATACTTCAAAGTCATATCTGGTTGGAACTTGTGATTAGCTTTCTCACTATGACTCGCAGTTTTGCCAAAAGGAGTTAATGATCTGTCCCATAGTCTGTGCCAAGCAGTGTGTTGGCAGATGGCACAACACTTCTCCTTATTCCATTTTTTTTGTATACCTTGTCGACGCTCGTGTGAGAGCTAACACACAACGCACATCAAGGGGGGCATGAGACAAGAGGGGAGGGAGTGGGAAGGACAAAACAGTGGGGAACAGCGACATTAGATCTGTGGAAGGGAGAGGGATGGGACGGGGAACATGGCCAATAGATGATGGACATTACAGGGACTTTTAGGAAGGAAAGCAGGGAATTTGAAGGAGGTGGGCTTGGGTGGATTATCGGGGGTAAAGAACATCAAGGATTTGGATGGGGAATAATAAGAGGTGGTGGTGAATAGCTCTTTAGAAGGCCTGGAGGGAAGAATGGGAATGAATAGAGTGAGGGAGTTTATTCCAAAGGCGTGAAAAAAAGAGGAATGAAAGAGTGAAGGTGAGCAGTGATTCGTGATTTAGGTAGTTTTACCAGAAGGGGGTTGTTGACGGACCTGGAGCGCCCTGCGGAAATGTGGTGGGGACAAATCGCAGTGAGAGCAGGGGGGGGCAAGGCTGGAGAGGAGACGTTAGAAGACAGAAAGACCACCGACCAACCTGCGGTGATTGAGTGAGAGGCCCAAAGACTCTGCCTCATTGCGGGAGATGCCAATGATCCGAATTGCCTTGGTTTCTACAGCGTGAAGCCGAGAAAGGTGGGAGGCAGGAGCACCAGCCCAGAGGGGAGAGCAGTACTCCATCAGGCTGCAGACAAAAGCTTTGTAAGTGGTCAGGAGCTCAGGTGGGCTGAGGAAGCACTTGGCACAACGGAGGATTCCCAGTCGGAGACTGGCTTTGGGGGCGAGGTTTGAAATGTGGCTTTCCCAGGAAAGATAATGGCATATAGTGAGACCCAGAAGCTTGAAAGAAAGGACTTCTTCCAGAGAATTGTTGAGAAAGTGGATGGGGGGGTTTTCTAAACGGTCCTTTCGAAGAGACATAGTGAGAGTGTGAGATTTGTCTGGATTGAAAGACATGTTCCACGTGTTGGACCAGTTTGTGATTTTACCCAGATCTGCAGTAAGAAAAGAAGCTGCTGCTTGCCTGTCTGAGGGATGACCAATGGTACGGCAGAGGGTGGAGTCATCAGCAAAGAGATACAGAGGATTTTCCAGAGAGTCAGAGAGATCATTGATGAAAACCAGAAAAAGAAGAGGACCCAGAACGCTACCTTGAGGAACTCCAGCCTGGACAGGAAGAGGGGATGAAAGAACTCCATTTAGGGCCACACGTTGACTGCGACAGGAGAGAAAGTCTGCGAGCCATAAGTGGAGATGTCCTTGGATACCATTGGAAGAGAGTTTGGTGAGCAGGGCAGGGTGCCAGACTGTGTCAAAAGCAAGTGAAATGTCCAGGGATACGGCTCGGATTTCCTGTCTGGCATTGAGGACTTCCATTCATTGTTGGGAGAGCAAAAGCAGCATATCCAGGGTAGAGTGACCTGGTCTGAAACCAAATTGATGATCAGAAATCAAGCCATTGGAGAAGAGGAAGGATTTGATGTCTGAAGCGATGATGGATTCCATAACCTTGCTGATGATTGGGAGAAGGCTGAATGGTCTGTAGTTGCAGGGATCCTTTTTTGCACCTTTTTTGTGCAGGGCAGTGATGTTAGCAGCGATTGATGAGAATGTGGTCAATGTGATTTGTATGTTGCCCATCAGGTGAAGTCCATGTGCACAGTCTGTGCTTGGGTTGTTTGAACCAACTGCTTGCAATTAGGAGATCATTCGCCAAAAAAACTCCAGCATTCACTCCCGTGACTCTGGATACCAAGTCCGTGTTTTCCTGTAATCCCTGGTGCTCCTGCTTCTCCAATTTTTGCATTCCACTCTCCTATAATAATTAAAACATCTCCTTTGGGAACCTATTCTACCAGTTCCTAGAACTTTCAATAAAACTCATTTTCTTCATCTGCTACAGAAGTTGGATTATATCTGAATTATGGTGGTGTTCAAGATGTTCTTTCAACTTCACTGACCGGGTTGTATCAAAGTACAGACTCTGCCGTCTTTTTGCAAATCACTGCCACTCCATTTATTTTACAGGTTTCATGACCAGAAAAGACACTTTGTAATTATAACAATGAAACTGCCCCAATCCAGTCCATTTAAGTTCACCTTTCCTCAAAATTTCAGTTATTGTCCTCTCTCTCTATATATATATATATATATATATATATATATATATATATATATATATATATATATATATATATATATATATATATATATATATATATATATATATATATATATATATATATATATATATATATATATATATATATATATATATATATTGTTATGGCTGTGGAAATTTGCAGAACACCATAAAGGTCTGTAGTTCAGTTCGATCGATAAGTCTGTGTTCAGTTAGATTTCCCCACCATTGTTTAATGGAAATTATTCATGTCACAGGGCTGTGATCCTTTGAGGTAGGTTTTTCTTTTTCTATCGTTATTTTGAACCAACCACATCTCCACCACCGTTGCAACAACCAACATCGATCCCCTTAACCACAAGGCCAGCCACGATCGCCTCTACCGCCCACCACAACCAAATCGCCACCACCAACATCGGTCCCCAATGACTACAACCAAACCACCACCACCTTCGCCCCTTAACCTCCACAACCGTCAACAACTCCACACCACAAACATCGCGTCACCTTCGTTCCCGAAACGATGCCATCTTTGCGCCAGCAGCGGCAGGATCCGATCAAACGGCATCGCTGCAGGGAGAGGCAAGGGTTCTCTCGCCATGCAGCGTTGGTGATTTCAACCACGTCGGCTCGCTCTCCGGGAAGGGTCGGAGGTCAAAGGCTCAATGATTCCTACCACGTACGCTTTCCGCGCGGGGTCAAGGGTCAGAGAGCAAAGGCCAAATCTCGTCCCCCCGGCCCTATATAAGGGCGAGCAGAACGGAGCTTCGAGGCAGTCTGGAGGGGTCGGAGAGCCGAATGGAGCCCGAAGTCTGGAGAGAGTCAGTCGGGGAAAGCCAAGGAGCTGCGTGGAGATCACAGCCGGGGAGAGCTTGCCAGCGCCAAGGCAGTCTGAGGTGATCGGACCTTGGCGCAGTTCGCGCATCGCTGAGGAGCGGACGGGGTCGTAAGAGCATCAACTCTTATCGAGCATCAACTCTTATCGAGCATCAACTCTGACAGAGCACTAAAAGAACCGTTCGTTCCTCTCAAACCGCGTTGCCGGCCAGGGCCCGGATCACCTCGCCTTGGCAAGGCCGCAATCAGGCACAGCTGTCCTAGTGGCCGTGGGAAACAGACGTCACGACCTGCCCATCGTCACAAGGCCGCAATCAGACGCGACTGTCCTCGTGGCCGTGGGAAACAGACGTCACGACCTGCCCATCGTCACAAGGCCGCAATCAGACGCGACTGTCCTTGTGGCCGTGGGAAACAGACGTCACGACCTGCCCATCGTCGCAAAGCCGCAATCAGGCACGACTGTCGTAGTGGCCATGGGAAACAGACATCACGACCTGCCCATCATCGCAAGGCCGCAATCAGGTGCGGTTGTCCTGGTGGTCATGGGGAGCAGACGTCGCGACCTGCCCATCGTCACACCACGAGGGTGCGGGTAAGCCGCATCGGTCTCGCGAGCCCATTCGGTCAACCAAGGCTGACGCACTATAAAGGTCCACGGACCCTGTCTGCCACTCTCGTCTATGAGAGTGGCCCTTTCCTTCCTTTTGAGTGAATCTTGTGGCGCTGTGTCCTGACAAGTAAAAACTGTTAAGTGACTACATTAATAATAACCATATTTGGTCGTAGTGCTTTCCCTTGCTTTTGTTTGCCTGTATACGTGTTGGCTGTACATCCGTGCATGTGTAAAATAAATGTGCTTTGTTCAAATGTACCCCATTCGTCGTGTCCTCCTTTCACCATATTGAAAATGCCATCTTGCATTGTGGAATAAATAGTTGGGTTTTAAACACCCGTTCAATAGAATCGGATCCAGCGAGGTCGGGCGATAATACCCGCTCGGTTATCACTGCAGAACGGAACGGACCGCTTAAGCGGTTCGTGTCCAGAGCCGACCTGCGTCGAGGTACGGTCGCCCGTTCGGCTGCCCGCGCAGGTACTTAGGTATATCGAATTCGGCGAGTGACCCTATCTTGCGCGGGTAGACAATTGGCTCGGCCGTGGTGGGGGATTGGAAACCCACCCGTGACTGGTTTCCGGTGTTTGCTCCGGAAAGTCAGGACTGAATTGTCCGTCTGGTGGGCGATGCGGTTGCTATTAGTGGAAAGCGGCCGATCGCACGCCGGCGGGCGCGAATTCGTAACTATATATATATATATATATATATATATATACTCTACCGGTCAAAAGTTTTAGAACACCCCCATTTTTACAGTTTTTCTGAAATTTAAGCAGGTAATGTTTCAATGTACTCTGAATATAAAGCATAGAACAAATAAACAATTACAGATAAAAAGGAAATCTTGGAATCGCTTTGTTGCACAAAATTTAATCTAAATTTTTGACTCATCAAAGTAGCCAACTTTTGCAGATATAACAGCTGAACATACGCGTGGCATTCTTTCTACAATGGAAATCAAATATTGTTTGGAAAGTTCTTCCCAACACTGTTGCAGAAGTTCCCACAAATGTGTTGCACTTGTAGGTTGCTTTGCTTTCACCCTTTTGTGCAGTTCATCCCCAACCAGCTCGATGGGGATTAAATCTGGAGACTGTGCTGGCCATTCCATGATTTGAAGCCTACCGTCTTGTTATTTTCTTCTCAAGTATTTCTGACAAAGCCTGGAGGCATGTTTTGGGTTGTTATATTGCTGGAGGATGAACTGCTGACCAACTCGGCATAGACCAGAGGGTATTGCATGGTGCTGCAAAATGCTGTGGTCGCCCTTTTGGTTCAGGGTGCCAGTCACTCTGTGCAAGTCACCGACTCTGGATCCAGCAAAAGATCCCCAGATCATCACGCTTCCTCCTCCATGTTTGACAGTTGGTGTCACAGACTGAGGAACCATCCTTCCGCTGACTCGACAGCGAAACAAAAACCCTGTGTGATGAACTGAAGATTTCAAATTTTTATTCATCATTCCATAAGTCCTTCTTCCAGTTTTCAGTAGTCCACTGGCAGTGCTTCATGGCCCAGGCAAGCCTCTTTTTCTTATTTTGCCATCTTAGCAACAGCTTTCTTACTGCCACTCGACCTGTCAAACCTGCAGCTCGAAGTCTTCTCTTCACAGTTGAAACTGAGACTTCCTGACTTCGACCAGTGTTAAGCTGTGCTTGAAGCTGCTGTTCTGTGAGCCGCCTATCACGCAAGCTGTTGACTCTCAGAAACTTGTCTTCTGATTGTGTTGTGGCTGTGGGTCTGGCAGACCTCTTCCTGTCAGAGATTCCTTCAGTTTCCAAGTGCCTTTTGATGGTGTAGGAAACTGTACTCACTGACTCCTTGGCCTCTTTGCAATTTCTCAAAAGGAAAGACCTACACTTTCAAGGGTTTTCATGGTCTGTCTGTCTTCCTTTGTTAATTGTCTTTTTCTCACTATTATGATTACAATATACGACTTCCTGCAGTGCAATATTGTCCAAATAATCCTTCAGAGGGTCAGGTCAGGTCAGGTGTGGGAGCATGTGCCAGAACAGCGGGTCGCTGCGTCCACTTTCCGCCGGTACTCCAGGGGCCTCCGTATGGCCATCCCCCAGGCAGATGCCAGGCCCATCCCCATGTCCTTGAGATGATGGTCAACCTGCTGCAACCACGAGGAATGTGGTCGGCCCACTGGCCTCCTCCACTCATGAGACTCCCTCGCTGAGAGAATCTGGTGAGCAGGATCAGCGTCAGGAAAACGAGCCACATGTCAATACAGCCGCAACTGATGCTCACGGACTATGCAGGTAACAAATCTCATCCAAGTCTCTCTCAGCAACCGCTCGTTGGACACAAAATCCGACCAGCGATAGCCAAGGATTCTCCGAAGAGACCTGGTACCAAAGGAATTAAGTCTCCGTCTCAGATCCTTGGTCAGAGTCCAAGTCTCGCATCCATAGAGCAAGACTGGAAGTACCAAGGAACTGAAGACTCGGACTTTCGTCCTCCCGCACAGGTACCAGCAGCGCCACACCCAAATATCCAGTGAATCCATGACTCCCCAGGCCCGATCCAGACGTCTATTGACCTCTGACTCACAGCCAGCAGAGACATGAATATCACTGCCAAGGTAAGTGAATCTCTCCACGACCTCAACATCCTCACCACAAACAGACACAGACAGGACAGCAGCATCCAAGATGTCACCGAAAGCCTGGATCTTAGTTTTGACCCAAGACACCCGTAATCCCAGCGGCTCCGACTCCTCATTCAGCACCTCGAGGGCCCCCAAAAGAATGTCTAGAGTCTCCGCAAAGATGACTGCATCATCTGCAAAATCAAGGTCCGAGATCTTGACATTTCCAAACGATGCACCGCAGCTTGATCTCTCCGACATCCTCCCTAAAATCCAGTCCATACAAGTGCTAAAAAGTGTGGGGGCCAGTACACACCCCTGACGAACTCCACTAACAACTGGAAATAAGTCAGAGATGGTACCACCACACTTCACAGCACTCTCAGTACCAGAGTAGAGTTCAGACATCAGATCGATCAGTTTCGGTGGCACCCCACGAAGACCAAGAATCCTCCAGAGGACATCCCGATTCACTGAATCGAACGCTTTACAGAGATCAACATAGGCTGCAAGCAGCTCCTGCCGAAACTCTCGTCTGCGTTCGGTGAGGACACGAAGGGCAAGGATACGGTCAATCGTTGACCTCTTTGGTGTAAAGCCTGACTGCTCTGGACGCTGGTGCTCAAGCAGATGGTGGTGAACCCTATCAAGAATTATCCGAGCAAAGACCTTGCCCGGCACTGAGAGCAGCGTCACCCCTCGGTAGTTGTTGCAGTCTTGGCGATCACCCTTCCCTTTCCAGAGAGGGACAACAAGGCCCCTCTTCCAGTCAGTTGGGATGATGCCTGTATTCCAGGCAGAGCACAAAACTGCATGCAACGACACGAGTGCAGCATTTCCACCAGCCTTGAGAAGTTCAGCATGGATGCCACAGATCCCTGGAGCTTTGCCCCGTTTCAACTGGTTCACCGCAGCCCGTGTTTCCACAAGCGATGGTGGACCACAGTTGATTTGAGGGTCAGCAACAGGGATTGTAACACCCTTGACGTCCAACTCGACAGCTGGGGGATCAGCCTGGTACAACCGCTCAAAGTAACCGGCCCAGCGGGACTTCACTTCAGAGGATGGAGCAACACAGTCTGTTCCAACACTGCTTTTATACAGACAGAGGGTTTGTAACTAATCAACAAAATTTGGGACACTTATAGGAAATGTTTGCATCAACTTTCAAGGCTTAATTTACTCACATTGCTGCAGAACAGCTGCAGTTGCTAACCCATTACTTGTTCCCTGAAAAGGGGTTTTTTAACAACTCTGAAATTTACATTATTTTTCAGTTTTTGGGAACCTAAACCTTTTTTTAGATCCTCGTGGAGGATCTCTAAGTCTTAATCACATTGTTCTTCTTGTGGACTTTTTTTGTTTCACAGCCTACAGTTTTCATCTAAACTTCCTGAAACTTGGCGTATATATGTAAAAATATCCTGCGCAGACAGTAACGATCTCCGATTTTGAAAATTCCTCCTAGAAAAAAGTTATGACGTCAAAATATCTCCGCAAATGGAAATCGCCTAAAAATTATCTCAAACTTGGCAAGCTTTTTAAATTCTGTTTGCGGGAATCGAACAGGGCATTAGCAGAGATGAATTACCGCACATATGATATATCACTATGATGTCATATCAATTTTGATGACGTTGTTCCTATTTTTTGACATTTTTTGTTTCACAACCCAGAGTTTTCATCGGATCTTCGTGAAACTTGCCATGTATATGCAGAAAGCCCACGCGCAGGCAGTAACCATCTCCGATTATGGAAATTCTTCCGAAAAAAAAGTTTACGTCATAATATTGCCGCTAATGGCAATCGCCTATACCATTATCTCCGAAACTAGTTTGTTTCACAGCATACAGTTTTCATCGAAACTTCCTGAAACTTGGTGTATACATGTAAAAATTCCCTGCGCAGACAGTAACCATCTCCGATTTTGAAAATTCCTCCGAGAAAAAAAAGTTATGACGTCAAAATATCTCCGCTAATGGAAATCGCCTAAAAAATTATCTCCGAAACTTGGCAAGCTTTTTGAATTCTGTTTGCGGGAATCGAACAGGGCATTGGCAAAGATAAATTACCGCACATATGATACATCACTGTGACGTCATATCAATTTTTATGACATCATTCCTATTTTTGACATTTTTTGTTTCACAACCCAGAGTTTTCATCGGATCTTCGTGAAACTTGCCATGTATATGCAGAAAGCCCACGCGCAGACAGTAACCATCTCCGATTTTGGAAATTATTCCTCAAAAAAAAAAGTTGACGTCATAATATCGCCGCTAATGGAAATCGCCTATACCATTATCTCCGAAACTAGGCAAGGTGTTTGAATTTTGTTTGCAGGAATCAAGCCGGGCATTAGCACAGATAATTTATCGCAAACCTGATACATCACAATGACGTCACATTCGTTTTTATGACGTCATCATGAAGAGGACGAGGATCTTAGCTCATTTGAGCTTGTTTCTTTGCATCGTTCGACCGGGTTTCGAACCACCGACCTCCCAGATTCAGAACGGACTCTTTCACTGTCACACCACCGACTCGGGTTGATCGATATTCATCAAAAAAAATTAACCTCCATTGGTCGTGGTGACAACGCTTCCCTCATATCAACTCACCCACCGATGCCAAACCACAAGCGTCATCGCAAAACGATTTAAACTCCGTCCATTTCGACTTTGTTCGAGAGTCTGCAGTGGGATCATCAACCGCTGTTTTGGAACTTCGCGAGTTGTTGTTGTTGTTGTTGTTGTTGTTGTTGATTTTAATTTTTTTTTCTAAACAAGAGTCGTTTTTAAAGTCCTCACATCATATGTAATCTGGACACACGATAATTACATTTTAAAATCTCTGAGTAAAAACCGTGGGATTTGATAATGACAGGTTGAACGATGTTGCGGACACAATGCGCGAGTTGCAAATGCTCGTTTCTCATCCTCCAGGTGGAGGAGCGCCGCCTCGTGGTGGGGAAGGGTGTAACAAGTCTCCACGACGCAGTGAGGTGTTTTCAATTGTGAGCAGTGGGTATGTTTTTGCTTTCTTCACGTAACCAATTTATTTATTATTATTATTATTATTATTATTTATTTATTATTATTTATTTATTTTTGCCTATTAAGAGATATCAGTTGCCTATACACCGCCCAAATAAAGGTATGCGTCAGAAGAATGCGTTGCATGTTTGGAACAAGATCGGGCGGGTACTCTGCTCGTTTCAAAAATGTACGGACTCATTCAGATGAAACTTGGTGGCCAGGTTGGGGAGGTGAAAAGAACGTGCTGATTCAATTTTCGTTCAGGTTCGAATCCAGATTCAGCCAATCAGATCAGTGGATACAAAACGTAAACTGTTCAGCACTACGGAGGTGTGTGTGTGGGTGTGTGTGTGTGGGTGTGTGTGTGTGTGGGTGTGTGTGTGTGTGTGGGTGTGTGTGTGTGTGTGTGTGTGTGTGTGTGTGTGTGTGTGTGGGGGTGTGTGTGTGTGTGTGTGTGTGTGTGTGTGTGTGTGGGTGTGTGTGTGTGGTGTGTGGAGGTGTGTGTGTGTGTGGTAGAGGTGTGTGTGTGTGTGGGTGTGTGTGTGTGGGTGTGTAGGTGGGTGTGTGTGGGTGGAGGTGTGTGTGTGTGGGTGTGTGTGTGGGTGTGTGTGTGTGGGTGTGTGTGTGTGGGTGTGGAGGTGTGTGTGTGTGGGTGTGTGTGTGTGGGTGTGGAGGTGGTGTGGGTGTGGAGATGTGTGGTGGAGATGTGTGTGTGTGTGGGTGTGTGTGTGTGGGTGTGGAGGTGTGTGTGTGGAGATGTGTGTGTGTGTGGGTGTGGAGGTGGTGTGTGTGTGGAGATGT
This sequence comes from Eptatretus burgeri, assembly GCF_056783735.1. Taxonomy (NCBI): domain Eukaryota; kingdom Metazoa; phylum Chordata; class Myxini; order Myxiniformes; family Myxinidae; genus Eptatretus; species Eptatretus burgeri. The sequence continues at coordinate 32,943,434 of NC_140978.1, read as the reverse complement.
GTGTGTGGAGATGTGTGTGCTCCACTGTGTGCCTTTCTCGTTGTTTTCTGTATTTGGTTTACTTTCTCTTCATTCTTTTGAGTTAATATATTTATATAATACGAGCAGAATACCGTGGTAAAAAATAGAGGGGTTTCAGTACCCATGATGCAGTGTGTGGCCGCCATATTGGTTGGCAAGGTGAACAAGCGAGAAAAGGTAAACAAGACCCTCGGGGGAGAGGAGAGAAGGGGGTAGAGAAAAGAAATTGCATAATTGAACCTCATCCCCAGCACACCTCACCTCCTCAACCCCCCTCCACACCAGCACAGTTTAACCGTGCCACTCCCCCCCCACCAACACAACTCCCCAACCCCCCCCATCAAAACAACTCTTTAACCACCCCTCTCCCAAAACACAACTCCTCAACCGATTCCCCAAAGCCAACTCCTACGCCCTCCCCAAAACTTATAACCCCTCCCCTCCCCCACCACAACTCTTCAACCACCCTAACCCCCCTCAAACCACTACAAACAACTCCTCAACCCCCCCCCTCCAACCACTACAAATAACCCCTCAACCCCCACCCCTCCCACAGCTCTTCAACACACCCCCTCCCACAGAACGCAGAAACCATGATTGAAACAACAACAACATGGCTATTTACCTATCAAATATGAAAATTAAGGCATTTTGTCTCTGAGTGATTGGAGGTGCCTTGATTTCAAACAGCTGAGTTATTAATCGTCTGTTGGAGGACAGATTGGGTTTGGGACGATTTTCACCTGCACAGAAATCACCCTGCATCCGGTGCAGTGACCGCTATCGCTCAAACCGCCATTCAAACTGCCATGCAGGAAGAGATGGAACCACGTGTGAAGGAGTACCAGCACGTCGCATAGCCGGCTCAGACGTTCCAATGAAGCATGGCAGTGCCTGCCTCAGTGACTTGCTTTATACACATCGTTAAAAGTAAATAATGATGGAGGTTTTCTTGCACAATGTTGCGAGATTCCCGGAATTATCTTGAAGACCTTTATGATGGTGTGGTGCACACACACACACACACACACACACACACACACACACACACACACACACACACACACACACACACACACACACACACACACACACACACACACACACACACCGGATGGTGGCAGTAGGCGAGGGCAGTAGCTCGAGCAGGTCAGCCTGGGCAGCACTGCTGATTGATGACCAGAACGTCCCAAACTGATCAAGATCGTACTAACTCTGCTGGGTGGGCAGTGTTTCAGAAGCGAGGTCCTGCAAGGAAGCTTGAGTGTGGGATCAATAGAGGGGAGAGGAGTTGAGGTTGTGGAGGGGATGCATAGAAGGAGGTTAGAAGTGTTTTATGAGATATGTGTGTGTCGGAGGTCAGATGGAAAGGGGACAGGGCATGGAGTTTGGTTGGAGGATGCAAACGGCTGCACACAGAAGGGTATGGAGGAAGAAATGGCATGGGAATAATCATATCGGAAGAGCTCAGCAAGCAGGTGGTCAGAGTGGAAAGATATGGGTGGGAGGAATGGATAGTTACGGCATGGTTGTTAATATGGAGGCAATTTATGTGTATTATGTCGATATGTGCGCCACAAACAGGAAGGATTGAGGCAGAGAAGCAGGAGTTAAGGGATGCACTTTGTCTTTCCAGATATTTGGCAATCCTGTGAAATGTTACTGTTAGAACACCTTACCCTGCTCAGTCTTCAGAAAAAGGACATGGGAAGGGTGTTTTCAACTTTTGATTTGCACTTCTAAGCACGATCTATGTTAGCCTTGTTCGTGAACGTTGAATAATAGGTGAGATGGTAACCATTTGAAGCCGATGGGTCAAACAGAACAGTCTAGAGCTGAACCTTCTGTCAACTTCAACCTCAGAGCATGCAGTAAATTTGATTGGTTGACATGGCATAAAAAAAATTTCAAGTACTGATAAACTGAAGGTTTTAGAAGTGTAAACAAGGCGATTTGTGTTCTCGTGTTCAAATATATTGTTACAGTCAGTCATCAGACTCATACCATTTCCCCGTTCCGAATCTGACGAACCACATCAGAACGGCCACATTGGCCAACTGCTTCTGCTGCTCCGAGCTGGATCACGAGCCTGTTTGCCACAATACCGAGCTCCAAAGGAACACCAAAGCCAGTTAGGTGACGAACTGATTGGTGCTGTGTTTCGGTTTACACTAATAGCGACCAATTGAAATCACCGGACGCAGGCTCCGTCTTATCATGGGCGTTATTTGCCCGAACCCAATCTGTCCTTTAACGGACGTGTATAAGTCAAACTGGTGATTGAGACAGTCAAATCACCCACAGACCAAATTATTTTATAACAGTGTATTAGAACACGAAGTGGGAATACAAAAATAATCAAAAAATTATTTTTTAAACCCATACCCAATACACTCCCCAAGCCAATGAACAAACAGCAGATCCTTAATTTATTTCAACCTTAAGGCATCAGACACACCTTACTAGATAGATAAGATATAGACTAAGGCAAAACAGAAATAACTGGGCTGTGTCCAGTAGGACACAGCGAATCCCAAGTGGGGACACGGCAGGCAATGAACAGTTCATGGCTGTGGACAGAAGCTGGCACAAAGGGGAGAGTGGGCATGGCTTGCTGTGTGGGCATGTGGCTGGGGGCTGTGCAGCAAAGGCTGGGAGAGACCCCAATGCAGCTTGTGTACATGCTCACCTGTAAGCTCCAAGTACATCTGCTTTTGTGCCATTTGCATCACACCTTTATAGAATCGGCCACCTTCAGCCGTAAACCTCACATTCCGCCATGATGCAACCATCCCCTCGCGTTTCGGCCGCGATTGACCGACAGCTCAGTCTGCAGGTTGGGATAACCTGTGCCCACCTTTCACCCTGCACTTATAGCATGCTTTACTGTGATGGTGGCTTTCTCTCCTGAACTTGATGCCTACTGGCATGTCAACACACTCAAAAGGAAATAGAGGACGGATTACAAAGTAATAAAACCAATGATAAGAAAATGGTCTCAATGATAAGTGGACGCAGCGACGCGCTGCTGTGGCGCATGCTCCCATACCTGTACCTGACGTGATGGTGGTTTTAGACTCACACAAGGGAAGAAGGAAGGTACCATCTTTTTGTACTTAAAACAATGCATATTTTAGATCGCAATTAAATTATCTCACTTCTGCTCGTAAATGCAATATGGGAAATAACAATCACTGTATTATGCAAAGTTACCCCCGAAGGCCGAGAAGGAATTCCCACAACACCAGCACTCAATTTAAATGAGATAAAAGTTTTGAAGGCGATGGATAAAAACCAAAACATTTATTCAGAAGATTACCACCGTTGATGCATCGTCTTTTACACCACATTATTTAACATGTTACATTAGTTTTTTTTGTGCCTGTTATTTGTGTCCTTTTTGACCATCTCTAAAAAAACAGTAACTTTGCTGTTTGAAATTATTTTCAATTTTATTTGTCTTCCAGGCAGACAGACAGACAGACAGACAGACAGACAGACAGACAGAATGAAGTGCGATCGGGACGAGATTGCATTGAATTTGCCAAATTCAGAGCCAAAGTACAGCTAAACTGCAGGTTCGTGTTCCGATTCATGTGCCATGGTGTTACACATACATAATTTAATTGAAATTAAAGAGTTCCTCGATTGTCGAAATCGACTGATAGACGACAGACAGACAGACAGTGTGAACCAATTGTTTAACTCTGTTTTGTGCTACATGCATGTGGTAATAAAAGGGGGGAAACAGAGGAAAAGGATTGAAAAGTTAAAAGAGACGAGGGCTACATGAATGAAAAACGTTCATTGATCTTATTGAGAGCCAACGTGCCGAGTCTGTATATAAGGCTTTGCTCTTTGCACTTGTCACTGTCCATGTTGCTCAAATTAAGAAGAACTAGTGCATGCCTGTACGTGCGTGCCCATACATGTGTGGCCGTACATGCAAAAAAAAAAAAAAAAATTGAAACCGCATGCCAGAAACAACAACCACACAGGCCGTTCCTTCGCTCTCGTAAACGACGACTGGATTGGGGCATTGTGTTTATCTATAAATGCGCATAAGAAATCGAGAAATTATTAGAATACAGTAAGTCATCACTATCCAGAAGTCCATACGTTGTAACCAGTAATGGGGAACGTGGCTGAGGATCTCTTCCAACATCGGCCACACCTACACAGCAACGTGTCCTGTCATTGGTTGGTAAATAAATGGCCATAACTTGGGAAGCACTTGTCCGATTAATATCAAACCTTGAAAAGGCACATCAACAGGGCCCAAGCAATATACCTGGCAGGTTTCAATTAGATCGGACCAGTGGTTGTCAAGAAACAGTGGTCACAGACACACACACACACACACACACACACACACACACACACACACACACACACACACACACACACAAGCTGGAATTATAGATAGATATAGAGAATGACATGTGACTGAACAAATGTCTGGGAAGATTAAAGTGTCAACCAACCGGCTTGGAGAGGTCTGTGCTGTTGGTTCGTACATCCAGTACATGTTCACAGAAGCGATTGCCCGAATGGCCCGTTTCACAAATGTAGATCTTGCAGAGTGTGCGCGATTCTGCAGATAACATTCATGGAGGTACAGTCGAAGTGATCCGTGACTTTAATACTCCTTTTTGGTCCTGAGAGCAAGAGGTCATTTACCCCAACATTTGTTCAGTCACATGGCATTCTCCTGTGTTTTTCTCCTTTTCAGCACCACGGACAGTTGCAATCGGAAAGGGCAATGCCTTATCTTCAGCAATGGTACGTTGGCTCCCTTCGGGATCAGCAAGCGCTTCTCATTCATTTAGCCATCCTGTCTCTTAGAACTTTAAAATCCTTTCCCTCTCTCAGTTTTGCTCCTTTTGTTTTACTTTATTTTGTTTTTTCTATGTTACCTCTCTTCCTTTCCCTCTCCCCTCTCATGCCATCCTTTTCATCTTTTTTCTCCTCCTCCCCTTTTCTCAGGTTTGCGAGAATAACTGCGAGACCGACTGGGTCAGGAGGATTGCAGGAGTGAAAAGAATGGATATAAGGATGGTGGATGAACTGAGGGAGGAGATTGGTGTTGCAGATGAGCTTGACGGAGAGATTGGTGATGTGCCGGCTGAGGTGGGCTGGACACTTGGTGCGGATTGGGGAAGAGAGAATGGCAAAGAGAGTGGGTAAGTTGAGGGGAAAAGGTAGCAAGAAAAGAGGTAGACTGTGGTTGAGATGGGAGGATTGTGCGGGGAGGGATATCAGTTAGGTAGGAGTGGTTGGAGAGTTGAGAGAGTTGGCTGAGGACAGAGGGATGTGGAGGAGTACCGTGGTCAAAGCAGGGTAGAAGCTTGATGCCATTGGACCTCACCCCTTATAAAGGGAAGAAGAGGAGGAGGAGAAGAATTTCCATTTTCTTTAATGTCAGTCTTTTTGTTATAACTATTATTATTTACTGGTGGGGCACCCGTGGGAAACCGACGGGCATAGAAATGTATGACATTTGGACATCTTCAGTTTGATGCTGCATGTAGAATCTTCCAAAATGAGTACCGGCAATTCATCAGATCCAGAAATGATGTATAATGTACACAATTTATTTACTTCACATAACATGTGTATACATGTCCATGTACATGTGAACTACAGTTTGTTTATAAATCCCAGATATCTGAAGTGAAGTTTGGAGCAAAGCTGAATTACAACTTTGGATATTGTCCCGGAAGTTGCGATATTTTCCATCATTACCTTGATAAAGTTGTTGCAGTCGAGGTGGTACGGTAAATAGTGGAGGTAATTGGACTTTCCTGTTTGAGCAACAAAGTGTAAGTCCATCCCCTTTCCCTGTTGATTCATTTGTGAAATGTTTCACAGAACAGGACAGGCATTGTGAGGTCATAGTGTTACAAATCTGGAAACCATTCGCATTCACACATACAGTTGACCCAAAGTTTAGTTATTTCGTTAAGTATATGTGGGTAGTTAGAATCTCTCCCCTATGTCTAATGGGAATTTCATGTGTGCGCTGCGAGTTTCTTTGTAGTTAGTTTTCGACATCAATCCCCCTCACTCCTGCAGCGCCATTACGCACGTGTTCGAGGCCACGGACATAGGCGTGGGTGAGATCACCTCAGGGCCAACTCCGCCCCAGCAAGATGAAATGTTCCCCTCGTCTAATCGGCGTTGAGATCACCTCAGGGCCAACTCCGCCCCAGCAAGATGGAATGTTCCCTCGTCCAATCGGGGGTGAGATCACCTCGGGGCCAACCCCGCCCCAGCCAGATGGAATGTTCGCCTCGTCCAATGAGGGGAGGACACCGATCGCCGATGCTCCCCGACCAATCCGGAGGCGAGTTACCTCAGAGCGGATCCCTCCACCCACCCGGGGGGTGGTGTATATAAGAAAGTTGGTAAGCTGTCTCAGCGGGGTCTGGTCTGCGGTCTGGTCTGTCTTTGGTCTCTTGTCTTTTGGCGGTCTGCGGTGTTTTTCGGAGTTCCTTGGTGGTCGGTGCTCGTGGTGGTGGTGGTCGTGGCGGAGGTGCTCCGTGGTGCTCGTGCTGTCGATCGTCATTCATGGCAGCCAGGATCGTGGGCTCGTTGGATTCTGGGTCATGGGTTCGAGTCCCACCGTGGTGGGTTGTGTTGGAGCGCTCGAGCTGGGATCCCCATTCCCATCCATGGACTCCAAGCTCCACAGGTTCGAGGCGGTGAAACCGCACGAGGCGGCCAGGCACCCGGCCAGACTCTGACCCTTAGCTCGCCTTCCATCCCGAGCTGAAGGGCCGAATAAAGACCCACGAAGTCCATTTCTTTTTGGATGTGTGTCTGTGTCTGTCTGTGGCCAGTCTGATAAGTAGAAATCATTTAGGTGATTGCCATTGTACATTTACATCTATATTTGTGATTAAGTCTGCTCTGTGTTTCCCTCCCTATTACCTTGTAAATAAATAACTGTTAAATGTTCCAGTTCATTGTCTGTGTTTTCTTCCATTGACCCAGTATTGTTCGGGCTTGAGAGTCAGGAAGGCCGATTGTGCCGTAAATTGTTATTTGGACCGGTGCGGCTTTGGTAATTCCTGCTCTGTTACGCCGGATCCGAGTCGGTAACAGCGACTCGGTTCGGACAAAGCCGGACGAGGGTGTGGTTTCCCCAGTAGCTAGACTGCGTGGCTAATTAGGGAAATTGCAGTCAGACAAAAAGACCCAAACCACGCGGTTGAAATATTGGCGTCCACGGTCCATAAGCGACCCATCGACTTCGGAGTTAACCGGAGTGACGACCTTCAATTCCGGTGTTCGGTGGGAGACGGCCCAACTGCTCCATCTTGCGGTCGTCCTCGCCACCGAACCTGGCACCACAACAATAGGACCCCAATTATGCTCTTGGACAATATTATCAGACACTTCATCCTATTCATTATGGATGCTGTTGTATAGGTGTGCTGAGCACACATTACCCTCCAAAGTCTCGTTGCTCAGCATCCTGTGCAAGTCTGTATTCAAGTTTATCAGCCGTCTCATTCTCCTGCCTCATTATTTTTCTTTCTGCTTCCCGTGCAAGTCTGTTTCATTCTTTTCCCTCATTTTTTTTTATCATTTTGGAAATGGCAGTTCCAAATGTAACGCGTCATGTCCTCTGGTTTAACGTCCCTCCGATTGATGCCTCACCTTGCATGCCAAATGCCAGGGTGGTAGTTTATAGCTGGGTTGGGATTCCAACCCTGGCAAGGCAGCTCAAATCCGAATGTGCAAACCTTTGAGAGTTTTTAAGCTATCCTGGCAGAGTCATAAAATAACAAATACAATGCGATTGATTATTTGATTCAATACTTTACTTTTACTCTGCTTAAGATGTGTGACGTCATCACCTCAATATCATCCTGCTGCTTCACACATGAGCTTTATACTTTTGTGACTCTGGGATCAAAGAGTTCCGAAGACTTGCAACTTTTTATTGTGACTTCGTCTAAAGAATGAAACATTTTATTGTGATGACTGTCGAAAGGATACAGCTCAAATGGGAAAGTCTCTGAGAAAAAGTGTTCTGGGCGATATATATGGGCATTACACCCTTCTGTCCGGTGAAAACCGAAATTATTCTTTTCGTTCATGTACGGCATACAAAAGGACATTTTTGAGATTGAAGATTTAAAGTAAACTCCTTTAAAATGGACGTGTACAATAACTTGCAAAATAAGAACTAAAAAATATCTCTCAGGAAATTTCCTTATAACGTTTATTTATTTCACATTGTACATGTGGATTACATGTCCATGCACATGTGAAATACAGTTTGTCTATAAATCCTGTACTTGCACACGATTCAGCCTTGAAAACTCATGAGAAAACCAAAAGATTTTTTTTCATTAAAGAATTCGCATTTATCTTTCCTCTGTATTATGAAAACGTACTGTACCTTCTTTAGGCAGTATATAATAGACTGCTGCTGTGATCTCTGACATGCATGACCTCATTTTCTTTGCATGAGTTGAAATAAAAATATACCTTTGTTTCTTCAAAACATAACTAGGATAAAAAGGTAACTTAATGATAACCCCCCTCCCTACATCATATGGGCTACATTCTATTATACAAGTACGTGCCCGTAAAAAAAAAATAAAAAAATATTCAAACCGCGAGCAACAAACAACAACCACACAAGCCATTTCTTCCCTCTCGCATGCCCGCACGTGCGTGGCCTGGAAGTTGGCATATTATTTGCAGTTACGATTATTCGCAATTTAGTTTTAATACAGAGTTATTCAATTAGCGCCAACGTATTTTACCTTTTCGCAATGTCGTGGCAAGGAAAAACAAGAAGAGAAGAGAGAGAGAAAAAAATTTACTTCCTGGTTCGGAGCATACCAGCACTCTGATGTTACCGAAATTTATGCACCGTCTAATATGAAAACGATCATAACTTGGGGCATTGTGTTTATCTATAAATGCGCATAAGAAATCGAGAAATTATTAGAATACACGAAGTCATCATTATCCAGAAGTCCGTACGTTGTAACCCGTAATGGCGAACGCGACTGAGCTTCCCTTCCCCATCGGCCACGCCCATGCAACAATGTGTCTTGTCATTGGTTTGGTAAATAAATGGCCATAACTTGGGAAGCACTTGTCCGATTAATATCAAACCTTGAAAAGGCACTTCCTCAGGTCCCCAGCAATATATCTGGCAAGTTTCAATGAGATCGGACCAGTGGTTGTCGAGAAACAGCGGTCACAGACACACACACACAGATTTCTGGAATTATAGATAGATTGGGTGGTCGCTAGACTACCATTATTCTCAGTTTTTCCATCTGTCTGTATGTTTGTATGTAATGGACAGCTCTGGAGGCCAGAGGAGTCAACCAATTTTGATGAAACTTGACAGGTAGGTTCATACCAGGATCTCGTTATATGCTTTTGAGCACCGTTGCTCTGGACGCCACCGTTGCCTAGCAACTGGACTTTTAAATTTTTGAAAAATCCTTTAAAAAATATTTTTTCGAAAATCAAAAATCGGCTTCCGTGCTTTTATGCGCACTATAATGAACCTCTTTGTCAAAAATTTTCAGCCCGATCCATCAAAAACGGTATGACGAGTATACAATTATGTAGCGACCACCCATGCCGCCTACCGGCTTGTACCTGGTGTTGGCTTAATGGTTAGGGTGGTGGACTTGGGATCCTCGGTTGCTGAATTCAAATCCCGCTCAGCTGTTGAATTTATGCCAGGTGGGGTTAACTCAGCCTGTCATCCTTTCGAGGTCGGCAAAATGAGTGCCAGCATGCTGGTGTACTGTGTCAGAGTGGCGACCCGTCCAGGATTGTGCCCAATAGCGAAGGAGACTGCTTAGGCAGCACCAATGCTTTGCACAGAGTATGGTCCCAATCTCCTACATCATGTCTTACCAGATACGTTGAAAATGGCTATTAGAATGCATTTTTGTGTATAAACGCCAATGTTTGTTTTCTCACCTTTTGTTGCAAAGGATACTTGAACGATCTTAGATACTACAAAAATCAAATCAGAATGGGAATTCGAGTTAACATATATCCGTGAGGGAGTCTGAATGGACTTTATGTTACCTACCTTAATTTCATTTAAAATGCATTTTTGTCTAAAAATGCAAATTTTCTTCCTGTTTTTTTACATCCAAAACTTACACCATCTTTTCAACTACAACAAAAAATGAAATTAATTATCGAATTAGAGTTAATATAAAGCCGTGAGAGTGTAAGTAAGTGCGAGCCTTTCAAAAGAAGCTAAAGGGAGCGAACAAAATGGAGACGATTCGATTTTGAAGCCCCTCCCTGAATATGGGAAGCCCCGCCCTGAACTGAGAAGCCCCTCCCCAAATGGACGGACAGACAGACTGGTGCAGATTATATATAAGATATTTCAAAATTTGCTTTACCTTTTCCACTTCTTCTTCACTTATATCACTTCTTGCATTTTCCGCCGTATTATTTTTCTCCCACTCTCACTCCCCTTGATGTTTAACCCCTAAACCATGACCACCTGGTTAAATTCATTCTTACCCTCATGTGCTCCCTAACCACTAACTCTACCCTGACTCACTCCCACCTTATATCAACCCTCGCCCGTCTCGCCTTTGCTCCAATGAAGGGTTAATGCCCAAAATGTCAGCTTCCCACGGCAGTTAGCATACCTCGATCAATGTCCTGTTGATTTCGTCCATTGTTCTACGTACCTGTCCGCCGATGCAGATCGACACCAGCCTTCATGAGCAACACTAGTTATTTAATGCACTGAATGGTCTTGCTAGACAGGTGGTGGTAGCAAAAACAATAGATAAGTTTAAACTGGAATTAGGTACCGAGAAACATTGGTGATAGAGGGGTACATGGACATTGGTTGACCTGTTAGGTAACTTAAAGGTCCCATGACACTCAAAAGTACTGAAATTACACATATATATATATATATATATATATATATATATATATATATATATATATATATATATATATATATATATATATATGTCCTTTCGGAGTTTTTCATCGTGATTTCTGATCTAACAATGTTTTTTCACAATACTCATTCTGTAAAATGTAAAATTAAAAAAACAAACCTCTTAGGGAACACCCCTAAAAAATTCTGCCGAAATCCACTGAAAGAGGCGTAACCCACATGACTTCATCTCCAGAACAACAAAGGTTGCACGCAAATTACTTGGGTTGGTGGTCTATGTGATTGTATTGGCTTTCTGTGTGTTTCCACATTCGATTGATCGACTGAAACGCTTCGTTCATTTCTGCTTAAAAAAAAATCAAACATTTCGTTTTGAATAATGGATGACATGGACTTTGATTTGTCTGGGAGTGACAGTGAGTGTGAGAGAAATGAAGGATTTTGGTCTGAATCAGATGGAGAATTGTCGGATACCGTAGTCGCAGGAGGTGAAGTTCAGGCAGCTGGAAATGGAATACGGCCTTACCAGTTCGATCCCGAAGCAGGACAAGCAGAGGAAACTGGCGATTAAATTCCCGGTGTTGATGATGATCGGGAGGACATCGAAGGAAGACTTGGCAATAACAACTGGTTAGACTAAATCCTATTCGTAATTAAGTAATGTAAATTCGACTTCATACTGCTCGATATCAGAAATATTTTAGTGAGGTGACGTGACCAGCGCAGCGCAGCGCAGCGGACATGTTGCTCCGTGGCAAATGAATCGCAAGCAAGGCCAGCGCATGTCATCGGCCGTATCTCTCCGCGCATAAAACGAAGCAATCTCGCTGTCCGGATACGATGAAAACTTGTGTGCAGAACACACCTTGCGACACAATTGTCTAGAGTAGTCCGATAAATCTGACTTTCTGTTGCATTTTTATTTATTTTATTCCTATTGTCGTCATGTAGCGCCAGTAAAAAACAATGAAGAAAAGAGAATAATAAAAGAAAGCTACAGCACGTCAGATTTCTCAGACTAGTCGGACGGACGACAGATTTGTCGGACTAGTTTGGGCTCTAGAGTTGACAACTAACTTGTATTAGCATGCACACAATGTATAAGTCAATGTGTAAGAGTCCCGAGGCTATGAGGCTGTGTAATAGGACAGATAAATTTGTCTTTCATAGTTGTGCAAATATTTTTCCCTGTTCATTTATTACAGCATTTTGGCTAAATGTTAATGAATAGCAAGCCAATGGAAGCAGTACCTTCACTTTAGAATAAACCCATGTATGTCGAGTGCAGCCGTACCTGGCTTGCATGTATATGGAATCGTACCTATCCCAGGAGGCTCGTTTCAACGAACAATTCAATAAGCTGCAAAATGTGGGTGCAGATTTTTCACATTGTTTGATTTTAAAATTATCTCCTTGTGCCTTGAAATGATGCAATATTAATCTTTAGTATTTTACTTGTATGTCCCTGTAAGTTTCTTTTTTAATGGAAAGGTTCAACAGCCACATTTTATATTTTCTGGACATGGTATAGCCATTTATTGTGCATACATCTATTGGATTTGTACACGACCATGACAAGGTGGTAAAGGGATAAATAATTGCCTCGTGATTGTTGTGCATACATGGCTCAGAAGCAGAATTTCTTTTCCGCGAAACAATCACAGGAATTAAGACGATCAGTGAGATAGCAAACACATGTGCACAATGCATTTGTACGTACTTTATACGGTGCGCGACGTCTAATCAATCCACTCTGAGCGAGTTGTGTTCTGGAGATGACATCAATGGTCACGTGACTTGCGGCTTGCTGAACTCAACTTTTTTGAGGGGCGGGGCATAGCAAGTTGTGTAAAGCACTACAAATGTTCGAAATGTTGGTCTAATTATCCCATTGTTGATTTCAAAAAAGAAACATGGGTGATTTCTTCACTAGGAAGGTCAAGTTAATATATAAATAACCAGAAAATTTTGAGTGTCATGGGACCTTTAAGTATGTATGGGTGACTGTATCCATATCTAGTCATGGCTGTGAGAGGGTCTCATGAAAAAGTGAGAGGGTCATGCCTTACCTAACAACGCATTTCATCCCTAAGCAAAATAATACCCTGGTGATGTCCCTGTGCCTGCCCCCACTGTTCTTCTCCCCACTCCTTCCCCTCAATGAAATTAAATAAATAAAGTGATAAAATGAATTAATGTGGTGTTGATACAGCACAGGCATGATGGGCCAAATGGCCTTCTCGTGTGTCCAAGTTTCTTTGTATTTATTTACGCTACAGTGTGCGCTGGCACATGACATTGAAATTTCAGAATCTTGTGATGTTGCCCAACGACCACGAGAGGGAGTGCTAATAAAAAGATGGAAACCAGGAGAATAAAATGGACACAGCCAAGGGACTGTGTATGTATTATGGTCTTTAAGAGGGACATTGCTTAAACTGACCTATCTGCATTCCTTTCTGAGAGAGTCGAGAGTGATTGACCTTTGTGGTGGGACCATTGCTAAAATAGATCCTGTCTACAGATTCCCAGTGTACAACGAATCTAAGAAAGCTCAGGAAAAAATAAATAAATAATGTTGTTGAGTCGATCGTGCCTGTGTTATCAAGCGATCATGTATGATGACATTTATGTACACATTGGGTGTATAATTTATGATGGCATTCATGTACATATTTGGTCTATCATGCGTACGTACATGCAAGGTCTATATCGTGTATAATGAGATGTATGTACATTTTGGGTCTATCACGTCCTTTGATATGTATGTACGCATTAGGTCTACCTTGTTCTACAATCCGTATGTACACAATGAGTCTATCATACACCACAATATGTATGTACACAAATACTCCATTCTTTAGCAATGCCTTAAACCCAGACTGGCGTGAATGAAACAGCATTATACCACATTCGGTGTAAATTGAATGACACGTAGGACAGCCATGAGAGATGTTGGCAAACCAGTTGGGTTGTTTTAATCCCCCCGTGTGATAACAGCCAAATTCAATGGGTTTGCCTTGAAATTCCCGATGTATTGGGGGTTTATAAGTTTATGTCCACGAGAGCATCTAACAAGCGCTGCAATATGTACGAACGAGGCAGCAGCAGAAAGGCCGTTGCTTTCAAGCTTCAAGATAACATGAGAGCATGATCAGGTGTACCATGTACGTACGTCATATCAGATATTATATCATATTAATTTTGGAAGATGGTGGAAATTCTCCCAAGAATATAACCACGATGTGTCATATTAATTTTGGTCCATTACAATGTCCTCGTCCTTCATGTAGTCCAATACACAAGCTGGTACAGATGAATCTCATGTTGTTACTGTACTGGACATTATAAAAGACAAGATTATAGAAAACCCTGAACTTACAATTACATCTCAGAAATGGAGTGAGCGTGACGTCAAGTGAAAAGTGCCGTGAAATTGTGGCTTTGTGTGCTTTGATTTCAAGATCATTCGGCCTCCATCGTTCAACCTTCCATAAGATTCGTTATGGAATCAGATGTGAATGGTTTAAAATCAAACCCGAATTATGGCATCATTAGAGAATCTTATATTGTTACGGTTCATAAAGGTTTCGTAACGGGTAATTAATCGGAGAAAGGTTATTCAAAATATTGTCAATTGCTTACGTCTATCTATGAAGATGAAAAATCAGGTGAAAAGCCCTTGTTTTACCAAAACCGTGGATCCAAAAAATTTCAACCTGTTTTATTGACTCACCGGCAAGAAATAACTGCAAAATAATCCGGGTTAACTCGCTTAGTTCAGCCACTGATACTCTTACTGAACTACTACGACTTTAATTGCTCCAATTATTCTGACCTGATGGAGTCCGGGGAACGTTTTTTTTTTGGCCCAAGTCTTTCACGAACTGATTGGGCAGGTCTGATTTCGACTGAAAGTGATTTGGGATCAGAATTTGTCATTTGTTCAAGATGCCGGCGATAAGTCGTGCCGACTTTCCTGGAAAAAAAACACTGATGGGATCTTCAACGTCTACCAGCTCATGCTGGCACACGAGATGATCGGTTTGACGTCATTGATGCCTTGCCTGGCCTGGGAGACACCAGGGTCGTACAGCTTGGTGTGCGTTCAAATGAAAGATAATCGGTATCATTGTTTAATTGGTTTTATTTTCTATGATGTAGTTATTTTAGTCCCATACCCGTTTCACCGGAGGGGACTATAGGTTTGCTCTCCATCTGTCCGTCCGTCTGTCCGTCCCACCTGTGGTTTTTTTCCTACTTTTCCCCATACCCTTTAACGTATTCAACTGAAACTTGGTACCTGGCTTTATTATGATAAGTTACAGAGAAAGTTTGAGTTTCAGGGTGTTTTGTCAATTTTTCACAGAGTTATGCCCTTTTTAAACATAGAAAATATCCCCTTATGGCTTCAGGCCTTAGGCCTGGGTGTTAGTCCATGGCCCAGCTGCAATTGGAATGATCCCAGGAATATGACCACGATGTATTATATGTGCATATGAGCCGTCCACATTTTTTTGTTTCATGTATGTACATCAGCAGGTGTTCACAAGGACATAACTGGTACTCAGGTACTCGTGCGTGGTAGCATACTACCACAACAAAGGCTTTTGATGGAAGCTTTTCGCAGCTCATGTCAGTAAGATTGTTCTGTGATAATTCTGATACTTGATGTACTATAATTTCAAAATTAAGTTTATAAATGATAACATTATAATTTACAAGTTATATTGTCAGTTTATAACTTGTAAGACAAAATAAATTGAGAACATGCAAGCAAGGAAGAAGAAGAGGTCAGGAGCACTTGCAATGAAAAAAAGAGTGGCTTGCGAGTGTCTCGTCTGGAGCTGACGTTCTGATAGAGTGCTTACAGAGGAGTAAGATGCATACAAAGCTGAGAGGCATTTTAAAAATCAGAGTGGCGATTGGGAAAGCAGACGAGCACGCTCGAAGGTAACATTTTTTTTTTCGTGAGTACCAAACCATTTCCGCTCGTATTCATTGGAGAATCAGATGAAAAAAATTGCGTGAAGCCCTGTACATCAGGTTATTTTTAATACTAGTACGTGCCCGTATGTGCATGGCCGTACGTGCAAAAAAAAAACAAAAAAACTTTCAAACCGCGTGCCAGAAACAACAACCACACAGGCCGTTCCTCCGCTCTCACGTGGCCGTACGTGCGTGGCTGTATGTGCGTGGCCGTACGTGCAAAAAAAAAAACATTTCAAACAACCACACAGGCTGTTCCTTCGCTCTCGTAAACGACGACTGGATTGGGACATTGTGTTTATCTATAAATGTGCATAAGGAATCGAGAAATTATTAGAATACAGTAAGTCATCACTATCCGGAAGTCCGTACGTTGTAACCCGTAATGGGGAACACGGCTGAGGATCTCTTCCCCAACGGCCACGCCTACGCAGCAACGTGTCCTGCTATTGGTAACTCAATGGCACATCAGCCACGCCTACACAGCAACGGGTCCTGTCATCGGTTTGGTAAATAAATGGCCATAACTTGGGAAGCACTTGTCCGATTAATATCAAACCTTGAAAAGGCACATCAACAGGTCCCCAGCAATATATCTGGCAAGTTTCAATGAGATCAGACCAGTAGTTGTCGAGAAACAGCGGTCACACACACACACACACACACACACACACACACACACACACACACACACACACACACACACACACACACACACACACACACACACACACACACACACACACACTGCTGGAATTATAGATAGATGAAATGGGCAAAGCTGAGAAACGAATGAAACACGGTGGGTATAAAGGTTCTTCTTCTTCATTTTGGTTCCGGTATCTGCTTGAGCGTGCATTAAACGCAATCAAATTTTTATCTCCCGAACATTCATTAGGACCGGTAGGAGAGATTAATTACAAAGCAATTCTTGTTGTTGTCATGACAAGTTACAGAACAAGTTCGAGTTTCTGGGCGTTTCGTCAATTTTTCAGAGTTATGTCCTTTTGTACTTTGGAAACATCACATCGATAGGGGACATGCATTGCAAAGCAAGTCTCGCTCTTGTTTTGCAATTAATCTTATTTTGAAGGGTGGAAGTGTATCATTATGAGCACCCAAATTGGCTGACAGGATGGCCGAGAAGTACGCACATTCGCCTCTAAGCTGTCTCACTTGGATTGGAATCTCAACCCAGCTGTAAACTATCATTCTGGTGTTTCACAGGCGGCACAGCGCACTCTCAGCCAATAATGCTACCCTGCAGCCATGTGCAGCTTATGAAGAAGAAGAAGAAGAATCACCCAAGTTACTTCTATCAAGTCTTCGGCCATTATTGGCCGGGTATTCATAGATACCTCTTCAATTGCTCCTTCCATTTTGTAGCCTGTGGTCTCAGCTGGATAAATTCTGTCTGTGACTTGTGATGGCCCTTTTTCCCTCACATGGGATTTCCTACCTTAAAACCCCACCTTCAACAGTTTACAGCCCGTTAATGAGAGCAATTGGTCGTGCATGTCTTTCCGCCAGAGTGAGATATTGTACAGGAGTGAAACGGTTTGACAAATCTGACGATGAGGTGTCCAGGAAAATCTTGTTCGCAAGAAATGGTGATTGTGTTTCATTTAGTGCTTGAACCTTTTCCTTTTATTTCTTTTTGTAACATGCGCCCACCTTGTGAATGGATCCACCTGATCTCGACTCGTAGTGTTTCCTTTTCGTGCAATGTGCAATGTCCATGTATTCACGCAATTGCTGATGTGTAGATGACACGACGTCTACCTGTGTCCCAAGTTGTGATATCTTCATATTTGTTTGTGTTTTGTTTTCATCATGACGGCTGAATACTTGTTCCACTCTTTTCTTTCAGCTTTCATTTCTCTAAAACCTCTCATCTGGATTGGTTTAACATAATCAATCCATCCACTGATTTCAGCTAGCTGCAGGAAGTTGTATGGAGAGCCAATGGCTGACAAACTACAAGTTTCCATCTTAGCTTGGAAGACAAACCCCTCTGGTTGCTGTTCACTTGAGCTCAATCAAAATGGATGCTGCAGGTGTTTATTATGAGGCAGGCCTTAGCCTAACAATAATCAATTTGAAATTTGAACTCGCTAATCTTGCTGTGTACTCAAAAAGCTCTGCAAGTAACTATAGTCCTACTTCTTTGTTGTTCTCTCATTCTTTCTCTGAACATCTCACTCGCAGCGCCCCCTCGGAGAAGGTGGTGGTTATTATATGCTTCATTCTTGGGAGAGATCTCTTTTAGGATTGTACAACTCCATTTTGGTTCATAATTTTTCCCCCTCTGTTTCTTTTACCATTAACAGGTCATTGATTGGTCAGTTCATTGTGACGTCATTGATGCTTTGTTTGCTCAAAGTACCCCTCATACAATGTTGGATCAAACAGTATAGACTATCGAGGCTGAGCCAAAAGCCTTGAATTTTAATGTTTCCCCTTCCTTTTTCTTGATGATGATGCTGTAAAATAAGAAACATGTTTTCCAAGACTGAAACCAAAAAGTTCTGGCTTAAACACTGTCCTCTAGGGGTTATTGTAATTTCCTTGATGAGATGTCTGTCTCAGAAAATAAGCGGGGGGGGGGAGGAGCAAGGAAACTGCGGAGAGGGGGACGGGGGAGGAGGTGTTTAAGAATAAATTTTTTGTGTACGTATTATGTAGATGTCTCCTTGGCTGGTGCCACATAATGAAAATGCCTTCACTGAACACCAGTTTGGGGTCAATGCTGTCATTTTTCAGAGCACAGTTTTTGATACATCAAAACTTTTTCACAGCAAGGGACAAGGCAGAGCAGTGCATATGCACAGCATAGTTCCGGTTCCCACTGCAAACGTCAAAGCATACACTCCAGAACAGCCTGACATAGTGTAAATGTAGCCATAGGTTGGTACTTGGGTTGTGCCGAATAAGGTGTTTAGAAACCAGCCCGATTATATGTTTTAGCTTCATTTTGATTCTCCAGTCAGTAACAATGCACAGTTGTTTACAGACTCACCATGACAAAATAACTTTATATTTATACAAAGTTTTCGATTTTAAGATGTGAAAGTTGAGTTCCTTTGTGATCTGTAAAAATGGAATTAATCTTTTGTTGATGGTGGAACAACTTGTATTCTTCCAACTTTATGGTATCCATAAGAATTCCCAGATTGTGAGGTTATAAGCTTCTCACCTCCTGTGGACCTGACATTGGTTGTGGCTCTACTCGTGTTCATAAACTGTGTCCCTTCGATGAATCGGACTCATCTTCGTTATGCGCTCTTGATCTTCCCCATATACTGTACTGTGTATACCACCTGGCCTAAACTTGCATGCGAGATCTCTTGACCGCCACCCCAACTCCCACAACCTAACATTTTTATCTACTCTTCATCACCATTCTGATTGCAACATGGCATCTCATTACAAAGTTGGAATAGATGCCACCATTATTACATACTTGGCGATGTTTGTTTTCTGCATCACAACTGGCAGGTCGTTTATTCATCACATTCTGAGTAACTCGTAAGTAGCATTATATTTGGCGTCTTATTCACGCATACAATCGTTTCCACCTTTTTTCACGGAATGTCCGTGAGCTGAGCCGGGCCGCTGGGCACAGGCCATCTTTGGTTTCCTCCTGGACCTCATGTGTGCAGTCTCCTGCCCAAATTCCTCCCGTCTGCCCTTTCCCCTCTGACCTCCACAGCTGCTGCCACAGACAGAAGACAAACAGAATGCCTCCCTATGCCCCCACAACCCCCTTCTCAGCCCGTCAGCCTCCTCCTGGGAGACCGTGACTCATGCAGGCAGGAGTGCGGAGAAAACGCCGGCAAAAAATAAAATAAAACTGACTCCAGGATACGGGAGCTCGGAGACAGTACGTTGATTAAACAATGACCTATGAACCTTAGTGAGCTGCATTTGACCGCTGCCCTCGGTGTAGCCAACTTAAAGCCACTTGCATGCTTTTGAGGACCCTACCTGTCTCCAAATAATAATTTCAGTCCATTTTAGATGAAAATTCCAGAACTTCCATTGTCAGATAAGCAGAATATGCATTCGATAGTTTTGCGATAATTGTGAACAATAAATGAATGTATTCCGATTGTTTGTTTTTTTTTTCCAGTGGGGTGTATCTTCCTTGCCAAAAGTTGCCTGAATTGTTTTCACCGCTCAACATCTGAAAATAATATCCATTGTAATTTGGAAGCTGGCTGGTTCCAGACGGTCACAGTCAGGGTCAAAGTGTGCTTTCGCTCAATCTTGGGTTTGGCAACACCTGGGTTGTGGCTCAGACAGCATGATAGCAAAATGGCAGCGATTGCGGGTGGGGTTAAAGGTCACGAGAGGAAGTGCAGCTGCACAAAAGGGGGCGCTGTGCACATCTCGGTTAGACAACTCAAAGGGATGACGGAAAGTTGTAATGAGGTCCGTGCATGTACCGATTGTTGTCAACTGCAGTCCGTGTACGCACCATACCTTAAAGGGTACCGCCAAAAATATATATCAACATAATGAAACAAAGAAGAGTCGGGGCCCAGTTTGCAAGCCTCCCAAATTTCTCCTAAATTGCTTCATTTATGAAGCACCCTGAGCTGGGAAATGAGATGTTGGAAAATTCAAAAACGAGCGAAGTATTATTTTTGGGAAATGCGCACTTTGGGACAACTCAACGAAGCCTCGAGATAATATTAAGCTTCCATGCTTGAGAGCCAAATTATTAGTTAAGTACTAAAATGACACCAGAAACAAGCAAAGCCAAACATGAACTCGATTTTTAAAGAGCTGCTTATGTTTATAATAAAAGCAACCATTTCCTGGGAAGTGAGAAACGGACAGGATATAGAATCTCACGGCTTTAGTCACGATTCTCACTCGCAACCTGTAACTGCAAGGAGCGTGTATTGGTTACCAGGCACGCTCTGAGGAGCTCATGGCTATAGAATCCACGGGAATTTGACCTCCATCTCGAACCTAGCCTCATCGAATTCCATCGAGCAAGTGGAAGAGTACCCTTGACTCCTTCACCATTGCCGACGGTTCAAACAGGACAACACCACCCACTTCGGGCCCTATCCTTCTCATGAGGGATGTTGCAAAAGGGCAGCTGAAGGCGTCATACCAATTGATGACTCTTTCAAGGTCTAGCTGAGATGGATCTTCACCGCAGCTTTTCTTTCGGAGATCTATGAAGGAGTTGCACACCCTGAGTCTGATAAACCTTGGGAGAAAAAGCAGACCCGGGTGGCCGACGATGCCGGACCGACTCTTGCTAGACACCTTGGCAGCTGTCCCGCCAGCCAGATTCGATGCGGCGTCGGATACCGGGGGAAGGGTTGGTCGTTGGTAAAGTTTAGACATTGGACAGTATCACATAATCATAAATTGCTCCACAATAACAGTGTTGGATTTTTGTTGTTTTTTATCCTCTCAATAACCTTGACCAACTTATAAAAGCAATACACCCTTACGGAACATGTACAAGGGCTTCCTACTTACACAATTGATAACCACTTGTCAATGCTACTTATATACTACTTGCACCAGTGGGGTACCCACATCTGGAAAAATAAATTAATAATAATTACTCTGTATACATCCATACATCCAGCTTTACATATGTCCAATTCTCAGAGAAATATATTTTGAATGTAGTTCTGTTTTGGATGGAGTCATCTTCTCAACATTTCAACTACACCTGTCTCTTTCCTGGTTTTACCCTATTTAATTATTTTTAATTTTAATGCACAGATCTAATACATTACACCCTTTCTTTTAACTTCTTGCATGGAAAACAAGAAAATGTTTCCCGGCTTTACTCACCATTAAAAAAAAAAAAAAAATTCCAAAAGGTAACCCGTAGACCCCTTTTCACACATCGTGGGAAGCATATGTAAGCAGACTTTGGCAGCAGTTCATGCCGCTTGTGTTAGGTTTTAACCGTGCTGAGTGGTCTCGGGTGGCTGCCACGTGTCACCCAGGAAATTATGAGTGTGCCCAAAGCTCAGCACAAATTGGCACCCAGCTTGGAGCCAGTTCGTCTTGTTATCATTGGCATCATTTGCACGCCACCTCGAGACAATCTGAGGCTTGGAAGCGTCTCAGACGTGATGCACCGGTTCAAAGTGCTCCCGGAACTTTTACTTCGCCATTCTTCTCGATGAGTTCGCGACTTATTATTTCTGTTTCCTTTCCTCGCCGTCACCACCACACTACCACTACCGACAGCACCATCACCCACGAATAAAGGGTACAAAAAGTTGTGGATCAGAAAGCTTTTGAACGGTTGTGAGCCACTCCGTGGGGGCTCAAACGGAGGCCCTGGCCTTTGTTCAGTCTGATCCGCTCTTCGCTCACAAACAAATTCCACCTCCTTGCCTTCCCTCTGCCAAAGCTGCCCCGCTGCTTCACGCCCTCCTGGCGAGTCACGCAAAATAGCTTCATAAAGCACTTTTTATATACCACAGGAACAAATAATTTTGGTTGGCTGACTGACCATACTTCATTTTGTCTGTTATGCACCAAACAAACATTATTTTTTGCCCTTATTAGCTCGATTTTATCTTAACAGATGTCTCATGAAACCATGACTTTTGTTTTGTTCCCAGAGCTTGATTTTTCCCAAGGTTTCCTCTTTAGTCATGAATTTTTTTTTTTTTTGTTCTTGCGATGGACATCAGTTCTAATATCTTAGTTTTACATTTAGGATTGCGGTGAAAACAATAATGCTTTATCATTCTTCAGGCCTTCCCCCTTTTCTCCTCAATCTATCCTCATTCTTGACATTCATTAAGTGCTACATAATATGACTGTGCAGTCTTCAACTGGAGGTCTGGTTACTGACCACATTATCTGCAACAAGAAGCCGAGCGATCCACGATGCTATTATGGTGGCTGGGGGTCTGTAGTCACTTTCTATCTTGCTATAATTGACTGGAGGCCTTGTAGAGAGGTGTCTGAATGTAGACAACGGATTTTATCAATTGAAAGTTGATAAAAGTGTGTTTGCGGTTGTGGGAATGATGGTTAGACCGTGAGCCCTTGATCGAAGCAACGACGATTCACTCTGATGAAGAGTTCATGCCCGAATTGTGAGCCGAAACTCATTTCCCACAGTGGTAAACACTCGTCGGCGATTGGTTAAAATTATTTGTTTATCTTGTCAACAGACGCAGACCAACACTCGCCTGCACACAGACTGGTGTTCTGGCTGAATGTAGAATTCCATTTCTTCTTGTGAGCAAATCAGAAGCACAATTAACAAATTCCCAAGTAGTTAACCACCTTGAAAGACCTTCTTTGTTGCTTTCAAAATGGAATGCAAGTCTGTCACAATTCTTGAAAGTTGTTATATACCTTTATATAAGTTCATGAAAATGGGAACACGATAGAGCTGGAAAGTGATTTTTATGAAGTTCTGAACAAGAGGAAAGTAGTTGCTGTATGAAATTAATCATTCTTCCACGAAAGACCATTGATCACATGAATAGGAAGGGTGTGGGTAATAAGGCCCACCCAACGTTCAGGTGGGCCTTATTACCCAAGCTTTCCTTTTGTCTGTCGAGCCTGATGGTTATTAGCCACATTAAGCCTCATGGTAGATTCTCCTTCTTTAACAGGCACAATTATACACACGTTCTATGGGGCTTGCTTGGGAGAAGCTTGGCCCAAGTCTATCACGAACCGGCATTCCACGAAGGAGGAATTTTGAATTTGTTCAACGCCCAGTTTGACCGCCCAGTTCAACGTCCATCCGACGGATGGCGCACATGTTGATGAATCACCCTGCCTGTGAAACTCCGGGATGACAGTTTATGGATGAGTAGGAATTCAAACTCAGGCTAGACAGCTGAGACGTGAGTGTGCATACCTCTTGGCCATCCTTTCAGCTCCCAGCCTTATGGTAGATCAATATATTGTTGTGGGCTGGGAACTGGTGCTGCTGAAAACGACCGCTAGGTGGGGGAAGTTACGTCGTCTCCCACCAGACTCCCGGAATTGTAAGCCGTTGCTCACGGATAACTCCGTGTTATCCGTGAGCAACAGCGGGTCGCTTAACCGACCGTGGACGCCAATACCTCCACCGCGTAGCGTAGGGTCTTTTTGTCTAGAACCAATTTACCAAATTAACCACGCGGTGTCATCTACCGGGGAACCACGCCCTCGGCACGTCTTGCTCCAACCGGGTCACTCCACCAACTCCGGTTCGGGTGCGGTCGAGCGGAACTGCAAAAGCCGTGCCGGCTAGGATGAGCAGATTAACGGGAACAAAGATCCGGCTAAAACTCAGATCCGAAGCATGCTTGGCCAATGAAAGAAAGGACGGAAACGAACTGGGAACATTTCTACAATTGTTTTATTTACAGCAAGAAGGACACAGAGCAAGCTTATCGCGGATATACAGGAGATTTACAATGATCGAAAACACTTATGCACTTGTACTTAGCAGACGGCGACACACAGACACACACACACAGAAGAAAATAAAACCCAGGTGAATTCTAATGAACCTCGCAGCCAGGGAGAGATGCGAGCTGGGGTCAGGGCTCGGCTGGGTACCTGCACGTTGGAGGGAGGGGGTGCTCCGTGGTGTGACACCTCCCATTGGTCGTGCAGCTCGGCCCGCAGTCACACCTGTGGGGCTCGTGTCTGCAAAGGAACCCGAGCGGAGTCCCAGGGCGGGGATCAGGGTCGTGGACAGTACCCAGTGGGAGACCCGGTCGAGGTCGGGTTTCCTCGGTCGTTATCAGAATCGACCGGTCGAATCGCTCCACCAACGAAGAACGGCCATGCACCACCACCCACAGACTCGTGAAAAAGCTCTCAGTCTGTCAATCCTCCTCGTACACCGAACTCAAGACTCCAGCAAAACTCCAATGAACGCCCCAGCGAATGCAGAACTGAACTGAGCCTTTTGACTGAACTCCAACGAACACGTGTCTCAGAGGGTCCCTTCGTAGTCCATCGACCTCCCTCAGCGGGGCGGGGCCTTGGTGAAAACTGATGTCACTGTCCGCCCTGATTGGACAGGGCCTCCATGGGTCCGCCCCTTCTGGGCAGGATTTCGGCCATGCTGGGAGCCCGCCCCCTCCACGCGTGACTGCACTCGCCAAAAAAAAGGTACCTCACAAAGATTTCGCCTCGGAAAGCGAGAAAAAGGTACTGTGGTTCAAATAAGAGGGGAAATAAAGATTTATTACCCAAACTAAAAAAACATCGCAACGCAACCCTTCAATTCCCCACAACACACAAGGAGGGGTTCTGTCTACACATATACTTAGTGGCATAACTAACTTCGGGGCACCTGGATGTTTGAATGCACATGGTTCCTCAAACCGTAACAATATTATATTCATTCATTCATTGCTCTCGCTGAAGGAGAGGGCAATTCCATACGGGTCCGATTGTTTTTTACTTGGCAAAATGTTGTTTTTTTTGACAAGTATGTTGATCGCCTCCGTGTGTGTGTGTGTGTGTGTGTGTGTGTGTGTGTGTGTGTGTGTGTGTGTGTGTGTGTGTGTGTGTGTGTGTGTGTGTGTGTGTGTGTGTGTGTGTGTGTGTGTGTGTGTGTGTGTGTCTGCTCACCTCCAGCCCAAACCGCTCAATTGATCATTCTGAAATTTTCAGAGATTAATGTCACCGACCCTGTGACGGTCCCGCATTGAGGTTTCATAAATTTCGGTCAACCAAAAATGTCTGCATAGGCCAATAAGCCAATTTGAGCCAAATTGTCTGAAATCCATCCGATCAGAGGTCCATCCGATTGACTTGAAATTTGATCAGAATTTGTATATCAGGTCAGTGAATTCAACCACCGATTACTTTTGAGATTATCATAGATCAAAAGGTCAACATAGGCCATAAGGTCAACTCAAAATAGGCCAAATTTTAAAATTCTTTCGAAAGTTGTCAACTTTCATCCGATTCACTTGAAATTTGAAGACCATTTGCACATCTCGTCACTGAATTCAACCACCTAATAATTTTGAAATCAACATAGGCCAAAGGGTCTACAAAGGCCAAAAGGGCAAAATTTTCTAAAATCTTCCATTTTCATCCATCCATCCATTGGGACCATACTCTGTGCAGAGCGTTGGTGCTGCCTAAGCTGTTTCCTTGGCTATTGGGCACAATCCTGGATGGGTCGCCACTCCAACACAGTATAAGAGCAAGCTGGCGCTCATTTTGCCAACCACGGAAGGATGACAGGCAGTGTCAACCCCACCCGGTATTAATTCAACAGCTGAGCAGGATTTGAACTCAGGATCATCGGATCCCAAGCCCACCACCCCAACCATTAAGTCAACACCAGGCGTAATTTTCATCCAATTGACTTGAAATTTTAAGACCATTTGCATATCAGGTCACTGAATTCAGCCACCTATTAGTTTTAAGGTAAACATAGGCCAAAAGGTCAAAAAAGGCCAATTTGGGCCAAATTTTCTAAATCCTAAATTTTCATCTGATTTACTTGAAATTTGAAGAGCATTTTCATGTCAGGAAGCAGAATTTAACTACCAATTAATGTTAAGGTGAAAAGGTCAACACAGAACTAATTTCTAAAATTGATAGATGGGGCCAAAAATTAAATGTATCACTATATCTCTGAAAGTTGTGGACGAGTTATGACAAAACAAGGTGGATGAGTTGAATAGGTGACAAAAACAAGTGGATTGGATTTTGGTTCAGATCCAGCCCATCAGTGGGATACAAAACGTGAACTGTTCCACCTGGCAGAGTTACCGTGTGTCATTCTACTTTGTGCTGTTTTGCCAAGTTATCACTCTATGAGTGATTTTTCTTTTGTTTGTTTCTTTGTCTGTTTGTCCGCACAGAACTTTCATGTTTTTCTCCGCAACCACTTGTCAGATTGAGACAAAATTTTCACCATTATGTGACGACTCGTGTAGAATGTTGTTATGATAACTATGATGTCATCGGCACGTGGTGTGGCAGCCATATTGAAAAAACGGAAAAACTTTGAACCTCTGTATCAATGAAACCGCACCAAGGAAAAAATTGAAACTTGGCACATTTCAAGTACGCCTCATGGGGAATGAGTGTGATTTTTAATGATATCATAGATGTCATAATTGCATTATGTAGAACGCCACATGCGATCAGTATGAAAATTTTTGAGGGTCATCATCATTTGATCGTCATTTATAAAATTATCCACAGAAAAAAAATTCATGCCATCATCGGTCACATGATTCGGCAGCCATATTGTTAAAAAAAAAACCTTCAAAAATCTCTGAAGTGGCTGAACAAATTGAGGCAAAACTTTACACGTATGAGCGTTTTTCATGAGGTACCAAAGGTTCACACATACGATGTCATTGGTCACTTGGTTTGGCAGCCATATTGGATTTACCCAAAAACCTATTAAAAATTCTTCTCCAGAACGGCTGGACAAATCAAAGGGAAACTTCACACAAATGTTCCCCAAGCCATGGGTGTACGAGCTTGTTAAGGAATAATTGATTGGTCACATGGTTTGGTAGCCATATTGGATTGAAGAAAAATATTAAATAATGTTTTCTCTGGAACTGCTTAATCAATTGACATCAAACTTCATATTTATGATCTGGCAGTAATGTCGAATACATGTTTTAAATTTCAACTTGATTGGACACATGGTCTGGCAGCCAGAATTATTTCATTTTTTGATACTTTTTTTGAACAAGGCTCACTTGGCTGTGCCTGGATGGGTTTGAGGGTAGAGGAGTAGCAGCTGAAATGTGAATCCTATTCAGGTTCCTCCTGATCACTTCATCTTTGCTTTTTTTCTTGTTTCGGTTCGTTCTGAATACTTCAATGCAGGACTGTAGCTATTTGGTCTTCCATTTGATTTGAATTGAATTTATTTTAATCCCATTCTGAATTTAATTTAAAAATGAATAATAATAAAAAAATATCATCGTGGGTCAGGGTCAGGTGTCAGATCAAAGCATGGTATCATCAAAGCGGGACATCTTGGTAACCGGTCATCACTGCCAGCAGTTATAAAGTGGTAGTTCTAATTATGTCTCATTAATTATGTAAAATACCTGTACACAAATGCCACATAAAATAAACCACACAAAAGCAGTTCTGGCAAGGTTTTGCAATCTCTGATTGCTCTTTTTCTTGTTCATTATGCAGGGGATTTGATCAAAGTGAAGTTTGGTCCATTCCAACCTAGATTTTAAAAATCATTGTCATGTCAGTGCATTTGTCTTCAATCATCCTTCCAGTGTGGTCATTATAAAAGGTACATTTTAAAATTGTGTTTTGGATTTTCATTGTTGTGTTTATTTTACAATGCTGTAGTTTCTATTGTTTTTCAGCTTGACCGCTTGGAAAAGAAAAGCAAAGGAGTTTAATAGGAACTGGGTAAAAGAGGACAATGGACTGCGTCAGGTCAGTTCAGCATTTCCTGGTACTGCCCACTGTGTAAAGAATATGCCCTGATGGACATGTGCCAATGTGTTGAATGCAATGTGTGGGTGCATGAAGACTGTGTCAGGCTCATGGCCGATGATGCCGACCCTTTGTTTTTTCCAGAGTGCGAAGATTGAAGGCGGATCGGTATTGCTCACTGGAGCACCAAGTCTGGCAGCTGAATGTGCTTCATCGGATTTTATCCACTTTCGTTCGACCAGTTGGCCGATCTACTGTCTATCAACAACAAGAGGCTAGTACAGTAATTGACTATGTTATCTTTGACTTCACGCCAATAGTCACTGCTTATGCGATCATCACTCACGAGAAGGTTACACAACTTAGACTATTACTGGAAGTAATGACTTGGAAACAAGTCACAGGTTGTGTGATTTTAAATGGTTTAAATAATTAACATCCTCAGATTCACACTGAAAGTCGTCATTTTTTAGAACTTGTTTGAGTTGTTGCCTCTGATATATCAAGCCTCTTCGGCAACAAATTCATTTGGAAAGTTTTTATGTTTTGTTTTTTTTTAACTGCCCATTTGTTCACATTTAAGGCAACTCTCATGATTCATGATGATAGGCAGTGACGTCATTGATGGTCGACACTGAAAATTGACTTGAACAATATAATATCCTTGGACCATCATGGGGTTTGTTTAAAAAAAAAATTTTTTAAAGAGCCCTTTGTGTGTTGGTGGCAAGTTTCAGAATATCTAATAAGTTTTTAATAGTCTCTGGTATACTGGCTATTGAATTATGTGGAGAGGGCATGTATGGAGCATGGAACTCAGTGACAGAAAACGTTTGATTCATTAAGGAATGCACAGACATCTATCTACATGCAGTAAATACATTGAAAAACAGAACGGTTGTGAAAGTGCCAAAAAGGTGATTTGTGTTCTACAGTGTTCAATTATATAAGTCAATTCAAATAAAATTAAGAATTTAAAGGTTGTAGAAAAAAAATAAAAAAACTCTGAGGTTTACTGCCATTGATGGCCTTATTTAACATGTTACATCAGTTATTCGTGCCTGTTGTTTGTCTCCTTTGTGACTTCCTTTAAAACACTAAGTTTCCTATTTGGAATGATTTTCAATTTTGTTTGATTGCCAGACAGGCAGATGGAGTAAAAATTTTTTTAATAATCTCACTTCTCTCTGCACACTTGCAATCGGGGCGAATTCAGAGCCAAAGTAAATAAACTACAAGTTCATTTTGCTATTCCTGTTCAAAATATAACATTCAATCGAAATGAAGTTGTTCCTCGATTGTAAGCTGACAGTTTTAGACAGACAGACAAAGTGAACCAATTGCTTAACCCCACTTTTACTTTCACGTCCACAGGGTAATAAGAGCGCCTTCCTACAAGCGCATAATGACTTCAGCTTTCAATACATTTTTTATCCTAAATCTTCGGAGAAAGGATGTTTTTCGCAATTTGCAAATGCCGAATGTGTGGAGCTCATTGGGAGGTCATATATTTATTACATACACAAATGTGGTTGGGATCTATTGAAACTGCACCACCCCTCAACTCCCACATTCTCCATACATAGCATTACCTTCCCTCTTCTTTCTCCGACATCCTCCCTCTCCCCACACACTCCCTCATCCTCTTTTTTCTTTCTCCCATCATCCTACCTTTTACCCAGTGCTCCCACATTTCCCCCCTCCCCCAGCCCCCTTTCTGCTTTCTTTCTCCTATCATCCTCCTTTCTCTTCCCTTTTATCCATTTTAATTCCCTCATTTTGGCTTCTGTCCCATGCGTACATAATAACTCGATGCTTCTTCATAACCACTGAATGGGAAATGGCACATCCTTAACTTTGATTGAATTGATTTTTGTTTCTGTAACCCTAACATGTTTGTAACACACCATGTACTGCCATATAAAACATTGCTCTGCCAGCGTATTGCAGACATGCATATATTAATGACACAATATGGCTGGCTCTAACGCTGTCTCTGACAAGACATTAGGATTTTTTATTTATTTATCTTTTCATTGGCTTAAAGTAGTAACAATAGGTACTAAAATAGGTTATTACTTCATTTACTGGTTTGTGTGTGAGGTGTATTTGACTAATTGTGTGTGAATTACCTTCAAACAACGCAACTCTTCTAACATGAAGAAGGTTGTTTTCCATATAGTACAAATAATTACAGTTGTTCAGGAACAACTCGGTGAATGTTATAACTTCGAGCAAGTTGACGAGGCTGAAGATATCTCCACTAAGGCTGCAGGAGGTGGACCAGGTCTGATGAACTTGGGAGACTCATGAGACGTGGAGGGTGCAATTGGCACAGTGTGAGTAGATGCGGTGTAGTCGAGGGTCCTTGGACAAATTGCATTGGACGAGATGTGAAGACCCCTGTGAGGTCCGTGAAAGATCATAGAAAAGCTCTTTTTTTTCGACCAGTGGAGATTCCTCATACAGCCAGCATCATAATACAGTGCATTGTGATTTATGGCTTCACTGCAAAAACCCACCCATTAATAACTCCACATCTTGAAGACTGAGACAGGCAGGATTCCAGCAGTCGCTTTCTCTACCTGGTGGGACATCTGCAGCTCTTCTCAAAAGCTAAAAGATCATCCCCCTTTCCGACTGTCCGCATACTTACCGTCTTGTTCGCTCTGAGCGATTGCGATTTTAATCAAACGTATCGCATTGAGGTTTTGTTTTACATTCCCCCCTCCGAAAAGGAATTTCATTTCCATCTGGAAAAAAAAGTATTGGCATTTCCACTGGAGTATTTACACTTTGAAGATTGGTGTTAACTGTAGCCCTTTTCAGTCCCATTGTTTGCCTGTGTTCCACCACCATTAAGATCAGAAACAATAGACTTCTACTAAAGAAGCAGGAATTGAAAATGTTAACCAGGGTACCAAGCCTGGCATTAGCTTAAAGGTTAGGGTGGCTGGCTTGGTATCTTAGGGTCCTGAGTTTGAGCCCTGTTGGCTGCTGAATTAACACCAGGTGGGGTTGATTCAGCCTGTCATCCTTCTGAGGTTGGCTAAATAAGCACCAGTGTACTGGTAATAGGGGCACTGCATCGGTGGCATAGCTGTGTTCCTAACCACTGATGGAACCAGCAGCCACAGGCTGCACATGAAAGTGTGTGTACCAGGGTACTGCCACATAGTGGTGATGTCTTTACAAAGGACTCATTGACACCTTTGACTCCCACAAGTGGTTGGTGGCAGACAGGACAACCTACTTGACCTCCGTTTTGAAAGACGGCATCCTCACTTTGTAGTGTTATTCTATATTATCGAGAAGCGATGCCTCAAACCAGATATTGAGATTGATTAGCACCGAGATATCCTACCATCCCAAATATAGGGTACTCTGTGGTGCTGGAATACCTTTGTAAGTAATTTGTGTGCTTTGAGAAATGCTCACAAGGAAGCCTAATGGACATTACAAAAAAAGTGTCCTTAAATTAGGTTAAAAGAAAAAGGATCCACCATTAACTCCCTTCTGGTGAAATTCCCAAAATCCAGAATCACTGCTCACCACCCCTCATTCATTCCTCTTTTTCTCCACCTGTGGAACAAACTTCCACAACTCTTTAATCTCATCCTTTCTTCCAGACAGCTGTTCACGACCATCTCAGATCATTCCACATCCAAAACCATGATCTTTTCTACCCCCGTTAACTTCCCCACCCATCCCCCCTCCCTCCCCCAACCACTCCCAAGCCCACCTCCTTCCAAATTTCCTTTTTGAAGACTTCCTGAGATTTTGTTTCTTCATTTTAAATGAAGACTTCCTGAGATTTGGTTTCTGTATGTCCACCTCGTGCGTCCTCCCCCACCCCCCATTCTTCCCCACATCCCTCATTTGTCCCCACATCCCTCATTTGTCCAAGTCTCCCTCTACTTTATCCCACAAGCTTGCTGTTGGTGTTTTCCCCCCTCTTCCCCCTCTTTGCACTGGTCCTTGTGTTCTGTTGAATCCTGATCTGTTCTGTGCTCTAGCTCTTCCAGGAGCTTAGACTTCCAACTCCTTGTGCACTCCCTTAAATCTCTCTCTCCTCTCCTCTCCTCTTTTTTATTTATTTATTTATTTGTGCACATGATCGAGGCTCGTGGAAAAGCTAGTGGAATTGCTATATGGTGTGCCATTATGTTCATGTTAAACTGGGAAGTTATTTTCTATGAGAGCGTTATATGAGCCATTGTATTATGTACTCAACTGTAAGTGCAGAACTATAGGATAGTTTATTATGTTGGAGGTAATGCTCATTTGCACCCAAAAGCAGACAGCTGGGAGAGCTTCAACATCCTGCTTTGTTTTGGCTGCTCTGGCAACAGAGATCGTCTGATGATGCCCAAGCTGAGTGTGAATCATGGTGCTGAGGTCTGACTGTCCAGAAAGCCCAAATTGCTGGCAAGTTTCCATCGAGCTTATATTATATGCTATTTATTAGAGTACGTGTCATGTGCTGTAACACGGAGGGGAGAATATGGGTTTGCAGTGGAAAGTCTACGTGGAAGTCAAGTGCACGCCACAGCTACCCAGGGGACTAAAATGTACTGCAACCGGAAAGGCCGCTAACAGACAGCGTCGAAGTTTTAACAAAGAGCAGAGAATCGGAAGGCAAAAGCATCACGATGATTGTGAAACATTCAGGTATTTGTGAATCGTAGTGAAAGGCAGTTTGACATGCCAGATTGAGTCCATTGCGTGGCAATTAGCAAGGCCAGGTCTACGTTGATTATTCAGGTGGCTCAAATTGAACTAGCCAGAAAGGGGGTGGGTTGCGGGTGGAGGAGGTGAAGCGCCTTGCCCTCTATGGAGCGTCTTGGAGGTGGGAGGTGGCATTGAATTGAGTACCGGGGGAGGGAGAAAGATACAAACCTTCAGACTGCTCTCTTTGATTTTCATCTTTACATTTTCTTACCATCTCTGTACTGTTCCATGACAGCTCACTCACTTCTTACTCGGAGCATTCCACCACACTTTCCTCATTCCCGACTGTCACTCCTTCACTGCACAGGACTATTCTGTATCCTTCGATTTTATTGATCTCCTTCTTGCCTCTCCCCAGCACATCCTACTCCTGCATGTCTCTCTCTCTCTTTCTCTTTCTCTCTCTCTCTCTCTCTCTCTCTCTCTCTCTCTCTCTCTCTCTCTCTCTCTCTCTCTCTCTCTCTCTCTCTCTCTCTCTCTCTCTCTCTCTCTCTCTCTCTCTCTCTCTCTCTCTCTCTCTCTCTCTCTCTCTCTCTCTCTCTCTCTCTCTCTCTCTCTCTCTCTCTCTCTCTCTCTCTCTCTCTCTCTCTCTCTCTCTCTCTCTCTCTCTCTCTCTCTCTCTCTCTCTCTCTCTCTCTCTCTCTCTCTCTCTCTCTCCCTCTCTCTCTCCCCCAGGGAAAGGCCATGGCGGTTCTCCCATCGCCCCCAGCCACTCTGGAATGTCCAAGGGAGCTCCTTGGGCCACATCTGGTGTTTTTCTTCTTGCGCTCCACTAATCTGCTCAAACAATAGCATCTCTGTGCCCGTCTCGCCTTTGAAA
Organism: Eptatretus burgeri; assembly: GCF_056783735.1. Taxonomy (NCBI): domain Eukaryota; kingdom Metazoa; phylum Chordata; class Myxini; order Myxiniformes; family Myxinidae; genus Eptatretus; species Eptatretus burgeri. The sequence continues at coordinate 32,909,535 of NC_140978.1, read as the reverse complement.
GCGAAAAGGCCTGTTTACTGGGAGATCTGTGCGTGCTGACCCCTGCACAAGTACACCCCACACCCACTCTCTATATACCTAGTTTCACTTCTCTTCTTCTTTCTCTGTCTCTTTCCCTCCACTTATATTGCAAGCTTTGAAAGTCTCACTTGTCTCATAAGCCTGTTCAACTTTAGGCAAACACTCCCCTCCCACTGTGCTTGAGCGAGAGGATTTTGCTGCTTTGTGTGAAGATTACAATTCCATCCTGTCACTGTGATGTCATGTGATGTCAAGACTGACCTGGAAACTTTTGTGAGTTTAAAAAGGGAGAGTTCTGTGTAATGAGGCACTGGAATCTTCTCAATGTGGAGTTCAAGAAAAGGATGTACTGTACTCTATAATAATTATGTCCTTTTGTAAAATAGAAACCCTTGATTAATCGGGAAAGGTGGTGAAATGGGTTCAGAGTTTATCCAAGCTGCTGGTCATCAAAAGAAGATGAGACTACATCGAGGGTATAAGCTTGAGGGTTCAAAATTTTTTTTTTAAAACGTCCTAATTGGTCAGTGATGTTTAAATAAAAGTTTTCAACATTGATTGAAAGGCCATTGAGGAGTTTGTAGATAAATCATTTGCAGAACTATGATCTGAGGAGACATCAATGTACTTTTAGATGAAAGACAAGAACATGAGGAGACAGTGGACACACCAACCAACGCAGTACGGTTGAAATCTAAGATCCCAGAATCACGATAACAATGAAATCCCATATTATGGGCTCATTATGTAGATCCTCAAGAGATTGCTATTGACCAGGAAAGGTCCTATAGTGAGTCAACTCGACTCAACCCAGACATATTAAAAGAGCTACTCCAGCTTGAAAGAGTACTATGCCACCCATACAGGTTAAAGGGACTGCTCTGACACAACTGGCTTAAAAGGACTACTCACTCAAGATACGGCATCGTTTATAATGTCCATAATGGAGTGTGTAGCTGGGAAGATTCCATGACAGGGACTCCTCTTGATGACCACTTTTACATGAGCCTTGACCCATGGTTTAAAAGAAAGGAAAGAAGAGAATTGCTATGGTAATTCGACCCACAGCAGATAAGGCTCATAGCCACTGAACCAATGAGGAGCACCCATGGTATTCCACAAGCAGGATTTTCGACTTTAAACAGAAATTGTCTTTATAGACGTAAAACGATTATATTTTTTGTCATTAGTTTCAAGCATTATGGGGGGCGAGAAAGTTAAGCTCTTCATTGGTCGACCTTCAAAAAGACCTTACGGTAATAATCGAAATCACCATTATTGTCATCCCTATAATCATCTTATTTGTTATTTTCATTGCTGGCATAATCACTGTCTCTCTTGACTCGATATTTTGCCATAATTGGCACGGCACACTGTGTTATTATCATCCTGATCATTATAAAGAGCATTTTCCTAAAAACATCATCAGCATCTCCAATATGGACATGGAAATCGTCGTTTTCATCGTGAGATTGAAAGCTTGATTTCAGAATTCCAACACACCACCAATGCGAAAATGACACGGAGAGGGATCTATATGAAGATGTCGACTCGAGCAAAGGAAAGGACAGATATGATGTTCGTTTTCGATGATATCATGGTGTAATGTAAACATGAGGTCCCTTACAAATAAATTTAACGCAGGAGGAGGCCATTATAGGCCCATCAAGTCTGCCCAATGGTTGCCAACCTGTGGGTGTTTCGCCAACTTATGGTGAGTGGTACATCTTTTATTTCATCCATCCATAAATAGTGGAGATCGAGGCAATTAAAACTGATACATCTTGGCTGTGAAACAATCCGTTGGGTGACCAGTAGCAGTGAGAGAATCCACCAAACATGTTCACCACACTCATCACATCCTTTACACTATACATGTTCACGTTCCTCATCACTTCCTTTTCACAAAACATGTTTACTGTACTCATCACATCCTTTACACGATACATGTCCACCGTACTCATCACATCCTTCACACAATACATGTTCACCGTACTCATCACATACTTTACACGATACATGTTCACCGTACTCATCACATCCTTTACACGATACATGTTCACCACACTCATCACATCTTTTACACGATACATGTTCACCACACTCATCACATCTTTTACACGATACATGTTCACCATACTCATCACATCCTTTACACGATACATGTTCACCGTACTCATCACATCCTTTACACGATACATGTTCACCGTACTCATCACATCTTTTACACGATACATGTTCACCGTACTCATCACATCCTTTACACGATACATGTTCACCGTACTCATCACATACTTTACACGATACATGTTCACCGTACTCATCACATCCTTTACACGATACATGTTCACCACACTCATCACATCTTTTACACGATACATGTTCACCACACTCATCACATCTTTTACACGATACATGTTCACCATACTCATCACATCCTTTACACGATACATGTTCACCGTACTCATCACATCCTTAACACAATATATGTTCACCGTACTCATCACATCCTTTACACAATATATGTTCACCGTACTCATCACATCCTTCACACAATACATGTTCACCGTACTCATCACATCCTTTACACAATATATGTTCACCACACTCATCACATCCTTTCCACGAAACATGTTCATCGCACTCATCACATCCTTTCCACGAAACATGTTCACCGCACTCATTACAACCTTGACACTAAATATGTTTACCACACTCATAACATCCTTTCCACTCAACATGTTCACCATACTCATCACATCCTTTACACTATACATGTTCACGACACTCATTACAACCTTTACACAATACATGTTCACCATACTCATCACATCATTTATACGATACATGTTCACCGTACTCATCACATCCTTTGCACTCAACAAGTTCACCACACTCATCACATTCTTTACACAATACATGTTCACCACACTCATCACATCTTTTACACGATACATGTTCACCGTACTCATCACATCCTTTACACGATACATGTTCACCGTACTCATCACATCCTTTACACGATACATGTTCACCACACTCATCACATTCTTTACACAATACATGTTCACCACACTCATCACATCTTTTACACGATACATGTTCACCGTACTCATCACATCCTTTACACGATACATGTTCACCGTACTCATCACATCCTTTACACTATACATGTTCACGACACTCATTACAACCTTTACACAATACATGTTCACCACACTCATCACATCCTTTATACGATACATGTTCACCTTACTCATCACTTCCTTTTCACAAAACATGTTTACTGTACTCATCACATCCTTTACAGAATACATGTTCACCGTACTCATCACATCCTTTACACGATACATGTTCACCGTACTCATCACATACTTTACACGATACATGTTCACCGTACTCATCACATCCTTTGCACTCAACAAGTTCACCATACTCATCACATCCTTTACACGATACATGTTCACCACACTCATCACATCCTTTACACAATACATGTTCACCACACTTATCACATCTTTTACACGATACATGTTCACCGTACTCATCACATCCTTTACACGATACATGTTCACCGTACTCATCACATCCTTTCCACTCAACATGTTCACCGTACTCATCACATCCTTTACACAATATATGTTCACCGTACTCATCACATCCTTCACACAATACATGTTCACCGTACTCATCACATCCTTCACACAATACATGTTCACCGTACTCATCACATCCTTTACACAATATATGTTCACCACACTCATCACATCCTTTCCACGAAACATGTTCATCGCACTCATCACATCCTTTCCACGAAACATGTTCACCGCACTTATGACAACCTTGACACTAAATATGTTTACCACACTCATAACATCCTTTCCACTCAACATGTTCACCGTACTCATCACATCCTTTACACAATATATGTTCACCGTACTCATCACATCCTTCACACAATACATGTTCACTGTACTCATCACATCCTTTACACTATACATGTTCACGACACTCATTACAACCTTTACACAATACATGTTCACCACACTCATCACATCCTTTACACAATACATGTTCACCGTACTCATCACATCCTTTACACGATACATGTTCACCGTACTCATCACATCCTTTGCACTCAACAAGTTCACCATACTCATCACATCCTTTACACGATACATGTTCACCACACTCATCACATCCTTTACACAATACATGTTCACCACACTCATCACATCTTTTACACGATACATGTTCACCGTACTCATCACATCCTTTACACGATACATGTTCACCGTACTCATCACATCCTTTACACGATACATGTTCACCGTACTCATCACATCCTTTACACAATATATGTTCACCGTACTCATCACATCCTTCACACAATACATGTTCACCGTACTCATCACATCCTTTACACAATATATGTTCGCCGTACTCATCACATCCTTCACACAATACATGTTCACTGTACTCATCACATCCTTTCCACGAAACATGTTCATCGCACTCATCACATCCTTTCCACGAAACATGTTCACCGCACTTATGACAACCTTGACACTAAATATGTTTACCACACTCATAACATCCTTTCCACTCAACATGTTCACCGTACTCATCACATCCTTTCCACAATACATGTTCACCGTACTCATCACATCCTTTACACAATATATGTTCACCGTACTCATCACATCCTTCACACAATACATGTTCACCATACTCATCACATCCTTTACACTATACATGTTCACCGTACTCATCACATCCTTCACACAATACATGTTCACGACACTCATTACAACCTTTACACAATACATGTTCACCACACTCATCACATCCTTTACACAATACATGTTCACCGTACTCATCACATACTTTACACGATACATGTTCACCGTACTCATCACATCCTTTGCACTCAACAAGTTCACCATACTCATCACATCCTTTACACGATACATGTTCACCACACTCATCACATCCTTTACACAATACATGTTCACCACACTCATCACATCTTTTACACGATACATGTTCACCGTACTCATCACATCCTTTACACGATACATGTTCACCGTACTCATCACATCCTTTCCACAATACATGTTCACCGTACTCATCACATCCTTTCCACAATACATGTTCACCGTACTCATCACATCCTTTCCACAATACATGTTCACCGTACTCATCACATCCTTCACACAATACATGTTCACCGTACTCATCACATCCTTTACACAATATATGTTCACCACACTCATCACATCCTTTCCACGAAACATGTTCATCGCACTCATCACATCCTTTCCACGAAACATGTTCACCGCACTTATGACAACCTTGACACTAAATATGTTTACCACACTCATAACATCCTTTCCACTCAACATGTTCACCATACTCGTCACATCCTTTACACTATACATGTTCACCACACTCATTACAACCTTTACACTATACATGTTCACCACACTCATCACATCCTTTACACAATACATGTTCACCACACTCATTACAACCTTTACACTATACATGTTCACCACACTCATTACAACCTTTACACTATACATGTTCACCACACTCATTACAACCTTTACACTATACATGTTCACCACACTCATCACATCCTTTCCATTAAACATGTTCACCGCACGCATTACATCCTTTTCACGAAACATGTTCACCAGACTCATGACAATCTTCACACTCAACATGTTCACCACACTCATCACATCCTTTGCACGAAAGATATTCACCGCATTCATCACATCCTTTACACTAAACATGTTCACCACACTCATTACGACCTTTACACGATACATGTTCACCACAATCATTACATTTACACTCAACATGTTCACCACACTCATCACATCCTTTACACTAAACATGTTCACCGCACTCATCACATCCTTTTCACTAAACATGTTCACCACACTCCTTACAACCTTATACACTCAACATGTTTACCGCACTCATTACAACCTTGACACTAAATATGTTTACCACACTCATAACATCCTTTACACTCAACATGTTCACCGCGCTCATTACAACCTTTACACAATATATGTTCACCGTACTCATCACATCCTTTACACAATACATGTTCACCACACTTATTACAACCTTTACACTATACATGTTCACCACACTCATCACATCCTTTACACAATACATGTTCACCGTACTCATCACATCATTTACACGATAGATGTTCACCGTACTCATCACACCCTTTACACGAAATATGTTCAGCACACGCATCACATCCTTTACACTAAACATGTTCAGCACACTCATCACAACATTTTCACTAAACATGTACACCACACTCATCACAACCTTTACACTAAACATGTTCACCGTACTCATCACATCCTTCACACAATACATGTTCACCGCACTCATCACATGCTTTACACTAAAGATATTCACTGCATTCATCACATCCTTTATACTAAACATGTTCACCACACTCATCATAACATTTTCTATAAACATGTTCACCACACTCATCACATCCTTTACACTAAACATGTTCACCACACTCATCACATCCTTCACACAAACCATGTTCACTGCACTCATCACATCATTTTCACTAAACATGTTCCCCACACTCATTACAACCTTTACACTCAACATGTTCACCACACTCATCACATGCTTCACACAAACCATGTTCACCGCACTCATCACATCCTTTTCACGAAACATGTTCACCACACTCATCACATCCTTTACACAATACATGTTCACCACACTCATCACACCCTTTTCACAAAACATGTTCACCACACTCATCACATCCTTTACACTATGCATGTTCACCACACTCATCACTTCCTTTACACGATACATGTTCACCACACTCATCACATCCTTTGCACTGTACATGCTCACCACACTCATCACATCCTTTACACTATACATGATCACCACACTCATCACATCCTTTACACTATACATGTTCACCACACTCATCACATCCTTTGCACTGTACATGATCACCACACTCATCACATCCTTTACACTATACATGTTCACCACACTCATCACATCCTTTGCACTATACATGTTCACCACACTCATCACATCCTTTGCACTATACATGTTCACCACACTCATCACATCCTTTGCACTGTACATGTTCACCACACTCATCACATCCTTTGCACTGTACATGATCACCACACTCATCACATCCTTTACACTATACATGTTCACCACACACATCACATCCTTTTCACAAAACATGTTCACCGCACTCATCACATCCTTTGCACAAAACATGTTCACCACACTCATCACATCCTTTACACTAAACATGTTCACCACACACATCACATCCTTTACACTAAACATGTTCACCGCACTCATCACATCATGTTACATGATTGAAAAAGTAAATAAGAAATATAATGTCTGAGCCGCCATTGTTTTAGTAATTTTGTTGTATGGAGTTAAATTGCGAGTCCATATTTATCTCCAACTAACATGGCCACCAGTCTACGAGTCAGCCACCTTTGTATGGAGTTAAATGGCGAGTCCTTATTTATCTCCAACTCGCCTGGCCACCAGTCTACGAGTCGGCCACCTTTGTCTGGAGTTACATGGCGAGTCCATATTTATCTCCAAGTAGCATGGCCACCAGTCTACGAGTCGGCCACCTTTGTATGGAGTTAAATCTTCTTCTTTCGGCTGCCCCCGTTATGGGTCGCCACAGCGGATCATCCATATGATCCGCATCGTGATTTGGCACATGTTTTACGCTGGATGCCCTTCCTGACGCAACCCTGGTCGCCTTTTACGACACAGGGATATGGTACACCTATTTTAACCGGGGTATACACCGGCCCAGTATACTGGTACTCATTTCGCCGACCTCGGAAGGATGACAGGCTGAGTCAACCCCCTGGTGTATTAATTCAGTGGCCCAACGGGGCTTGAACTCAGGACCTTTTGGATCCCAAGCCGCTGCCCTAACCACTGTGCCAACACCAGGCTTTTGTATGGAGTTAAATGGCTAGTCCATATTTATCTCCAACTAACATATCCACCAGTCTACAAGTCGGCCACCTTTGTATGGAGTTAAATGGCAAGTCCATATTTATCTCCAACTAACATATCCACCAGTCTACGAGTCCGCCACCTTTGTATGGAGTTAAATGGCGAGTCCATATTTATCTCCAACTAACATATCCACCAGTCTACGAGTCGGCCACCTTTGTATGGAGTTAAATGGCGAGTCCATATTTATCTCCAACTAACATGGTCACCAGTCTACGAGTCGGCCACCTTTGTATGGAGTTAAATGGCGAGTCCATATTATATTTATCTCCAACTAACATGGTCACCAGTCTACGAGTCGGCCACCTTTGATCAGACTGCAAAATAAAGTGAGCGGCATGTGCATGCCCTCATGTACTGTGATTGTTCCACGTTTGAACAAAATCAGACCACGCATGTCTGAGAAATGGTTGGGGACCTTTTTAAGTCACAAAGTGATCGCCATTCGTCATCTTGGATATGATCTCGAAAAAAAAAAGAAGTGACGTGCATATGCAAGCCATCATTCTTTATCTGCGTGCCAAGTTTGAGCAATATCGGTAAATGAATGTCCGAGAAATGGTTGAAGACGTGTTCAACAACGGGGTTTTTGGTTTTTTTTACAACTCAAATGGCCACCAGTCGGCCATCTTTGATTGCATCGCAAAACAAAATGATGTGCTTACGTATACCATCATGTGTTGTGTTCCTACCAAGTAGGAATATAATCGGTTCAGACACGTCTGAGATATGGTTGCGGACGCATGCACGCACACACCGACACCAAAATCGAGACCAAATCAATCAGCTCCCGCCCGTTTTGGACTCAGTCCAATGGGGGCTAATAATGTGAATTGTGAATAATGTGAATTCCATTAATCTATTGAGCCCTATAATGTCCGTAATGAACATTCAGAATTGTAAAATTAATAAAAGCATATCTGAACATCACGTTTCTAACCGGGTGTGATGGATTGGAGTACATGCAGTCGGTCCCGAATCCCAATTGTGCTGCGGATCCCACGAGTCAGGCCACAAAATCACCTGGTTTGCAATAGGGGGGGGCGGGGGGGGGGAAACTTTCCTTGATCTTCTTACACTGCC
>NC_140978.1:32850343-32895343 GCF_056783735.1 Eptatretus burgeri | reverse complement strand
AAGCTGAAATGTCTTGTGTAAATAAGTATTCAACCCACTGAACCAGTACTTTGTTGAGGTGCCTTTAGCAGTGATTACAGCTTTGAGTCTTCTTGGGAATGTCTGTATCAGCTTTGCGCATCTGGATTTGGGGATTTTCTCCCATTCTTCCTTGCAGATTTGTTCAAGCTCTGCCAAGTTGGATGGGGAGTGATGGAGAACAGCAATCTTCAAGTCTTTCTGCAGATTCCCCATGGGATTCAAGTTTGGGCTTTGGCTAGGCCACTCAAAGACTTTCACATTCTTGTTCTGAAGCCATTCATGTTGCTTTGGCTGTATGCTTGGGGTCATTGACCTGTTTGAATGTAAATCTTCGCCACAGTCTATGGTCTTTTGCACTCTGAAGCAGGTTCTCCTCAATGATTTACCTGTATTTGACTCCATTCATTGTTCCCTCCATCCTTACTAGTCTCCCAGTTCCTGCCGCTGAAAAATTTCCCCAAAGCATGATGCTGCCACCACCATGCTTCACGGTGGTGGCACTTTGGATTCAGGCCAAAGAGTTCATTTTTCATCTCATCAGACCACAGAATATTTTGCCTCATGCTCTCAGATTCTTTCACGTGCCTTTTTGCAAACTCCAGGTGTGCTGTCATGTGCTGCTTTTCTCAGGAGTGGCTTCCTTCTGGCCACTCTCCCATAAAGCCCAGATTTGTAAAGTGCTGCAGAAATTGTTGTCCTTCCAGCAGGTTCTCCCATCTCAGCTAAGTTTCTGTCAGAGTGGTCATTGGGTTATTGGTCACCCTCCTGACCAAAGCCCTTCTTGCCCAGTTGTTAATTTGGTTGGACAGCCAGCTCTGGGAAGAGTCTGGGTCATTTCATATTCTTTACATTTCCTAATGATGGAACTCACTGTGCTCTTGGGAACTTTCACCACTCCAGAAATTGTTTTGTACCCTTCCCAAATCTATGCCTCCTCACAATTCTCTCTCAGAGTTCTTCATGGACTTCATGTTAGAGTTTCTGCTCTGACATGCACTGTCAACTGTGGAACCTTATATAGAAAGGTGTGTTTCTTTCTTAATCATGTCCAATCAATTAAATTGGTCACGGGTGGACTCCAATCAAGTTGTCGAGACATCTCAAGGATGATCAAAGGAAATTTGATGCACCTGAGATCAATTTGGAGTGTCATAGTTGGTGAAGTGTGTGAGGAGAGTGAGAGTCCAAATTGGTGGAAAGAGTGGAAGTTAAATGTTTGTGGTCAGTTAGGATCGATAATTGTCTGGCCTCTAAGTAGTGATGGAAGTGCTTGATGGCAAGGAATACATTGAGTAATTCCCCATCAAAGGCACTGTATTTGCACTCTGTTGGTTTCAGCATTTCAGATTGTAGGTGTGTGACATGCTGTGCTGGAATTGTCACATTAGCCACAGTCAGTATTTTCGTGTCACTGAGATGATCAGCCAGATCAGTAGCAGCGGGCAGTGCCAGCTCTGTGTTAGTTGCAAGTATCATGCGGACGTGTGGTGCTCAACAGCACAAGGATCCGACTGCAGAAGCAGATCACAAAAATTGTGAATATACCCACAAAAAATTGCGAATACGCGAAGCACAGGGACGTGAATGTAGAAGCAGGTCAGAAAAACTGTGAATACACCTGCGAAAAACCCTGAGTACGTGAAGCACAGGGCCGCAAATGTAGAAGCAGATCAGAAAAAGCTGTGAATACAACCACAAAAATCCCACGGATACGTGAATCACAGGGATGTGAATGTAGAAACTGCTCACATTTTATGAAATGCGAACATGTGGAGCACACGGACGTGAATGTAGGAGCAGGTCTGAAAAAAACGCGAATAGGCCCACCAAAAAACTGCAAATGCGCGAAGCAAGGACAGCGCTGTAAATGTAGAAGAAGGTCAGCAAAACCGCGAAAACGGGACGCAAAGGGCTGCAAATGTCATAGCGGGTCAGAAAAACCGTGAATACACCTGCAAAAATAGCGAAAAGCCACGAATTTGTGAAGCACAGGGCCACAAATGCAGAAGCAGGTGAGAAAATCCGCGAAGACACCTGCGGAAAACCACGAATATGTGAAACGCAGGACCATAAATGCAGAAGTAGGTCATAAAAACTGCAAAGGCACCTGCGGAAAACCGTGAATACGTGAAACACAGGGCGCAAATACAGAAGTAGGTCAGAAAAGCTGCAAATACACCTGCAAAAAACCGCGAATTTGTGAAGCACAGGGCCGCGAATGTTGAAGCAGTTCACATTTTATGAACTGTGAATATGTGGAGTCCGCGAATCGCGGAACTGCGAATGTTGGAGTCTGACAGTACATGATCGAGACTCGTCGGTTGACAGGATGGCTTAGAAAAACGCACACTCGCCTCTAAGATTTCTAGCCTACGTTTGAATCCCCACCCGACTACAAACTCCCATCCTCGTGTTTCACAGGCAGATCGAGGCATTAAACTGGCATCCCATCTGCCAGCATTATTTGGTGGACGTTTAAGATCCCATGGTGTCCTTCGCGAAGAGTAGGTGACCTATCGCTGACACCATGAACAAATTACAAAATTCCTGCCCTGACCATCAGTGGCATAGCCACACCCTGAGCCACTTCTGCTACCCCGCAGCCGAGTGCTGCATACGAATGAAGTAAAATAATTGAGACTCATGGAAGAGCTGGAGCAGAAAGGAAAAGAACAAAATGGAAAGGGGGAAACACAACACCAGAGTAGAAGTGAGAGTGAGATTAAGGGGAGTGGAGGAAAAACACATTGGGGTGAACAAGCTGCACACAAGCTGAATGAAATGTGGGGATCAAACAGAAAAGGAACAAATCAACCGACAACCTACAAATGAAAAGAGGTGAGGAAGTGTGGGGGGGGGGAATCACAATGAGAAGGGCACTCGGAAGAGCACATACCTCCGCCATGCAATGCGTGATCCACGAGAACATATCAGGGCCCAATACATTTTTGAAATATTGTGCTATATATCGTTTTTGGCCCGATCTCTCAATGGTGAAGAATCACTTTATGGATTAAGCAATTCTCGTACCAGATTCGGATTCAGATCTTCACAAAAAATCGAATAAATTCGTCCTTGTCACACACCCAACGTGTCCACCAACTTTCGTCCGAATCCGTCCACAACTTTTTGAGATATCGTGCTATATATCGTTTTTGGTCCTGTCTTTCATTGGTGAAGAATCACTTAAAAATTCTAGTAGACTGATCCGAATCTTCACCAAAATCTAATCAGTTCGTCCTTGTCACACACCCAACCTGTCCACAATTTTCATCCAAATCCATCCACAACTTTTTGAGATATCCTGCACACAAACAGACAAACAAACAAACAGAAAGGGGTGAAAACATAACCTCCTTCACCTTCAGTGGCGGAGGTAATAACCTGGAAAAGGGAAGTGCTTGGGAATGGAATAATTTCAGGCAGAAGAGATAATGAGTTATGAGCTGAAGTAGTGACGAATAGCTGTACTAAAGCCCTGGAAGGAAGAACGGCCCCCAACAGAACAGTTAAGTTTATTCATAAACTCGACTGTTGGTTGTATCATCACTTGAGCGTGGTGATGATGCAGTGCTCCTGTACATATCGGGATAGAAACATTAGAATTTGTCCCGGCATATCAGTAAACAATTGCCTGCCCTTTTTGGGAGGGCTGAAGATGGATCTTTCACATCTTCTCACATTACATCAAAACAGTCAAATTGTTTACGAATAACAAAGAAAGGAAAAAAAAAAACTAAATAAAGGAAAGATAAATGAAGGAAGCAAAAAGTGAAATGCCAGCTGGGTTCCTTGGAACACACTGTTAGCACAGGATGGGAAATTCACTTATTTATTTATTACTCTGTGTTTATACCATTCCGAGTAAGTTTCGTCTCTCTTTCCTCTTTATCATATACGTACTAGCAAATACCACCCGTCGCTTCGCTGACGGTAATACTAGAGGAGGGAGGGAGGAAAAGACGGGGAAGAGGGAGAGACTGGTGGGGGTAGAGAGCGCGGGGAGAGTGGAGGGGATAAATACCACCCGGACGCATGCAGAGCCAAGCTGTATGGAGACAAACACTGCCCGGAGGCGTCTGGAGACAAACTCCCGTCTGGGCATAAACACCACCAGGACCCGTCCGGAGACAAACCCTTCCTGGACACGTCCGGAAACAAACACTGTCCAGACATAACCACTGTCCGGATATGTCCAGAGAGAGAGAGAGAGAGAGAGAAGAGTGATAGTGGAGATGTCGGAGGAGGATACTGCACTGAATTGGGAGGGAGTAGAGCAAGGATGGGACAAAGCGAGAGAGAGGGGTGGATGTAGGGAGTTAGCAGAAAGAATGTTATGCTTTATGAACAACAAACACACACACACACACACACACACACACACACACACACACACACACACACACACACACACACACACACACACACACACACACACACACACACACACACACACACACACACACACACACACGTGCTTTGCCAATATCGGCAATTTTTCAGGAATCGGCAGGTTGGAGTCAGTGTGATTACCAACCACAGTACTTACTGTACACAACCCAGCAACCTTGAGTAACTTTCACCAAAAAACAACATTGATTTTTATAGAAGTTTCAGGGATATGTTCACAAACATTATTCCTTATAAACACTTGCATATGATGGGTGGCAAAAAAATTGCTCGGTAATTTAGAAAACACATTAATACTGAAAACGGCTCAGAAATTGGGTGTTATTTCACAACAACTCGCTCAAGGTGATGGAGCACTAACCGCTCGCTCAGGGTGATGGAGGACGAACCGCTCGCTCAGGGTGATGGAGCATGAACCTCTCGCTCAGTATGATAGGGTCCGAATCACTTGCTCAGGTTGATGGAGGACGAACCGCTCGCTCAGGGTGACGGAGCACGAACCGCTCGCTCATGGTGATGGAGTGCGGTACCGCTATCGACAATGGGCACTCGTCAAGTGGCTTAAGCACTCATGCAAGCACTCCAATTAAGTGGTTGATAAGGAATTGTTGGACAGGCTGTCGCTGCATACCATAATGGATCCCTTTAACTTTAAAATCCATCTTCACCGAACACTCAGCTGTTAATGAAATAAAATGAATTCGTTCAAAAAATGACCATCCACAAAAGAGTTGCACCTTAATGCAGAACAACCCTGGAAATATTGCAAAGTTCAATCGCCCATGAAACAAATATTGCAAAAAAATCAGACATTTTGCCTGCTCGTCTGTGAAACGTGTCACGTGGTACATCGGTCTGGGGTCCGCGCAAACGTTATAACTTCTTTTTTTTAAACGTACATTTTTCACCAGATTTGCTTTGATTCCCTGTAGACCATCTCGCAAAACCTCTGTAAATATAGACACAGATCTGGCAGACGCCAGAGACTGATAGTCAGTCCCTCAGGGGGAAAGGGCGTGAGGTCTTGCAGTGATTGCATGATTAAATCAACAACTCAATGAAGCTCGTTAACTTTGTTATGTTCCTAAATTTTTTGTTCGCTCAATATAATTCTCCAAACAGAATAAAAAGACAAGTTTAATTCTTTGGAAATTTCACATTTTCTTGTGTATGAATGGCGGAGGGAACATAGCCTTGCGTGCTAAAAGTAAATCGGTATATCGGCTTAGTTATAAGACATTATTTCTTTAAATTATCAGATTTCACAAGAGATTTTGACACTTATTTTGTCCGGACGATATCCAAATCCTCAAAACCCAAGTAATATTTCAATGATGTACTTTAGTCCGTGAGAGTAGATCATGGGAAATCATCTCATCATGCATGAAATCGCTCCAAGCTCCTGATTTTAAAAACTAAAAGTACTGACAAAAGCGAAGTACACCGCGATTCGTAGCGATGATGAACAGGCATTCGATATTCGTGAGGAAAGTGAAAACAACAACTTTATCGTGAAGAAATCGTTGCGGCCTGTTCCAAGTCAAGGCATGGTTGAGCAGGCCAAAAAAACATGGCGGCTTCAGACCCCAACGAGGTTACCTTGGATACGCCTTAAGACCCCAGAGAGCGAGGTGGCCGAGGATCGCCTGATGAAGGATATAATTAAATTAAGCCGTTAATTATCTTCAAAAGGGGTGTTTTAATTAACCCAAACACCTAATTTTCACTCTTGCTCTTCCTTGGAGTTATTTTAGTTTGCATGCAAAGTTTCAGGATGCTCGGTTTTTATAGTTTTGGAGTTATGGAGGAGACACACTCACACACACACACACACACACACACACACACACACACACACACACACACACACACACACACACACACACACACACACACACACACACACACACACACACACACACACAAACGTATTTATTAGTACCAATCGTGTACAGCCTTTTTACTGCTGGTTGCATCATTGGTTAGGGCACGGCCATGCCGCTGATGCAGTGCCCCTATTACCAGTACACTGGTGTTCATTTTGCTGACCTCGGAAGGATGACAGGCTGAGTCAACCCCACCTGATGTTAATTCAGCAGAAAACGGGGTTTGAACTCAGGACCCTCAGATCCCAAGCCACCACCCTAACCGCTAAGCCAATGCCAAGCTTGGTATTTATTAGTATAACAGACAGATTTCAGGGAATCTGCTATTAAGTAATTTTTGTTCAGAATCAGATGGGTTCGCAGGACTTCAAAATGATTGTGCTGGTTTGGTCAGGTGGTCATTTGGGAGAACCTTCCTCTACGGAAAGGAATCAGCTCTGGTGCTCTCGATGTCTGACTGAAAGTATGATTTTTTTTTTTAAACCCACAATCAACCAGTCATTATGATGTCACGTGGATCTTCTTCTTTAATGGTCACGATTATTGCCACGTTCTTGTGGGGGAAGATTTTGGCCCAAGTCTTTCACGAACTGGCTGGCTAGACCCGATGCTCGAGTAAGTACGAAGGGCAGGAATTTGTAATTTTTCAGGGTTGCCGGAGATAGCTCACCTCCTTTTTCCAAATGACACAATGGGGTCTTTAACGTCCACTAATTAATACTGGCAAACGGGACGTCCAGTTTAATGAGAATCATCCTACCTGTGAAACATTGGGTCGGATGACACTTCATAGCTGTGTCGGGATTCGAACCCAGGCTGGACAGCTTCGAGGCGAGCGCACGCGTACCTCAAGGGAGTCGAGGGGGTCCTGGCCATATATGACGTCACTAAATGTATATGTCGTTTATATGATGACGTCATCGAATTGTTATAGCCATTAATACCCGCTCTCGTTCTCTTACCCTAACTTCCAACTCCTAATCCTCGTATAACAGTCAAGTGACCAAAGGCGGTCGACATTAATGATTCAGCTCACGATGAACTCTTTTGGGGTATAAATTCGGGGGCGAGTTATTAGAACACGCCATGCGGTAATGAGGCGAACGGAGTGTGATAATGAGCGAACCCACGGAGGCACGACCGCCCTGCCAAGATGCCAACCTTCCCGATGAGCCCGATAGGGTGTCATTGCGACGATGGCAACTTCAAATGAATCAAACAGTCAGTGAGCAATGAGCAGATCACGTGCTCAGTTGCAGCACACATCGCCTGCCGTTCACGTTGTTTGTTCAAACACCTTGGTTTGTGCGAAATAACGTGCACCACGAATTGCGTCATCGTGATCATTATTGATGTTTCTTTGTTTCGGCTTCAGGTTTTGTTTGATGGAAGAACCTGTGGGTGAAAAGAAGGTGATTACTCTCCTCCCCCCTCCCAGATCATCATCATCATCATCATCGTCATCGTCATCGTCATCATCATCATCGTCATTGTACTCTTACTACAAAAGTTCGGTGTGGTTGAAGCACTTACTCGGCAAGGCTTCGAGATAAGTCATGCTAGTTGGTTTGTCGTTGCCTTCCCAGCAGTTGGTTAAGAAACAAGCTCAAATGAGCTAAGATCCTCGTCCTCTTAATGATGACGTCATAAAAACGAATATGACGTCATTGTGATGTATCAGGTTTGCGATAAATTATCTCTGCTAATGCCCTGTTCGATTCCCGCAAACAGAATTCAAACACCTTGCCTAGTTTGAGATATTTTTTTGGGCGATTTCCATTAGCGGAGATATTTTGACGTCATAACTTTTTTTTCTAGGATGAATTTTCAAAATCGGAGATGGTTCCTGTCTGTGCAGGGAATTTTTACATATATATGCCAAGTTTCAGGAAGTTTCGATGAAAACTGTAGGTTGTGAAACAAAAAAAGTCCACAAGAAGAGGCAGAAGAACAACAACGTGAGTATTATTAGAGATCCTCCACGAGGATCTAAAAACGAAACTGTCATTTGTTTTGGGTGCCGGTGATGACTCGCCGACTCTTCGTTGAGGGACACCGGCTCATTAACGTCATCAACTGATACGAGCAGGCGGGACAGCAGGCTTTAACGTTCTTCCCATGTCCAGCGCACATTCTTCCCATGTCCAGTGCCGTGCTGCATGTGAAACACCAGGGTGGTAGTTCTTAGCTGGGTCGAGATTCAAATCTTTTGGCCAAAATCCAAACACCTGCATACCTGTGCACACCTTCACTCTCCCCTATTCCCCGTACATTGTCTCTGTGACGTCAGAGCGTGCTGAGAGGTGCCCAAGTGCCCTTATTTGGGAGAGTGCTCACTCTATCTGCTTTTCATCCCCCCGGGGGACTTGAGCATGTTCATTGTTCACCGATGCAAGTTGTCCTTGTTGATGTGTGCTTGACCATTGGCCATGGTGAATCATATTGAAAGTGAAATCTTCCGAAGCCATTTTGACCACATTTATTGCCTCCATCGTCAGCGGCAAAGAAAGCATCGGGAAGCACCGGCTAGACATGGATCATTGGACTTACATTGGTCCCATTAAAGGGGCTCACTCGAAAGAAGAAAAAGAATAAGGAGAATAAGAATATTTGGGAGGATGGCAGGGTATGGTGTGGGAGGATTGGTGAGATGACGGAAAGATATTTGGAAGGAGAGGGAGTAAGGGGCAGTTAAGGTAATGGACATTAATGGATGATATGCTGTACAGGGAGGAAAGGGAAGGATCATCAAAAATCACTCCCCCTGACCCTCACCAACCCCTACTTGCGTACGTAATAAAGAGATGCCTTCGTTGAAGCATTACCGAGATTTTTTTACGGATAATTTGAAGAATTGAGAAAGCCTGTGGTTTTTACTTGCTGATGTGGAAGATGGGCGAGCATGTGCAGATATATAATGGTCCATTAATGCATCTTCTCCACCCCCCCCCCCACCGACTGACGTCACACTATGTGTTTTGGTGGTTCAGATCCTTCTCAGTTCTCCTTGATACAGAGTCGAGGCTCATGGAGAAGCGAGAACATAGAACGGTTCTGGATGCAACAGTAAGAGCTGATAACCCCGCCAGGCTGAACAGTTTGTTTCGTATCCCAATGGTAGGTTAGATCTGAATCCTGATTTGAACCAGTGTCTAATCAGCTTGTTATTGTCACCTAACCAACTGATCCACCAAGTTTTTTTTTTTCACAACTCGTCCACAACTTTTTGAAATCTTGTGCCATGTGTCGTTTTTGGTCTGACCTCTCAATGGTGAAAAATCACTCACAAATAAAATTAAAAAAACTTCGATCCAGATGCGGATTTTCACCAAAATCTAATCAATTTGGCCGTGTCCTACATCCAACCTGTCCAACAAATTTCGTCCGAATCTGTTCACAACTTTTTGAGACATTATATTCACAGACAAACAGACAAGGGTGGAGGTGGAGGTGCATTAATGCAGTGAAAGTGAAAACATAACCTCGAGACACCTTCGGTGGTGGAGGTAACAAACGGCGGGAGAGGGGCAAACCCACAACAACAGGGTTGAGGAACAAAATAGAGAGTCTTCCAAGATGAGGGATGTGATGAAGAATGAGACTGTGGAGAATGTGGAAGTTGATTCCACAGATGGGTAGGGGTGTAGGTACGGAGCAGTGATGTGCTGGATTTTGGGATATTCACTTCCAGAAGATGAGAAGGAGCATGATGGCGGACCTTGTCTTAATTGTTTACCGAATGTTCAAAACAGTCCGAAATCTGCAACTCGAAACAAGTGTTCTTGCAATCCGTTAACAATCACATTGTTTGTCGATAAATCGATAATATTACCGCCAGTGACCCGAAATCGATGTCATAACACAAGTGGCGCTGAACGAAGTGTCCTCGTTTCGAGGAGTTCTCCGCTGCACCTCGTAAACTCATCACACGAGCCTTCAAGGGATCCCTAAGCCTAACCTTGGCATTGGCACCTTTGCTCTAGTCACCTAAACGAGAGCTTTTGCGTGTGTTTTAATTCCTGAGATGTTTGAGGGACAACAAACAACATCCTTGGCTGGTACTCTATCCAAACTGATACGTGAGACGAAATAAAGAGGGAAGAAAGCAAACAACTTGCTATTTTAACAGGCTCTTTGAGAGTGAGTGTTTCAACTGTGAAAAATGAGTGAAACGAGCAATGCTGAACGACTTTGGTGTACGGAGAGGAGAGTCTGAAGAGTAGGAGGGAGAGGGTGGGATCGCTCAACGCTCGAGAGTGGAAACCTCAAAAGAAAATGCACGACAGGCACAAAAGCAACATGAAGATCATATCGTCAACAAATTAATGTTTTGTCTCCAGCGTGTTAAGGGACGCGACGTGCAGACATGTCCTTCAAGCCCTACCCAGAAAGGAAACAACTACACTCCGCGGCATTAATTTTGGAACACCTTTACAAAGTCCAATTGACTTATAATTAGCACGTACGAGGGCCCCATTCCCTGGTGGCTCATTCGAAGAGCCTGGTTTGCTGTCACTGCATCGCACAGCCCTTACTGAGTCAGGAGCAAAGAAGGACAAAGAGATGAGAAATGTCTGCAAGGGTTTTATTGCATGCGAGGAACTTATTGTCGGATCGGCATTGATTGAGGATCCCGATTCACCTGCAGATTCAGCTCCAGCTCATTGCTTACGATTCTGATATGTAGATCTCTTCGTGCTGGCCAGATGGCCTGGACCAGCACCCTGAACAAATTACAAATTCCTGCCCTGACTTCCCGAGCCGGAGTGGTGATCCGATCAGGATTGTAGCATTGTTACTGTTTCGGCAACAACGACCCTCTACATAGGACATGATAGATGATGACGAGATGTCTATTCAATGATTCTTCAGTGTCATTCTCTTTTTCCCTTGCCAGGTCGGTGCTCAGATCAAAGCAGCACCGTGGCATGAATTGCACTGGGTGGTTTTCCTTTGTCTTTCCAGCAGGTGTTGGCAAGACAGGATTTTTTTCAAGGTTAAAATCAACATTCAGATTAAATGAAGGTGCTGAGCGATGTAATGCCTGAGCTATGTTCATCGAAAATCATAAGTTTGGGAGGTAAGCCTTCCCATGTCCTTTTTCTCAAGGCTGTGTGGGGTAACGTGGTCCATGAACTCTTCGGCTAGCTTTTTTGTTTGTTTTCACCCCTGTCTGTGTTTGTCTGTCTGCGAGCAGGATGTCTCAAAAAGTTGCGCACAGATTCGTACGAAACTTGGTGGGCAGGTTGGGTGTGTGGCAAGGACGAATTGATTCGATTTTGGTGAAGATCTGAGTCCGGATCTGGAGACGAGGATTATTTAATTTTTAAAGTCATTCTTCACCATTTAGAGATGGGGGGAGGGGGGCAAAAAACGATGTATAGCATGATATTTAAAAATTTTAATGGGCCCGATATGTTCTCGTGGATCAGGTATTACATGGCGGAGGTATTCGCTCTACCGAGTGTCCTTCTAGTTTACACATCTGTCGAGCATTGTGCAGACGAAGCTGGGAGGAATCGGAGAAACCATGAGGTGACTATGGGCAGCACACTTAAAGCCTTGAAGGGTAGAGCTCGAGTATTCAGATTCAGGAAGACTGTTCCACATCAGGCAAGCGAAGAGGAGGATGAATGAATTTTATTTCGTTGGTCGTATTTATTTATTTATTTATTTAGTTGATCAGAGAGAGACCACGTAATACGTGTCCACCTTTAACGAGCTGATTAAGACCGAAATCCTGAACCGAAAAGTACGAGTTGATTGGAAAAGTTTGTCTCGTGTCGTTTCTCAGCTCCTACTTCACGACATACCGCGGGGATATCTGGTGTGCATCCCGGGAACGCTGTTTGTCATTCGCGCTGCCTTTGGTGCGAGAGGATTGCGCTGCGGTTAAGAGTATAGAGTTCATCCTGGGAAGCAGAAGCCAGGAATATCATCCAGACACTGTCCTTAAGGATTTGGAAAATCTTGCCCAGGCAGTGCCTGAGCACTGACGTTACTGCGAGTGAAATTCAAATTAATGAGTGTCGGTGAAAGTGAAAGGTCCGATTTTATTATGAAAGGTCCGGAACGTTTCAAGTGTTTTAAAGGAGACTGTTTTTTTTTCTCGCTAAAGAGAATTAAAGGTGTGTTTTATAAGTTCTCAATTCCACTGGAAGTGGGAGAGAGTGAAAAATATCGAATAACTAACTATATGTATGGGATGTTTATGGGTCTACGTCTACTACTACTACTACTACTACTACTACTACTACTACTACTACTACTACGACTACTACTACTACTACTACTACTACTACTACTACTACTACTACTAACTACTATGGCCCCCATTATCCCATTTTCTGATGTGCATCGGCCGGCGAACATTTTTGCCCGACGTTTTTCACCAACTGACTGAGCAGGCCTGATCTTTGATTGGAAGTGATTTTGGCAGAAATTTGTAATTTGTTCACTGTGCCGGTGATAGCTCGCCTACTTTTTAAAAAAATCTTTATTCGTATGCATCCTGCGGTTTCTGGTTACATCATTTTCTGGGGGTACAGCTGTGCCGCTGATGTAGTGCCCTCTTACCAGTAAACTGTTACTCATTTTGCTGACCTCAGAAGGATGACAGGTTGAGTCAACCCACCTGATGTCATACATACTGTACACACATATACATACATAGTGGTGTAATGGTTGGAGTGTATGCTCTGATTCTGGGATGTTGGTCGTTCAAACCCTGGCCGAGACATACCAAAGAGTTTAAATGGTACGTATTGCTTCCTTGCTTGATTCTCAGCATTTTAAAGGATAGAGCAAGGACAAACAATGCTGGGAAGACAATGGTAAGCCAACCAGTATAACCCTTGCCAAGAAACTGCTTCGGCTGCACCAACACTCAGGCCAAGGTCACATTTGCTCTCCAGCAAGGATACTGCGGCCGTACGCCCTGTGAATTGACAGAAACGTGCGGCGGCCGCAGAGTTTCTGCGGTGGCCTCAAGGGGGCCCGGCGCCGTTTGGCTATATTTTACAGGCCGAAGGGTCGCCGTGGAATTATAGCGCGGAGTTATAACTTTTTTTCATTTCTACGTTCGCCGAAGCAATTCGACAAGCCAAGCTATGACGTAGATGTGTTCCCGTCGACCGTACGTAGGGTGTACGGTGGACTTGCGTTATTCGTGCGGCTGCCGTAAGCTCTTCTCAATGAAAAATGAATTTTCCCAACCCCCCAAAAATTACGGCGGCCGCACTGTTTCTACGGTCGCCGTACGGTGGCCTTGCGGTCTGTGTGACTACCTGCGGGCAAAGCAGGGTCGACGCACGGTTCTCCTACGCCCTCCGTGCACCGACGTACGGCCTCTGTGGCAGTCTGCGTCGACCGTGCGTCCACCGTGCGCTACCGCTAGAGATCGGAGTATAGGTGTTTGCCTATACCATGGTGCCCCCAGAATCCGAATTGAATTCGTTCCAGGAGGCTGTTCGGATTGCAAAAAGTTCGGATTCCAAAAATATTTTCCCAATAAGAAATAATGAAGTGAATTAATCCGTTCGTGGACCCAAAGAAAACCCACTTTCAAGACACTTTGAACTGAAATTACCCATGTTTAAGGTAAAATAAGATGAGTAAATGACCTTCGGTGGCGGTGCATTGTATGTAAACTGGTACAATCACCACATCCAAAGGTCCACACAGGATCAAGCTCCGGCCTGGGTTCCGATCGCTCGCGCACTCTGCGAGAGCGCTGCCCCCGGGGCAGCTCATCAAACATGATGCCCGCAGAACCACAATCACTTTCATCAAACGCATCGGTCTGACGAAATCATGGATATTCCAAATTACAACTGGTTTTGCTGTGAAATTAAATCCTTGCCCGACAGTCCGTCACACCACGTGATCGGATTGCTTTTTTTGTTATTAATTAAAACACAAGATTATTTTTTAAAAACCATCACAAATGAAGGTGAAAACACGAGGTAAGGCCTGTCACATTTGGCTCGGCGGCCTGAGGGTCTACAAAATGTACGGGCACGAGCAATTACAAAGCGGCCGTAGTATTTCCACGGTCACACAATGCAGCAGTCACATATGTTTTTATTTTTCAGGGAGACGCACGGGGTATTTATAAATTGTGGAGACGGAAAACGTGGGGGGGTTGCCGTACGGTCTTTGATTTGATGTCGCACGGTGACCTTAGGGCGTTCCTGTGGCGGCCATAGAATTTTCAAGGCAGCCTCAAGGTGCCCGCAAGTCGACGGTAACGAATGGGTTAATTTTTTTTTAACCAGTTCTTTTGTTTCGGCTTGTCGAATTGCTACGGCGAACGTAGAAATGAAAAAAGTTGTAACTCCGCGTTATAATTCCACGGCGACCTTACGACCTGTAAAATATAGCCATACGGCGTAGGGCCACCCTGAGGCCACCTCAGGAACTCTGCGGCTGCCGCACATTTCTCTCAATTCAGAGGGCATACGGCCGCCGTATCCTCGCCGTAGAGCAATTGTGACACTGAGGCCGAAAGTATCGATCGACACACGAGAGATGCTTTCAGGAGTACTTCCACCGACGAACTGAATGAACAAAGCGCGAAGATGCGGCTCGAACAGGTGGGGGAGACACGTGAACAAACATGAACGCCACGTTGTGTTCGGTTTTTTAAAATGTATTAGGTTTTTTGGGCAAAATTTTCTCGAAAAAATTGTTCGGATTCCCATTTCTTCAAACAATGGGGCGTTCGGATTCTGGGGGCACCACGGTATATTATAGTTATAGTATATTCAGTTATATATACTGGTATATTTTTATTTTAGTAAAAAAAAGAACTGGTATAAATACCCACTCGTTACCGTCCGTCTGGCCGCACGTTCGCCTTAGGGCCCCCCTGCGGCCCCCCTGCGGGCACCTTGCGTCTGCCTTGAAAATTCTATGGCCGCCGCAGCGGCGCCCGAAGGTCACCGTGCGACATCAAATCAAAGACCGTACGGCACCCCCAAGTTTTCGGTCTCCACGATTTCTAAATATGCCGTGCGGCTACCCGAAAAATAAAAACATATGTGACTGCTACATTGTGTGACCGTGGAAATACTGCGGCCACCGTATAATTGCTCGTGGCCGCAGATTTTGGAGACCCCACGGCCGCCATGATAAATGTGACCTCGGCCTAAATACTATGGTACATCAAATAAAAAAATACATCTCTCAGTCTCTCAGTCTCTCTGTCTCTCTGTCTTTCTGTCTCTCTGTCTGTCTCTGTGTCTCTCTCTGTCTCTGTCTCTGTCTCTGTCTCTCATATATGTATATGTATATATATATATATATATATATATATATATATATATATATATATATATATATATATATATATATATATATATATATATATATATATATATATATATATAAATTTTCAGACTAGTTTTGAGGCTTCAGTTATACTTTTTTTGAAGATTACGAGTCTCTCATTCTGAGAACATTTTGAACCCCGTGTGCAGGTGGTTCGTGTCAGGCTGCGCACGCATTCCTCCATCGCACACCATCCCTGCCCTCCCACACAGCCTGGACCGTACAGACCGCCCGAGTAATGGACCTCACACTGCACGAGCATGACTCCGCACACAGGAATCCTGCAGTGCCCTGGCTCATGCTCTTACAACCAATTTCGATTAATAATTGCGATGCACAGCTCAGGCAATTATGCTCAATATCTCCATTCCACGTGCTTTGTTTTTCCCTTTAACTTGGAATGGCGTCACACATGTGTTTGACATAGCTGTCATAACATTAGTGCGGTGATCCATCAGATAGAGGGAACAAGCAAATATACAAAGGACTATAATTCATTTGATATATTTATTGCACAGTTGCACAGATTTTGGCATATATTGCGAGTTTTCTGGGTGAATGGGGTAAGGGTGGGACACACACACACCAACACAAACACACACACACACACACACACACACACACACACACACACACACACACACACACACACACACACACACACACACACACACACACACACACACACACACACACACACACACACACACACACACACACACACACACACACACACACACACACACACACACACACACACACACACACACACACACACACACACACACACACACACACACACACACACACACACACACACACACACACATACATACATACATATATATATATATATATATATAACTGTTGTCCTTCAAACAAGCGCCATGTTATTTGAGAAGAGCTGTCATTTTAATAACTAATAATTATAGTTACATACCAGGGGCGTTCAAAAAGTTTCATGAACGGAATACTCACAGTACTCCAACATATGCAAACTTTATTTATATTTTAATATATAACTATCTACCTGTCAGTGCTCCCATCTGAGCCCCGGGTTCATGATGCAGCTGAGCCCAGGTTCAAATATCACATCTCAGATGTGTTTCTCAAATTTGTCCCCTAACGGATGGAATCAACAGAGCATTGACTGAAGTATGCAACCTGCCGTGGGAAAGACCCTTCATCTAATCGGAGAAACGTCCGACGAAGGGTTTACGGCCGAAACGTCAGCATCTCTTTACTTCCGACGGTGGTGAAATATCCTGATATAATCCTTTGATCAAAGTTCTGTCGAATCCATCAATTGTTCTCTACATTATGTGTAAAAGTACATTAATATAGACTTGTATCAATATCTTGCACGTGATACACGTACCAGCTATAAAATCATAATTGTTTCAAGAGACCAGTGTGACTACTCCTTGGCTTTTTTCACAAGATCTTGGCTATTCGTTGTTCACCTTGGCGTCGTGGTTTTCTATAGGTTTTCTTGGCGTATAGGTTTTCTATTATCATGGCTTTTCCGAAACCTTGTGAATTCTTGGCTTTTTTAATTGGCTCACCTTGGAATTTATGAAAATGAGGAGTGGTCACACTGCAAGAGACCCCAAAGGAGAAGGGGAATGTATGTCTCAGAAAGTTAGATCCCAGAGAAAAAGGGAAGGGACAAGTAGTTCGAATGGACACACCGTGGAAGGGCGAAAAATATCCAGGATTCGATTTTGAGCAGTTAACCTTTGTTTTTCACCCAAGGCAACAGTTGACACCAACGTGCACTTTTGTCATCGTTTGTCGTTTTCATGTACACAGCTTTTTTTCCTATACATTACAAATTTGTCATTTATTTGTTCAGGGTGCCAGAAATAGCTTTATGAGCTTGCTTACTCACCACGAATAAGACCGTGGGATCTTTAACATGAACCAAGTAATACGGCTGACAGTTTATAGTTGGGCAGAGAATCATACCCAGGTTAGATAGCTCAGAGGTAGGTGTGTGTGTGTGTGTGTGTGTGTGTGTGTGTGTGTGTGTGTGTGTGTGTGTGTGTGTGTGTGTGTGTGTGTGTGTGTGTGTGTGTGTGTGTGTATAACTCTAAGCAATCCTGCCAGCCCTGGAATTTTGTGATAAGGATAGTTTCCCTATATTTATGAGAGGAAAAGGTTTCACAAGCAGATAACTGATTGTATTTCCCGGCCCTGTGTGTAATACTCGAAAGACAATCGTCCGAGACGTAGTGATCATCTCTCCCAGTGGTTCCCAAACTTTTTTGTCCATGACCCAAAATTTAAAATCTCATTTGCCTCGCAACCCAAATGATACTGGTACCAAGTGTACCTATGATAAAAATTGTCAGAGAAAATGCTTTTGATATGAAAACCCCCCTCAAAAACTGAGATTTTGAGGGGGGGGTTCAAGTTTGGGTCACGACCCTGGGTTTATATCCACGACCATATCTAGTGCCCAACTGTGTCTGCAGACGTCCTCCTGCAGTTGGGCTACTTCTTATTAGGAGGTTGGTGGCAGGACTTGCACTCCGACCACCGTAAAACGCTTCATTCCGCAAAACGCAAAAACGCAAAAAAATCTGAAAACCCACTCCGTGGGAGTACCTCCTGTGCAGCTTCCCTTCGCAGGGCAGCTCACCGGATGACGGGATTGGGGCAAAGCCTTCGGGACCCCCAATCTTTGATAGGAGGGAAACCACGGGGTATCATCCCTGGGTCAGATTGCAGGAGAGTGTGTCGGAGTGGTGCTGAGGTGTCGTCCACCAGACGGCGGTCTCCTTGGGTTAACCTGAGGCGGTCCCTTCGGTTGGGTGCCTGGAATGTCCTATCCCTAAGAGAGGATGATCACCTGTCTCTGTTATCATCTGAGCTCAAGCGTTTGGACATCGGGATTGCAGCTCTCTCTGAGGTTCGGAGACCGGATTGCGGCGAGATAATGGTGGGTGGTTACACCTACTATTGGTCTGGTCGCTTTGATGGTTACCATACCCAAGGAGTTGCTGTAGCTGTGTCCAATAAGCTGACCCCAATGATAATTGAGGTAACACCGGTCAACGAGCGTATTATGAGATTAAGGATTCGTCACTCCTTAGGTGTCATTTCCCTGGTCTCTGTTTATGCTCCGACTGAGGCGAGTGATCTCACCGTGAAGGATGCATTCTACGCCACACTCGAGTCTGTGGTTGATCAGTGCCCCAGACGAGATACACTTCTAGTCTTGGGGGATTTCAATGCATCGACTGGAACTGATAGGGATGGTTATGAGGTGTGTGTTGGTCCCCATGGGTCAGGAACTATGAACCAGAATAGCACTAAGTTCCTTGACTTTGCAAGAAGTCATGGACTGAGGGTGGCTGGTTCATGGTTTCAGCGCCCACAAGCTCATCGCTTTACTTGGTATTCCAACGCTGGCGGTGTGGCAAAGGAGATTGACCATGTCCTCAGTGACGGTCGTTGGAGGATGATCCAGAACTGCAGGGTCTACCGGAGTGCTCAGTTCCTCAATACTGACCACAGGCTTGTTGTAGCAACTCTAAAGCTGCACCTTAAATCCTGGAGAATGGTACCATCCCAGCCTAGGCTGGATGTTGCCAAGCTCAGGGATGAGAGAGTAGCTGAGGAGTTTGCGAACAGGCTGAGTGGACACTTGGGGGGTCTGGGTGCTTTGGGGGGTCCTGAAGAGTTGTGGAGCACCTTCAAGACCACCGTCCTTGATGTTGCCGGTGGATGCCTTGGAGTTCACCGCAGGGCAAAGAAGAATTTTGTCTCTCAAGGGACACTGGATACCATTGACCAGAGTCGGAGGGCCAGGCTGAATGGCAGAGCTGAGCTGTTCAGGGAGCTGAGGCGTAAAACTGTACGTGCACTGAGGGTGGACAAGGAGGCCTATGTGCGAGGAATCTGTGAGGGGGTAGAGCATCATCTGTGGACAGGTGATTCTCGTCCCGCTTACAGGGGAATTCGCGCATTACGTTCATCCAAGCCCATCCCTCGGAGCACTGCAGTTCGAGCAGAGAGTGGTAGGCTCTTGACAGAGGAGTCTGAAGTGAAGGCCCGCTGGGCCGGTTACTTTGAGCGGTTGTACCAGGCTGATCCCCCAGCTGTCGAGTTGGATGTCAAGGGTGTTACAATCCCTGTTGCTGACCCTCGAATCAACTGTGGTCCACCATCGCTTGTGGAAACACGGGCTGCGGTGAACCAGTTGAAACGGGGCAAAGCTCCAGGGATCTGTGGCATCCATGCCAAATTTCTCAAGGCTGGTGGAAATGCTGCACTCGTGTCGTTGCATGCAGTTTTGTGCTCTGCCTGGAACACAGGCATCATCCCAACTGACTGGAAGAGGGGCCTTGTTGTCCCTCTCTGGAAAGGGAAGGGTGATCGCCAAGACTGCAACAACTACCGAGGGGTGACGCTGCTCTCAGTGCCGGGCAAGGTCTTTGCTCGGATAATTCTTGATAGGGTTCGCCACCATCTGCTTGAGCACCAGCGTCCAGAGCAGTCAGGCTTTACACCGAAGAGGTCAACGATTGACCGTATCCTTGCACTTCGTGTCCTCACCGAACGCAGACGAGAGTTTCGGCAGGGGCTGCTTGCAGCCTATGTTGATCTCTGTAAAGCGTTAGATTCAGTGAATCGGGATGTCCTCTGGAGGATTCTTGGTCTTCGTGGGGTGCCACCGAAACTGATCAATCTGATGTCTGAACTCTACTCTGGTACTGAGAGTACTGTGAAGTGTGGTGGTACCATCTCTGACTTATTTCCAGTTGTTACTGGAGTTCGTCAGGGATGTGTACTTGCCCCCACACTTTTCAGCACTTGTATGGACTGGATTTTTGGGAGGATGTCGGAGAGATCAAGTTGCGGTGCATCGTTTGGCAATGTCAAGATCTCGGACCTTGATTTTGCAGATGATGCAGTCATCTTTGCGGAGACTTTAGACATCCTCTTGGGGGCCCTCGAGGTGCTGAATGAAGAGTTGGAGCCGTTGGGAGTACGGATTTCTTGGGTCAAAACTAAGATCCAGGCTTTCGGTGACATCTTGGATGCTGTTGTCCTGTCTGTGTCTGTTTGTGGTGAGGATGTTAAGGTCGTGGAGAGATTCACTTACCTTGGCAGTGATATTCATGTCTCCGCAGGTTGTGAGCCGGAGGTCAATAGACGTCTGGGTCGGGCCTGGGGAGTCATGGATTCACTGGATCATGGGGTGTGGCGCTGCCGGTACCTGTGCGGGAAGACGAAAGTCCGAGTCTTCAGGTCCTTGGTACTTCCAGTCTTGCTCTTTGGGTGCGAGACTTGGACTTTGACC
Source organism: Eptatretus burgeri (assembly GCF_056783735.1). NCBI lineage: Eukaryota > Metazoa > Chordata > Myxini > Myxiniformes > Myxinidae > Eptatretus > Eptatretus burgeri. The sequence continues at coordinate 32,874,385 of NC_140978.1, read as the reverse complement.
AAGGATCTGAGACGGAGACTTAATTCCTTTGGTACCAGGTCTCTTCGAAGAATCCTTCGCTATCGCTGGTCGGATTTTGTGTCCAATGAGCAGTTGCTGAGAGAGATTCGGATGAGATTTGTTACCTGCATAGTCCGTGAGCGTCAGCTGCGGCTGTATGGACATGTGGCTCGTTTTCCTGACGCTGATCCTGCTCACCAGATTCTCTCAGCGAGGGAGTCTCATGAGTGGAGGAGGCCAGTGGGCCGACCACGTGCCTCATGGTTGCAGCAGGTTGACCATCATCTCAAGGAGATGGGGATGGGCCTGGCATCTGCCTGGGGGATGGCCAGACGGAGGCCCCTGGAGTACCGGCGGAAAGTGGACGCAGCGACACGCTGTTCTGGCACATGCTCCCATACCTGACCTGACCTGGGTTTGGGAACCCCTGATCTAAATCGTGTGAACAGCGATCAGTTATAGTTCGAGGCCTCATTATTAGAAAGTGAACTAGAACGATGTTCGGTAGAGCGCACACCTCCAGCTGACCAAACAGTTTACGTTTTGTATCCCACTGATAGACCGGATATGGATTCGAACCTGAACCAAAATCGAATCGGCTTGTTCTTGTCACCAAATCAACTTGCATGAACGGGATACTCACAGGACTCTAAGACATGCAAACTTTATTGATAATATTTATTTTCCTTATTTATATTTATATTTATTTTCCGAACTCATCCACCGAGTTTTGACATAATCCATCATCTGCAACTTTTTTTGAAATTTCATTCTATATATCGTTTTTGGCCCCCATCTTTCAATGTTGCAGAATCACTTGGAGATATAAAAACAATTCTCGGATCTTCAGCGAAATTGAATCAATTCTTCCTCGTCAAACACCCAACATGTGCATCAAGTTTCCTCCATATCCATCCATAATTTTTGGAGAAATCCTGCACACAAACCGACAGACGGACAGAGCTGAAAGCATCACCTCCGTCCATTTTCGGCGGTGGAGGTAATTAATGACGTATTATAAATACAGTAGTAGTTTTTAAAAAATATTTTATAACAATTGTAACCTTTTGAAAGAATGAATAATTATTATTTTCCTGGATTCTTTGCATGAACATCATGTTTCAAGGACACCAATTTTTTAGCTCACGTGGAACCTCGTTCAGGTGAGGTGTCCAACAGTCAGGATGTAAACACTCGGACCTTCTTCTCCGAAACTATACTCACTATTTTGATTAAACTTTCATCACAACCTTCATCACTCGTGATATACCAAAATTTGTTAACGGCATTAAAAAATAAAATCAGGGTCTAAAGGGGTATACGGGGATCAATGCTGGTCAAGGTTTAATCCCCCCAAAACAGGTAGGTATTTGCGTGATTTCAATAAAACTTGACCACAATTTTCATCACCCATGATTTCCTAAAGTTTGTTCATGGCAACAAAAAAAATTGCAGGATATACAGGTTTGCCCCCCCCCCCTCAAGATAGGTATTTACTTTCTTCTCCATCACATATTCCGTGGGTCATCCACACCTACCAGTTGTTCTCTGGTTGTCGCAGGTGAGCGCAGGGGCATTGCCCCGATTTTTTTTTTTGGTGTTGAATGAAGACCCATGCAGATTGGGATGTTAAAACGTTTTCCTTGTTGTGGACCGTTTTGAAGAGGTTTTCACGAATATTGATTCTTTTTTTGGAAATAATTTTGGAAGAATGATCGAACAACTCAATGTAATCGTTCATTGGATTTGCATTCAATATTGTAATCTCGACTCACAGGGATTTATTCAAGGATTGATAAATGGATGTTTCACTGATAGGATAGCCAAGATCTAGAGGGATGTTCACTTGCTTCTGAACCATCTCGCCTGGGTTTGAATCCCGTTCCAACTATAAACTGTCATCCCGGTATTTCACAGGTATGGTGATTTATCAATGGGTGCGCCGTCCCTCGGATGGACGTTGAACTGACGTCCCGTCTGCCGGCGTTAGTTGGTGGACGTTGAAGATCCCACGGTGTCCTTCACGAAGAGTCGGCGAGCTATCTCCGACACCTTGCACAAATTATAACTTCCTGCCCCAACTACTGCTGGGAAGGCAATGGCAAACCAGCCAGGATAACCCTTGCTCAGGAAGCTGCTTTGGAAGCAAGGATGCTCCAACAGAGTATCATACATCAGAATTGGAATCGGACGATCTGCATATCTGGAGTTACGTGAGCGCATCTGTTCTCAAATGCATACTTTTACAAAAGATATACAGTATGTACCATATCGAGATTTCCTAACTTCATAAAATGCAGAAAGGATGGTTTGTTTAAAGTCACCGCTGTGAGTATGATGTGCTCCAAGATTAAATGCCATTGCTTGTACAAAGACCAAAGAATGTTTCATTGAGCATTCAATTCATAGCTTTCTCGTAGGCATCATATACAGTAGTGCAGAGCACGTACAGGTACAGTATATGCCTCAAGAGCAGAACACTCTTCCCGAGGTATGTCAAGAAGAGTACAGAGCACGTATCGGTAGGCCCACAATAAAAGTTCTTATCTCTGAAATGCAGAGCACACCCATTCCGTCTGAAGTACAGAGCACATATATGCAGGTGAAATGGATGAAAAATGGAAGCACCAATATATAGTCATTTTATATGGCATTGGGCCACCACGTGTGGCTACAATGGCCTGCATGCACCGTGAGATAGAGTCCACCAGCGTCTGGAATTCTTCAGGAGAGATGCGGCACTATTCTTCCATGAGAAAGTCAATCAACTCACACCTGTTTGATGGAAGTGGAAAATGGCGTCTCAGGTGTCGTTCTAGAATATCCCACAAATGCTCGTTTGGATTCAGATCTGGTTACTGAAAAGGCCATGACATATGGATAACATCAGTGTCATGCTCATCAAACCAATGGGTGACCACTCGTGCTCTGTCACCAGGCATTGCAGCCATGGTAGCCATAATTATAAGCAACGTATCAGGCCTGTGGAGCATTTTTATACATGACCCTAAGCATGCTGGGATGTTATTTGCTTAATCACCACATGGGCCACACCTGTGTGGAAGCTGTTGCTCGGTGTCCCTTATTTACCCAGGTTTTCCATCTTGTTGTTGTCCACTATCTCTACGTCTAAAGTGTAGAGCACTATAGGTATGCCTCGATAGCAGAACCTTTATAGGTATGTCTAAAAGTGCAGAGTATGGTGTACCACTTTTGCAAAAGTAGTTGCTGGAATGAAGCACTATGTGCCTATCGATTCCACTAGTGCAGTTAGGTGATCGACCAAAGTTTGAAAATTTTCCTGCCTTTTTTGACCGCGGGCCGCCATTTTGAAATTTCAGGAAATATCCATATTTTTGGAAATAATATTGATTTTTGAATATTTAAAAAAATATATTTCTCTGTGTTTAGATGGCCGAATGCACTTCAGTAGGCACCATTATGATAGTAAATACCCGTAAATATTATTCACAAAAATGTCCCGACATTTTGAGAAGGGGTTGCCATTTTGGAAATTCAGTGACAATATCATTGACAATGTTGACAACACAACAAAATGATTCTGCATAAAATAACAGTGAAGATGGAAACAAAGTAATGTTTGAAATACATTTTCTACTGGTCATACCATAAATACCGCCCGGAGACAAACACCACCAGGACATGTCAGGAGATAAACACCGCCCAGACACGTCGGGTGACAAAACATCTCCCAGACACGTCCGGAGACAAACACTGCTCAGACACGTCGGGAGACAAACACCTGTCTAGACACGTCTGGAGATAAACACCGCCGGGACACGTTCAGAGACAAACACCTGTCTGGACATGTTTGGAGATAAATACCGTTTAGACACATCTGGAGACAAACACCACCCGAACATAGCGACCGTCTCGACATGTATGTAGATAACCACCATCCAGACATAACCACCGTCCAGATACATACAGAGAGAGAGAGAGAGGTGAGGGGAGAGATGGAGAGATAGAGGGGTGGAGAGAGAGGGAGGGGAGAGGAAAGGGTGGGAGGGGAGGGACCAGAAAGAAGGAGTGGGATGGGAGAGAGTGGGTAGGGTTTGGAGGGAAAGAGAGGGATGGGATAGGGGTAGGAGAGGTTGAGGGGGGAGAAATTGAAGGGGAAGAGGAATTCAGGCAGATTTGACACCTATTTTAACATCCATCCAAGAGACGGCACACACATTGATGAATCACCCTGCCTATGAAACACCAGGATGACAGTTTATAGCTGGGTCGGGATTCCAACTCAGGATAGGCAGCTTAGAGCGAGCATCCATACCTATCGGCTTTTCTGCTGTGATGTGGTGATTCATTACTTCAAAACAACTGGAAACATTTTTGACTCATTGTGATCATATAATTCATTTTTGCCTTCCTATCTCCGTTATCTAACCATGGTATCGCCATTGAAGCTTGAAGGATGTGCGCCAAGTGGCTTCACCAAGTACCCCACGAAACGGTTGAAGAAACTTTTAAAAAAGAAATCTTTGATTTTTATTTGTATTTATCAATGCTGAAGTGATGGCTCATATAATGGAAGAACGAACAGAAAGGGAAAACACCCTGGATAAGCAAATTTCACATTTTCAGAGAGCCAGCCACCGCCTGCAGCACCGCCTCACAACACATGGCCAGCGCGCATGAGTGGCCCCTGAATTTTGTTCAAGTCGATAAAAATACAGTATTCAGTGACAGTGCGAATATTGTAGAGCACTCGTCAAGTGGCTTAAGCACGCAAGCAAGCACGCCAATGGAACGCCTGGTTTGCTTGGCAAGTGATTACCAATTTCCATCGATAAAATAATGCACCCGGAAATGCCCAAGCAATGTCCGAATTGGACAAATGAACACGTTTTTAGTCGCCGGAGCTGCTGCTAAGTTCAATTATGGAGCTTAAATTTTGTAATTTGGCTTAGTTTAAGAGATCCGTGACGTTATGGCATGTGCAGAAATGAAATAAAGCCACAATCGCTGGTGTCCCTGGGCGTTCATAAGCATTGCAATGTATCCAGCGATATGTAGGTATCCATCGTAACAGTGATTGCATATTATGAGTGAGGAGAGTGGAAAAAAAAAAACTTTCTTGTTATAAAATTGTTGCGGCCTGTTCCAAGTCAAGGTATGATTGAGCAGACCAAAAAACATGGTGGCTTCAGATCGTGCGAGGTAACCCAGGATATGCCTTAACATCCCATAGAGAGTGGTGGCTGAAGATTGCCTGATAAAGGATATAATTAAATAAGGCCATTAATTATCTTCAAAAGGTGTGTATTAATTAACCCAAACACCCAATTTTCACTCAGGCATTTCCTTGGAGTTCCCTTGGTACTGTATGCATGCAAAGTTTCAGGCTGCGAGGTTTCATGGTTTTGGAGTAATCGAGACACATATTGACACACACACACACACACACTGATGTCAAAGCATACATGGGTACATTACATGCCCAAAAATATGTGGACACCTGCTTGTCCAACATCTCATTACAAAATCATGGCATTAATATGGAGTTGGTCCCCCCTTTGCTGCTATAACAGCCTCCACTGTTCCTGGGAAGGCTTTCCACAAGATGTTGGAACATTGCTGTGGGGATTTGCTTCCATTCAGCCACAAGAGCATTTGTGATGTTGGGCAATTAGGTCTGCTTCGCAGTAGGTGTTCCAATTCATCCCAAAGGTGTTTGATGGGGTTGTGGTCAGGGCTCTGTGCAGGCCAGACAAGTTATTGCACACCGATCTCGACAAACCATTTCTGTGTGGACTTCACTTTGTGCATGGGGGCATTGTCATGCTGAAACAGGAAAGGGCCTTCCCCAAACTGTTACCACAAAGTTGGAAGCACAGAATCATCTAGAATGTCATTGCATACTGTAGCGTTCAGATTTCCTTTCACTGGAACTAAGGGGCCGAGCCCAAACCATGAAAAACAGCACCAGACCATTATTCCTCCGACACCAAACTTTACAGTTGGCACGATGCATTCAGCCAGGTTGCATTCTCCTGACATCCGCCAAACACAGATTCATCCGTCGGACTGCCAGATGGAGAAGCGTGATTCATCACTCAAGAGAACGCGTTTCCAATGCTCCAGAGCCCAATGGCGGTGAGCTTTACACCACTCCAGCCGACGCTTGGCATTGCGCATGGTAACCTTCGGCTTATGTGTGGCTGCTCAGCCATGGAAACCCATTTATTGAAGCTCTCGAAGTACAGTGCTTGTGCTGACATTGCTTCTTAAGTCAGTTTTGAACTCAGTAGTGAGTGTTGCAACTGACGACAGACGATTTTTCCACGCTCAGCACTTCAGCACTCGGCGGTCCAGTTCTGTAAGCTTGTGTGGCCTACCACTTCGCAGTTGAGCTGTTATTGCTCCGAGATGTTTCCACTTCACAATAACAGCACTTACAGTTGACTCGGACAGCTCAAGCAGGGCAGAAATTTGACGAACTCACTTGTTGGAAAGGTGGAATCCTATGACGGTGCCACATTGAAAGTCACTGAGCTCTTCAGTCCGGCCCATTCTCCTGCCAATGTTTGTCTATGGAGATTGCATGGCTGTGTGCTTGATTTTATACACCTGTCAGCAATGGGTGTGGCTGAAAGAGCCGAATCCACTAATTAGAAGGGGTGTACGCATACTTTTGGCCATGTAATGTATGTCTCGAGTGCTAAGCACACTCCAAAATATACATACACATTGATAAAATAAAGTAAACAATGTCTGATAGACAAATACAAGGACTGATACAGACATTAAGAGTGACCCTGACCTCTTTATAAGACAAAGCAGAGACTTACAGTCACCGTTACACACCCCACCTATCCCTTAACCCTTGCAACTTAAAAGCTACTGCCACATTAACTCTGCCTTACAGGATGCTCATTTTGGTACCTGCTCGTGTTCCAAAGCAATTTGGATTCCAAGGAACCTTCAATATTCTCCAGTTTTCTTCGCAATCATGTCATCAACTTTAGCAATATTTCGCATCTCTTTGCTCTTCCTTAAGCATCATGAGAACATCTTACTTCAATGTTTGTGCTCATGAGTTCATTTATGTGCCAAAATATATCAATAATTGCATACGCAACTGGAGTGAAATATTTCCCTTATACTCCGTACAAGTCTTCTCCCTTCTGCCCTTTATCCCTATCTCTTCCCAAAATCTCTTCCCATCCTCCCACACACTCCTCAACCCTTTTCTCTCCTTCTCTTCCTCTTCTAAAGTGATATTTTTTTCATTTCATCACATACAATTGAGCTCACAGGTGCATACTCAATTAATAGATGGGCTCGTACTCTTAGATTCCATTCATTTATATGGATTACAGCATGTAGTGGTCCAGGCAGAGACCCCTGCAATACTCCATATAAGTGGACAAGGGAACGACCTGCATATATATATATATATATATATATATATATATATATATATATATATATATATATATATATATATATATATATATATATATATATATATATACATATATATATGGTTTTTTTTTTTTAACCCATTTCCCCCATTCTTTGTCTAACTTCCTTCCAACCCCTTTCCCTTTCCCTCTTCAATTCTCCTTAATCCCAATTTCTCTCCTGTATTTCCTCCTACCCTGTCTTTATAGTATATTTTTTTCTGAACTCTTTTTGTATAATTTGCCCCATCCCTTCCGTATCAAACCACCTGCTGCAGCATGAAACCTGCCATTGATTATGATTGATGAGGATTTTAGCTTGTCTAAAAGTTTACTTATGTTTTGTCTTGTTGACTTGTCCACCATCAGGAAAGGTTTCATACCCTTTTGTATTTAATGTATGCATCATGAAGGACCAGGTAATTCTTGGATTCTCGGAAAGCTGCCTCAACACCAGGTGCCTGCGAGTTTGGTAGTTCACTCAAGCAGATTGGAGGGACTGGAAGCAATCGTCTCTCTTCCTAACTGGTCTCCTATCTCTGCTGGAAGAAAAGGGTGGAGGAGTTCCTTGTGAGCCAACAGCCATCTATATCTAGTGCCCAACTGTGTCTGTGAACATCCTCCTGCAGTTGGATTACTTTTTTGGAGGATTTGCACTCTGGCCACCGTAAAACACTTCACTCTACAAAACACAAGAAAAACGCAAAGAAACTAGAAAACCCACTCCGTGACAGTACGTCCTGTGCAGCTGCCCTTAGCAGGGCAGCTCACTGGATGACGGGATTGGTGCAGAGCCTTCAAGACGCCAATCTTTGACGAAAGTAGGGAAACCACGGGGTAACCTTCCTGGGTGAGATTGCAGTAGTGTGTGTCAGGGTGGTGTTGAGGTGTCGTCCATCAGACGGCAGTCTCCTTGGGTTAGCATGAGGTGATCCCTTGGGTGGGTGCCTGGAATGTCCTATCCCTAAGAGAAGATGATCACCTGTCTCTGTTATCATCTGAGCTCAAGTATTTGGACATCAGTATTGCAGCACTCTTTGAAGTTTGGAGACCAGATAGTGGCGAGATCATGGCCGGTGGTTACACCTACTATTGGTCTGGTTGCTCTTATGGTTACCATGCCCAAGGAGTTGGTGTATTTGTGTCCAATAAGCTGACTACAATGATAATTGAGATAACACTGGTCAATGAGCATATTATGAGACTAAGGATTCGTCACTCCTTGGGTGTTGTTTCCCAGGTCTTTGTACATGCTCCGACAGAGGTGCCTGATCTCATCATGAAGGATGCATTCAACGCCACGTTCCATGACTCATCTCTGTGGTTGATCAGTGCCCCAAGCAAGATACTCTTCTAGTCTTGGGGGATTTCAATTATTGACTGAAACTGATAGGAATAGTTATGAGATGTGCATTGGTCCCCATGCGTCTGGAACTGTGAACCAGAATATCAATAAGTTCCTTGACTTTGCAAGAAGTCATGGACTTAGGGTGGCTGGTTCAAGGTTTCAGCACCCACAGGCTCATCGCTGGACTTGGTATTCCAACGCTGGTGGTGTGGCAAAGGATATTGATGATGTGCTCGTTTATGGGTGCTGGAGGATGCTCCAGAACTGTGGTGTTTACCTGAGTGCTCAGTTCCTCAATGCCAACCACAGGCTTGTGGTAGCAACTCTGAAGTTGCAGCTTAAATCCGGGAGAACGGTACCATCCCAGACGAGGTTGAATGTTGGCAAGCTCAAGGATGAGAGGGAAGCTGAGGAGTTTGCGAACAAGCTGAGTGAGAAATGGGAGGGGGGTCTCAGTGCTTTGGGGAATTCTGAAGAGTTGTGGAGTGCCTTCAAGACCACCATCCATGATGTTGCCGGTGGATGTCTTGGAACTCACCGTAAGGCAAAGAAGAATTTTGTCTCTCAAGGGACAATGGATACCTTTGACCAGAGTAGCAGGGCCAGGCTTAATGGCAGAGCTGAGTTGTTTAGGGAGTTGAGGCGTAAAACTGTACATGTGCTGAGGGTGGACAAGGATGCCTATGTGCGAGGAATCTACGAGGGGGTAGAGCATCACCTGTGGTCAAGTGATTCTCGTCCTGCTTACAGGGTAATTTACACATTGTGTTCCTCCAAGCCCATCCCTCGGTGTACTGCAGTTGGAGCGGAGGGTGGTGGGCTCTTGACAGAGGAGTTTGAAGTGAAGTCCCCCTGGGCTGGTTACTTTGAGCAGTTGTACCAAGCTGATCCACCAGCTGTTGAGGTGGATGTCAGGGGTGTTACTATCCCTATTGCTGACCCTCCAATCAACTGTCATCCACCTTCGTTTGTGGAAACACAGGCTGTGGTTAACCAGTTGAAATGGGGGTAAAGCTCCTGAGATATGGGGCATCCATGCCTAACTTCTCAAGGCTGGTGGAAATGCTCCACTCGTGTCGTTGCATCCAGTTCTGTGCTCTGCCTTCCGAGGCAGAGCACAAACAACTTCCGAGGGTTGACGCTGCTCTCAGTGACGGACAAGGTCTTTGCTTGGATAGTTATTGACTGTGTTTACCACCATCTGCTTGAGCACCAGTGCCCAGAGCAGTCAGGCTTTACACCAAAGAGGTCAAAGATTGACCGTATCCAAGCTCTTCTGGGACTCACCGACCGCATACGAGAGTTTTGGCAGGGGCTGCTTGCAGCTTATGTTTATCTCTGTAAAGTGCTTGATTCATTGAATCCGGATGCCCTCTGGAGGATTCTTGGTCTTCGTGGGGTGCCACCAACACTGATCAATCTGATGTATGAACTATACTCTGGTACTGAGAGTGCTGTGAGATGTGATGATACTATCTCCAACTTATTTCCAGTTGTTGCTGGAGTTCGTCAGAGGTGTGTCCTGGTCCCCACACTTTTCAGCACTTATATGGACTGGATTCTGGGGAGGATATCAGAGAGATCAAGCTGTGGTGCATCGTTTGGGAATGTCAAGATCTCTGACCTTTATTTCACAGATGATGCGGTCATCTTTGCAGAGACTCTGGATATCCTGTTTTGGGGCCCTCGAGGTGCTGAATGAGGAGTCTGAGTCACTGGGATTACGGATTTTCTTGTTCAAAACTAAGATCCAGGCTTTCAATGACATCGTGAATGCTGCTCTCTTGTCTGCACCTGTTTGTAGTGAGGATGTTGAGGTCTCAGGGATATTTGCTTACCTTGGCAGTGATATTCATGTCTCCGCTGGCTGTAAGCCAGAGGTAAACAAACGTTTGGGTTAGGCTTGGCGAGTCATGGATCACTGGATAATGGGGTGTGGTGCTCAGTACCTGTAAATGAGGATGAAAGTACAAGTCTTCAGGTCCTTGGTGCTTCCATTCTTGCTCTATGGTTGTGACACTTGGACTCTGACCAGGGATCTGAGATGGAGACATAATTCCTTTGGTTCCAGGTCTCTTCGGAGAATCCTTCGCTATCGTTGGTCAGACTTTGTGTCCACCGAGCAGTTTCTGAGAGAGAATCAAATGAGATTTGTTACCTGCATTGTCCATGAGCATCAGCTGCGGCAGTATGGGTATGTGGCTTGTTTTCCTGATGCTGATCCTGCTCACCAGATTCTTTCAGCGAGGGAGCCTCGTGAGTGGAGGAGGACAATGGGCTGACCACATGCCTCGTGGTTGCAGCAGATTGATCAGCATCTCAAGGAGATGGAGATGGGCCAGCCATCTGCCTGGGGGATGGCCAGATGGAGGCCTCTGGAGTGGAGTGGAAATTGGATGCAGTGACGTGCTGCTCCAGCGCTTGCTCCCATACCTGACCTGACTTGACATCTCTACTGCAACTGATATTAACTCAGCCTGGGAACTCTTCCACTGAAACCTGGTCTCTCTCATGCACATATTCATCCCATCTCACATTCAGTTATCCTTCCCTTCTTCCCAGCCATGGTACACTGAATAATATGATGAGGCAGTTGCTCAGAAAGAACTTCCCTTTTCTTCTTGGAAGGCAAATCCGACCGAAGGCTATCTCAGTGCATTCCACAAAGCCGTCAACAAGTGTGTCCACTCACAGGAGTGCCAGAAAACATCATCTATCCAACCTCAAAAGTGAACTTTCAAATTTGTCTCCCTCCTCTAAAACCAAGTTAAGTCTGTCTCTGGTGTATGCTCCCCTTCCATCCCTTCCCTCACTTCAAATGGCACCACAGCCGACTCTGCTCGTGAGTAGGCCGAATGGCTCAATTCTATGTTTGCTTTCAAATCTTGTGTCCCTAATCCGTCGCTCTCGGTACCCATCTTTCCCTGTTGTACCTAACTGCTCCTAGACTCTGTGTCTTTTGCGCCCGAGAAGGTGGAGAACGTTCTTTCAACCCTGACTTAAACTCCATTCCTGGACTAGATGGCAACAGCTCACATGTCTTAAAACCTGCTCTTGCTCATCCTCTCTCTGCCATTTTCACCCTGTATTTTGAGTTAGGTCATCTTCCATCAGCTTGGAAATCCACCAACATCTCAGCATTACAAAAATAGGGGAAATGCCCCTGGGCTCACCTGATATAGGAAAGTACATACCTATTGTGGGGTGCAAACCCCTGATTTTTTTTCATGCCATGAACAAACTTTAGTAGATCATGGGTGATGAAGGTTATGGTCAAGTTTCATTGAAATTGTGTGTGTAGTTTTGGAGAAGAAAGCAAATACCTATTTTGGGGGGGTCAAACCTGGACCCATTTTGACCCCTGGTAGACCCCTTAGACCATGATTTTTTTTAATGCCATGAATAAATTTTGGTACATCATGAACGATGAAGGTTGCGGTCAAGTTTCATCAAAATCATGTGTGTAGTTTTGGAGAAGAAGATCTGAGTATTTACACACTGCCTAACTGACTGATTGATTGAGGGACACTGCACGATGATGATACCTCCCGTGAACTTTGTTCGAGGTGAGCTAAAAAAAGTGCAAAATCTCATCCCCTTAATTACAGACCTATCGGCTTACTTCCAATCATCAGCTAGGTTTTGGATGCCATCATCACTGTTGATATGAATTCCTTCCTTTTTTCCATCAACCTCATCTCAGATCACCAATTTAGATTCAGACCCGGTCACTCCACCTTGGACATGCTACTACCACTCACCCAACCATGAATGGAAGTCCTCATTGTTAGACATGAAAACAAGGCCGTCTCTCTGGATATATCTCATGCTTTTGACAGTCTTGCATACTGTTTTACTTTCTAAACCCCATGCTGATTGCATCCAAGGCCAACTCCACACATCCTCTACTCTCGTAGCCAGTGTGTGGCTCTCATCTAAATCCTTTCATATCCTCTCCCTGTCAAGGCTGAAGTGCCCCAAGGCAGTGATCTGGCTCCAGTCCTGTTACTGATCTTCATTAATGATTTCTCTGATTCTCTGGAAATTCCCTTTATATATTTGCTGATAAATCCAACTTCTGCCAGGACATCCCTAATCTTTCAGACAGAGTTAGGCAGGCTGCAGATTCTTCCCCTTCTTCAGACCTTGCCAAAGTCACAAGCTGGTCAAGCACTTGGAATGTCTTTCAAACTGGCTTTACATCTTGCTCAGCTTGACGCCATTGAAACCAAGGCTTTCAAGATCTTTGGAATCTCTCTCGATGAAGTTGAGTCTGTGGGTCAAAAAAACATGTCAAAGTTGGCCTCAAAAGCCAGCTGCCGATTGGGCATCCTCCATTGTACAAAGTCCATCCTTGGCACACCTGAACTGCTATCCACCTACAAAGCTTTCGGCCACAGCTTGACGGAGCACTGCTCTCCTCTCTGGGCTTGCTCCACTGCCTCACACCCTCAACCCTGCTTGATAACATGGAACCTAAGGCTTTCAAGATCTTTGGAATCTCGCATGCTCAAGGTGAGTTTCTGGGCCGATCACTTTCCCATCGCAGACATGTCAGTAGTCTCTGTATTCTATCAACCTCCTCTCTGGACTTGCAGCCTCTTGTTTTTTGTATACCTTGTCGAGGCTTGTATGAGAGCGAAAACACAATGCACATCGGGGGGGGGGGGGCATGTAACAAGAGGGGCAGGAATGGGAAGGAAAAAACAGTGCGGAACAGAGACATTAGGAGATCTGTGGAACGGAGAGGGATTGGGTGGGGAACACGGGGAATACAAAATGGACACTACAGTGACTTTCAGGAAGGAAAGTAGTGAATTTGAAGGAGGTGGGTTTGGGGTGGATTAACAGGTGTAGAAAAGATTGAAAATAAGGATGGGGGATGACAAGAGGTGGTGGTGAAAAGCTGTTTTGAAGGCCTGGAGGGAAGAATGGGATTGAACAGAGTGAGGGAGTTTATTCCAAAGGGGGGAAAAAAGAGGAATGAAAGAGTGAAGGTGAGCAGTGATTTGTGATTTTGGTAGTTTTACCAGAAGGGGATTGTTGGCGTACCTTGAGCGCCCTGCGGAAATATGGTGGGGTCAAATTGCAGACACAGCAGGGGGGGCAAGACCAGAGAGTAGATGGTAGAAGATAGAAAGACCACCGACCTGCCTATGGTGAATGAGTGAGAGGCCCAACGACTCAGCCTCATCGCGGGAGATGCCAATGATGTGAAATGCCTTGGTTTTTAGAGCGTGAAGCCAAGAAAGGTCGGATGCAGGAGTACCAGCCAAGAGGGGAGAGCTGTACTCCATCAGGCTGTGGAGGAAAGCTTTGCATGTGGTCAGGAGCTCAGGTGGACCAAGGAAGGACTGCACGATGGAGATTCCCAGTCAGCGACTGGTTTTGGAGGCCAGGTTGGAAATGTGGCTTTCTCAGGAAAGATCATGGCAGATAGTGAGAACCAGAAGCTTGAAAGAAAGGACTTCTTCCAGAGGAATGTTGAGAAAGTGGATGGGGGGGGGGGTTCTAAACAGTCCTTTCGAAACGGTCCATTGTGAGAGTGTGAGATTTGTCCGGATTGAAAGACATCTTCCACGTGTTGGACCAGTTTGTGATTTTACCCAGATCTGCAGTGAGCGAAGAAGCTGCTGCTTGCTGGTCTGAGGGATGACCAATGGTACGGCAGAGGGGTGGAGTCATCAGCAAAGAGAAAAAGAGGATTTTCCAGAGAGTCGGAGAGATCATTGATGAAAACCAGAAAAAAGAACGGTGTCCAGAACGCTACCTTGAGGAACTCCAGCCTGGACAGGAAGAAGGAATGAAAGAACTCCATTTTGGGCCGCACATTGATTGTGATAGGAGAGTAAGTCTGCGAGCCATGAGTGGAGATGGCCTTGGATACCATAGGAAGAGAGTTTGGTGAGCAGGGCAGAGTGCCAGACCTTGTCAAAAGCACGCGATATGTCTCAGGATATGGTTGTGATTTAATGTCCGGCATTGAGGACCTCCATCCATTGTTGGGAGAGGAGAAGCAGCATATCCAGGGTGGAGTGACCTGGTCTGAAACCAAATTGATGATCGGAAATCAGGCCATTGGAGAAGAGGAAGGATTTGATGTCAGAAGTGATGTTGGATTCTATAACCTAGCTGATGTTTGGGGGAACGCTGATTGACATGAAGTTGCATGGATCTGTTTTTGCACCTTTTTTATGCAGGGCAGTGATGCTTGCTGATTTCCAAGCAGATGGCAGATGACCTTGAGCAAATGAGAGGGTGAATAGAACAGAGAGAGGGTGAACAAGAGTGGAGGAGCAGGTTTTTAGGACATGTGGGCTGATGCCGTCTGTACCGGTTGTAGAATCTGAGTCGAGGTTTGACAGCAAGCTCTCCACCTTGTCAGGAGAAAAGGATACAGAGTCCAGGGACAGTTGGGTGCGGCTGGGTAAGGTGGGTACAGAAAGCAATGGGTTTTGGACACAAGATTTCGATGCAAACACTGAGTTTCGGCATTCATCCTTTTCACATGTGGTATCAGGAGTGTGGCCATTTGAGGTCAGGGAGGGATGGAATTTTCTCTCAAGGGACACTGGATACCATTGACCAGAGTCACAGTGCCAGGCTGAATGGCAGAACTGAGCTGTTCAGGGAGCTGAGGCGTAAAACTGAACGTGTGCTAAGGGTGGACAAGGAGGCCTATGTGCGAGGAATCTGTGAGGGGGTAGAGCATTCCCTGTGCTCAAGTGATTCTCATCCTGCTTACAGGGGAATTCACGCATTGCGTTCATCCAAGCCCTTCCCTCAGTGCACTGCAGTTAGAGCAGAGGGTGGTAAGCTCTTGATAGAGGAGTCCGAAGTGAGGGCCCGCTGGGCCGGTTACTTTGAGTGGTTGCACGAGGTTGATCCACCAGCTGTCGAGTTGGATGTCAGGGCTGTCACAATAACTGTTTCTGACCCTCCAATCAACTTTGGTCCACCTTCGCTTGTGGAAACAGAGGCTGCGGTGAACTGGTTGAAATGGGGTAAAGCTCCAGGGGTGTGTGGCATCCATGCAGAATATCTCTAGGCTGGTGGAAATGCTGCACTCGTGTCGTTGCATGCAGTTCTGTGCTCTGCCTGAAACACAGGCTTCATCCCAACTGAATGGAAGAGGGGCCTTGTTGTCCCTCTCTGGAAAGGGAAGGGTGATCGCCAAGACTGCAACCACTATCGTTGGATGACGCTGCTCTCAATGCCGGACAAGGTCTTTGCTTGGATAATTCTTGATAGGGTTCACCACCATCTGCTTGAGCACCAGCATCCACAGCAGTCAGGCTTTACACCAAAGAGGTCAATGATTCTTGATCTTGCTCTTCAGGTCCTCACCGAACGCTGATGAGAGTTTCGGCAGGGGCTGCTTGCAGCCTATGTTTATCTCTGTAAAGTGTTTGATTCAGTGAATCGGGATGTCCTCTGGAGGAGTCTTGGTCTTCGTGGGGTGCCACCAAAACTGATCGATCTGATGTATGAACACTACTCTGGTACTGATACTTCTGTGAGATGTGGTGGTACCATCTCTGATTTATTTGCAGTTGTTACTGGAGTTCGTCAGGGGTGTGTACTGGCCCCCACACTTTTCAGCACTTGCATGGACTGGATTATTGGGAGGATTTCGGAGAGATCAAGCTGTGTTGCATCGTTTGGGAATGTCAAGATCTCTGACCTTGATTTCACAGATGATGCAGTCATCTTTGTGGAGATTTTAGATATCCTTGTGGAGGCCCTTGAGGTGCTGAATGAGGAGTCGGAGCCGCTGGGATTATGGCTTGCCTGGGTCAAAACTAAGATCCAGGCTTTCAATGACATCTTGGATGCTGCTGTCCTGTTTGTGGTGAGGATGCTGAGGTCATGGAGAGATTCACTTACCTTGGTCGTGATATTCATGTCTCTGCTGGCTATGAGTCAGAGGTCAATAGACATCTGGGTTGAGCCTGGGAAGTCATGGATTCATTGGATAATGGGGTGTGGCGCTGCCGGTACCTGTGCAGGAGGAAGAAAGTCTGAGTCTTCAGGTCCTTGGTGCTTCCAGTCTTGCTCTATGGATGTGAGATTTGGACACTGACCAAGGATCTGAGATGGAGACTTAATTCCTTTGGAACCTGGTCTCTTCGGAGAATCCTTGGCTATTGCTGGTCGGACTTTGTGTTCAACGAGTGGTTGCTGAGAGAGACTCAAATGAGCTTTGTTACCTGCATAGTCCATGAGCACCAGCTGTGGCTGTATGGACATGTGGCTCGTTTTCCTGATGCTAATCCTGCTCACCAGATTCTCTCAGTGAGGGAGTCTCGTGAGTGGAGGAGTCCAATGGGCCGACCATGTTCCTCGTAGTTGCAGCAGGTTGATCGGCATCTCAAGGAGATGGGAATGGGCCAGGCATCTGCCTGGGGGATGGTCAGGCGGAGGCCCTGGAGTACCGGCGGAAAGTGGTCGCAGCGACGCGCTGCTCTGGTGCATGCTCCCATACCTGACCCCACCTGAGGGGATGGAGGAGGAACATGCACCAGAAACAGATTTGATTAGATGCTGCCAGGATTTGGAGGAGGGAGAGAGGTATGAAAGTTCAGACTTGAGCTTCGAAAGATGTTTTCTGGCTCTCTTGAAGGTAGATACACACTTGTTCTGAGCTTTATGGAAAGAACTTAGATTACCCTCAGTTGGATTTGCTTTCCATGAGGCAAAGGAAAGTTGTTTCCGGACAACTGCCTCGCCACAAGCTTCAGTGAACCATGGGCAGGAGGAAGGGTAGGACAACAGAAGTCTAGAGGGGATAAATCTGTGCATGATAGAGAGCAAGTTTCTTTGAAAGAATTCCCAGGATGAGTTGATGTTGGAGAAAGTAGCAATGGGAGACCAGTCTATAAGTTTGATGGCTGCTTGGAGACCCTGTCATCCAGCTTGAGTGAAATGCCAGACTCGACGATGCTGAGATGGTACTCTGATAACAGTCAGAGAGATATTTACTTTGACAAGGACGTGGTCAGAAGAACCAATTGGAGCTGAGGAAGAGCAGCAGATATTTTCAGGGAAATTTGTCAAAATCAGATCTCAGAAGAGATGGAGCACCATTGGTTGAGATCCGGGTCGGGAAGTTGACCGATTGAGTCAGTCCCAATGAGTCACAGAAGTCTTTTGCTGAGGTGCCATAACAGGTGAGAGAGGTACCCACACCGAGCCAACTGGCATGATGACAATTGAAGTCACCACATATGAGGAAGAGAGAGTTTGGATGAGAGGACAGAAGTTGGTCCATGTTTTCCGATGGTGAGGTGTGGATGGAGTCAGCACTGTTTGGTGGATGGTACAGTACACATATAAACATGAGGTGGGAGTGGAGGGAAGCCGTAGCCAGAGGTATTCCTGGGGGTGTGGGGGAGTGAGGGCAGTGCATGGAGAGTGAGGAATAGAGTCTTTGATGAAGAGAGCAACTCCTCCACCAGGACAAGGCTCAGGTCTGTCATACCGGAGGAGGGAGTAACCGGGGAGAGATACTTGGGAGTCAGAGACGTCTTGAGGGAGTACATTTTCTGTTCGGCTGATTATGTCTGGTTTGTCAGTGGCAACCTGTATGGAAAGATCTGTAAGGTTTGAGCGAAGGCCCCGGATATTTGAGGTCCACACTGTTAATGAAGAGGGAGGGGAGGAGGCTTTGGGTGCAGGGGATGAGAGGGGAAGGGGAGGGTAGGACAAGGGAGGAGGGGAGGGTAGGACAAGGGAGGAGGGGAGGGGGAGGTAAGGAGAGTTTATGAAAGAGTGTGGGGGATTGCAAAATAGCTAGGTGATTGGGCCAGATGGGGAGGAGAAAACGCTCTGTGGTGCTGGGGGAGAGGAAGGGGGCAAGAGAGGGGGCAGAAGGCAGTTGAGGATTTGAGGAGGTGGAGTGATGAGATGGAGGTGAGAGGGCAGGGGAAGAGGCAGCTTTGTGGATGACAGGGGAGGAAACTTTGGGAAGGATGAGTGAGGGGATGAATGGTGGAAGAAAGGTGAGGGGGGAGTTTTTGAGAAAGGTGAGAGGGAGGCTTGGAGGGAGAAGAGTGGGATGGTTGCTTTGAGAGTGAGGGGTGAGAGGAGTGAGTTGGCACTGAAGTTGGAAAAAAAGAATGGTTGATGGAAAGCGAACATTCATAGCAAACTGGGGTTTGATTTTTTTTTAGCTCAGAAATGCGATTAAAGAGATTTATTGATGGATGCAATAAAGGGGAATTAAGAGGATGGAGAGAAGAAACGCTGCAACAGTTGGATTTTTTCGGCAAGGTATGAAGGAGAGGTCGAATTGAGAGTAGTCTGTTTAAATAGAAGAAGAGTAGTGCATTATGATACAGTAATGAGTACCACACATATGAAAGAGGAAGATGAAGCATTATATGAGATCATTTTCGATATTATTATTATTATTATTATTATTATTATTATTATTATTATTATTATTATTACTTGAGAGAGTTTTCATCAGATTAGGTAATGAAAATGTTGTTGAAAAAATCGTGAGGTGAATGGTGAATTTGGATCGGTAAACGCAGGGGGTGTAAACCGATCACGTGGTTATGGGAATTGTATAGTCAAAAGTGAATTTATTTATTTTAAAATGAGGATTGTGTAACATTCGGAAAAGGGAAGGTTGAAGTAAAATCGTGGAGGTGAATTTGGAACTGTAAACGCAGAGTGAAGCTGCTGGGTCGAGAGAGAGAGAGACAGAGAGACAGAGAGACAGAGAGACAGAGAGACAGAGAGACAGAGAGACAGAGAGACAGAGAGAGAGAGAGAGAGAGAGAGAGAGAGAGAGAGAGAGAGAGAGAGAGAGAGAGAGAGAAAGAGAGAGAGAGAGAGAGGGAGAGAGAGAGAGAGAGACAGAGAGAGAGAGAGAGAGAGAGAGAGAGAGAGAGAGATGGTTTCAGGAGGTGTATAGATCGAAAGGATACAAGGAAGATTATTAATTTTTGATGTATTTTTGAAGAACAGGTAAGATTCGTGAATGGGAGGTTGTAGGAAGGAATTGTAAAGGTAATGGTGAGAGTGGGTCAGCTCAAGTAGAATAAAGATGGTGTGCCTGCAGAATGAGGAAGAAGAAGAAGAGGAGGAAGAAGGATCGAGACTCATGGGTTTGCAGGGAGAAAGGTAGTTTTTTATTTGTTTGTTTGTTTTTGTTTTGGATTTAAGACAAGAAACAGAGTGTTGAGATTGGGAGGGATGGGGTTCGTTGGGAAAATTGGGAAAATCGGAATTGCAGGTAATAGGGAGAGAATACAAATAAAAGCGATCGCACACCAAGAGGGGAAGGATGAGTAAGCCTCAAGGAACCCAGTAAGACAAGGTCAACGAAAACTCACAAAATAGCACGATTTTTGAAACAAAACCAAGTTAGGAACACACAGAAACATGAAGGTGAGAAAATAAAGTCAAAACGGGACATATAACAACCGGAAACTTAACTTTGAGAAAGTCAGCAGAGATTTCTGAGAGTCCCCGCCGTCACTCCAAACCCAGAACCGGAAGTCAAATGTTTCAATTTACCCGCTGATCACATCACATGCCTTCAGGTTGAATGGTTTGCATTTGTTCGAACAATAATCTGGGTGGCAGATGGACTGTTGTTCTTTGCGGATTATGCGGTTTCACGATGTGAGACATATTCTGTGGTGATGCTCATCGTAACAGTCAGGATGTGCATCTGGTGTTTAAATGACGAATGTGCTCATAATTGGCAAGATATTTATTGGTATGTCATCATGATGAGGGCAAATAAGCCCAAAATCTGGATAGGTGACTCCGTTTGATATTTAATTGATGTTGACCATGTAATCTTTGTCTGGCAAGGGCTTTGGGTTGGAGGTGATGCTTTGGTGAGGGATGATGTCCAATGGAGATTGGGGGAGTGCTCGTCACACTTTACATTTTTCAAATATATATATATATATATATATATATATATATATATATATATATATATATATATATATATATATATATATATATATATATATATATATATATATATAGATATATATATACAGATATATATATATATATATATATATATATATATATATATATATATATATATATATATATATATATATATATATATATATATATATATATATATATATATATATATATATATATATATATATATATATATATATGTATATATATATATATATATATATATATATATATATATATATATATATATATATATATATATATATATATATATATATATATATATATATATATATATATATATATATATATATATATATATATATATATATATATATATATATATATATATATATATATATATATATATATATATATATATATATATATATATATATATATATATATATATATATATATATATATATATATATATATATATATATATATATATATATATATATATATATATATATATATATATATATATATATATATATATATATATATATATATATATATATGATATCAAGTCGAATTCAAGTCTATCACTGAGAATTGGAGGGAATAACCAATCACCTATCACCTAATCAATTATCACTGATGGCTAGAATTATATAAATTAGCTCCTATGCACTTCTTGGCAAAAAAGGTGCATAAAGAAACCAAGAAAATCTACACAAGGGAAGCCTTTTTCTGTTTCAAAATCTACTTGAGTTCCTCTACATCTGTGGACATTCACAAGAAGAATGTGCATGAGAATCCCAATGCCACACATCAACCTCAGTGGATCAGTGACAGCGAAGATAGAAATGTAGAAATGCCCACCACCTGGGCTGCCCAGCTTGTCCCATGTGCAATGTCAATGTCAGTCAATATATAAATAACAAGAACCAATAACGTCTCTCATCCGTAGCTTTTCATTTTCAGGTTGCTTTATGCAGCTTTCTTTGGCTATTACAGTAATACAACAATTACAATCATCACTAAAGATAACCTTTGATGTTTTGGGAATTGTATTGAAGCGCTGCAGTAGTCTGTCACAAGCTCTCAACCTGTTTTCATGATCGACATCTGATAATTCATATCTTGGTTTAATGTATTATTTGTATCAAAAAAAATCATTGTATCATCATTATTTGTATCATCTCAATGGTGAAGAATCACTTTAGAAATTCTAGTCGTCGGATCCGGATCTTCACCAAAATGTAATCAGTTCAGCCTTGTTACACACCCAACCTGCCCACTAAATTTCATCCAAATCCTCCACAACTTTTTGAGATATTCTGCACACAAACACAAACAGAGAAACCGGGGTGAAAACATAACCTCCTTCGGCTTTCCATGGTGGAGGTAGCGATAACGCCACTCGGAAGAGCACATCCCTCTGCTCGGAGGAGGAGGAGGAGGAGAAGTTTGAGACCATACTCTGTGCAGGGCGTTGGTGCTGCTTAAGCAGTCCCCTTGGCTATTGGGCACAATCCTGGATGGGTCGCCACTCCGACACAGTATACCAGAAAACTGGCACTCATTTTGCTGACCTCAGAAGGATGACAGGCTGAGTTAACCCCACCTGGTATTCATTAAACAGCCAAGTAGGATTTGAACTCAGGATCCTGGGATCCCAAGCCCAACAACCCTCACCATTAAGCCAACACCAGGCATAGGCTGAAGAGCTTATGTTTTGTATTGTACTGATAGGGTGGATCTGCATCCGGACCTTCACCAAATTCTTATCAGCTTGTTCTTGTCAAATACCCAACGCATTCCACAAAGTTTTTTTTCATAACCCTTCCACAACTTTTTTTAAGTATCATGCTGTACTGTACATCGTTTTTGGCCCTATCTCTCATTGGTACCCAACATGCTGCTCTGGAGGCTACTTGTGTTACACGTTCATCCTCAACCTGAGCCTGAGTCTACTGTGTCGTCTCAGCTGACCTGGAGGCTGCTTGTCTTACATGTTTATCCTCAACCCGAGCCTTTGTCTGCTCTTGAGTCTCAAGTGACCTGTACACTGCCATTCTCTTTACATCTGATTTGTTTCTACCCATCAGGGGTCTTTATATTGGTGGCATTTGCCTGGCAGTATTTATAATGCAAGTCAGGTAGGTTAAAATATTTCTTTACAGAAGTGTTCACTTGGGAGTTCCTTTGAAAGTTGAGCCAAAGTTAAAATCAAAAATATCTTGATAGTGCAGAAGGGGATCATTAATACACAAAGTTCATTTTCAGGCCGTGTAATTTCTGTGCAAAGGACAGGGAGGATTACAGGTGGGGAGCATGAACACAGTGGTGTTATAATAAATCTGGAGGAGCATTTCGCCCTAACTGGTCCTTTCCAGAGCTATCTCGATGAACACAAGTGAAGCCACCACAGTGCTCCGGTGGGCATGTTACCTTGCCGATCTTCGTGATGCGGAAGATTGAAGTAAAAAATTACCCCTGGTTGGGGGTGACGGTCATCTCTGAAGCTCTGTAGATGTGGATCTCTGATCGGCTTAGAATGGCTACAATGTCGTCTTGTCTTTTGGTTCAACGTATAGACGAAAGCACGGGAGCAAAAAGGATAGAAAACCTCAGAAATTAAACTACATTTCTGAGTTATCCGGAGATATATTTTGAAAATGGTTAATTTGGAACATTTATGATCAATGTGTCTTCAAAAGGATAGAAACTGGACCTCAGAAATCAAACCGCATTTCTGAGTCATAAATGGCGGATGATATTTTGACAATGGATGATTTTAAACAAGTTTACAGCATCGGTGACCTTGACATTGACCCTCAATCAGGTCTAAAGTCATACCGTCATGCATGACTCATCGACCCCTACCTACATACCAAGGTTCATCAAGATCGGGCTAATTTTTTTTGACCGTATCACATCGACGATTTTTCCAAATTTGAAGACACGTGACTCGATAAGCAGGAGGTATTTCAAAAAACCAGCCTGACAAAATTTAGATATTGTTCCATATTGTCAGAATCCGAAGGAATTTCGAAGATCGGATCATAAACGGCGGAGGAGATAGATTTTGAAAATGGACGATTTCACAACTTTGGAGTGACCTTGACGTTGACCTTGACCTTCAATCGGGTCAAAGGTCATACCGTCGTGCATCCCTCATCGACATCTACCCACATACCAAATATCAAGAAAATCAGAAGAAAAAAATGGGGACGGACGTACGTACGGACGGACATCGAGACTGGTCGAGATGACCTAAAAATCAACAAACGGATTGTACAGAGACTGGGAGGATTAGAGGTAGGTGACAAATGTACCAAAGGAATATACAGT
>NC_140978.1:32802843-32845343 GCF_056783735.1 Eptatretus burgeri | reverse complement strand
AGAATAAGGGTCGTCTAGCGACCACCCAATATATGTATACATATATATATATATATATATATATATATATATATATATATATATATATATATATATATATATATATATATATATATATATATATATATATATATGTATATACACATGTATATGGCAGAGTCCTGGCAGACATCCCCGTACATGTACAGCGTCGTATTGAGTGGGACGACTAATCCAGGCAGGATCCCTCCTTAATGTAAGTAATGGGGATAGATGATCACGTGACGAGACTCGTTTTCAGGTGTAAATAAATAATTGAATATTTGTAAAGTCAATATTGGGGGTTACAGACGTGTAGGTGACTGCGGAGTAAGTTCGTAATTTTGCGCCTTTTTACGCCATTCGAACGACTCGCCATGGATCAGGCGAATCCTCATCTCTCCCGTGAATACCTTTCTCCCCCGAACGCTGTGCCTTACACACCCCACCGTTAACCCACGTGCTCCTTGCACACTCCCCCTGTCCCCCAAATCTCGCTCACCCTCACCGCGCGTCCTCTCTTCCCCTCGATTACTTTTAATGACCATGAGCGTATATACTGTGTGTGGGATGAGGGAGGGCGCTCTCGCGGCACGGGTGCAACACAAAGGAGGGGAGGGGTGGTGGGACAAGGAATCGCGCTGGGGGCAAAGATGCGATGGAAAAAAAGTGAAGGAAAAGCAGGAATGCTTCGCCTTCCACCCACCGCCCCCCCCTCCGGTCTGGCCGCCAGCGAAGCAGGGGGAGGGTGCGCGGGGGACGGAACGAGGGCGGGAAGACCATTCGAGGCACTTGTTTTGTAGCCGGGCGGGTGTGCAGAGTGCGCTCCGGCCGGGGCTCCAGCTCCGCTCCTGGTGAGTCCACACGGGAGCTCCCGTGCCCCCTGTGCACCCCCACCTTGCTCTCCCTCACCCTTGGCTAGCCCTCCCATCACCTTTCTCTCGTGTCTGCGCTTCGCTCGGCCACCGGGAAACAAGTTCAGCGACGGATTTTCTCTCTCTCTCTCTCTCTCTCTCTCTCTCTCTCTCTCTCTCTCTCTCTCTCTCTCTCTCTCTCTCTCTCTCTCTCTCTCTCTCTCTCTCTCTCTCTCTCTCTCTCTCTCTCTCTCTCTCTCTCTCTCTCTCTCTCTCTCTCTCTCTCTCTGCACCCCGTGATTCTTGTGTTCTCTGCACTTTGTGTACACTCTCTAGAAGTTAGTTGTCTGCACTCCTCTCTCTCTCTCTCTTTCTCTCTCTCTCTCTCTCTCTCTCTCTCTCTCTCTCTCTCTCTCTCTCTCTCTCTCTCTCTCTCTCTCTGTCTCTCTGTCTCTCTCCACTCACTTCCATCTTCTTTAATCCTCCAGTATAGTCACTAGATATCCCTTCATACTCTTCTCTTGTCCTCCCTCTGCTCTGCTTACCGTGTCCCTGCGCCCTCTGAACTCAGATGGTAAAGCGCGAACTCACGCATTCTCACTTGTCACCTTTACAATGCGTTTCCTTCAATTCCTTTTCAATAACTCTCTTTAGGCGTCACTTTGCCATTCTCACTCACACGTGCAATGGACCTCATGGACGGCCGCTCGCACTCTCCGTCACTCATGCCGTCTCTGTTGTCCTCGAGGTGCATTCCACAACGGGTACTTGCCGGACTGCGGTCTCTGGGTCCCCGGGAGCACTGTTTTCAATATCCTCCACACCTGCACACTTCTGACTACACTTTCACATGGGGTGTACGAGTGTATACGTCGTGTTCATATGCTGTGCTGTTAGCATGATTATGGTAAAGTTTTCCACCAAAGGGTGAAAATTCCCTGCGATCCACATTAAAAAAAAACATTCCACCACAACCGTCTCGACATTCCCAGAGTGCTTCTGTGGCGTTATGATTGCAGCACATTTCCCGTGTTTTCAGAATGTGCACACGCACACACACACACACACACACACACACACACACACACACACACACACACACACACACACACACACACACACATACATACACACACACACACACACACACACACACACACACACACACACACACACACACATATACATACACATCATATATATATATATATATATATATATATATATATATATATATATATATATATATATATATATGTACACACACCACACACACACACACACATACATACACATCATATATATATATATATATATATATATATATATATATATATATATATATATATATATATATATATATATATATATATATATATATATATATATATATATATATATTTTTTTTTTTTTGCGGGCTGGGGGGTCAGGTGGGAAGACCACTAGGGGGAGGAAACTATCTCGGCTCCCACCAGACTCCCCGGAATTGTAGGCCGTCACACACGGATAATTCCGTAATGCGGCGGGTCGCTAACCGACTGTGGATGCCAATAACTCAACCGCGTGACCTAGGATCCTCCCGTCTATGGGTTAACCGGGTTACCTAATTAATCACGTGATCTAATTACCGGGGAACATACCCTCGGTACACCTTGTCCGAACCGGATCACTTAACCGGACCGGATCACTTTACCGGATCGGTTGCAACCGAGCGACACTGCCAAGGATGTACCGGTTAAAAGGAATGGATTGTTGGGAGTAAAGTCCCGGCGAAGCTCGGATTCAGACCATGCTGGATCAATGAAGGAAAAGACAAAAACGAGCAGGGAACATTCCTAATAGTAATTTATAACAAGCAGGTGAGGAAGGGTATGTTGTACGATCAATAGATTTATTGGGGTGTGCAAACAGAGATAGGGAAGAAAGGTCTGTTGCGACAATAAACAAGCAACTTACAAAAGGGGACACACAGCAGACTTAACGTGAAATAATAACAATAATAATAATAATCTTCTGCAGTCTTACCTTTGTGGACAGGTGCCAGGACACACACACACGCACACACACAGATACAGAAAACCCGATGAAGAGGAAGTATTGCAGCAACACAGGAGAGGAATTGAGGCTACGTTCTCTTGACCGTAGGGTAGTTGAGGCTACCTTTGTGTAATTGATTTCGCGAATGCACTACCAATACGTATAGGGGGAATGCTTTGTGGTGCGGTACCCCCTGACAGCTGGCATGTCGTCTTGCTTCGGGGAGGGGGGGCTCGCATCGAGACCGTCGGCATGAAGGAGGGGCTTGAGTTGGCGGAGGATGGAGTCCAGGTGATGACATACGGAGTCGAAGAACAGCTTGAGCGGGAGGCGAGGCAGGGCAGAGAGCAGAGAGAGATTGAAGGCTCTGCTCAGACCTTTATAGGCCCCGTGGCACGGGGGGGGCACCCCAAAGCGATGTGTCGTCACCCGAATCAGGTGCTCTGATTGGCCCCAACCCCCTTCGCGGCCCAACCGCGATGGCCGGAAACCGCAACATTCCATTTCCGGCAAGATGACTTCGCGCCGTGGAATTGTCTCACTCCGACCCCGCGACATGATATGAATCGCCCACACCGAACTCCGCATCATGAATTGCCTTGCAAAAAACCACAGGCCGTGCCCTGATGACCGGCCGAGGGTCCCGCATACCCGCTCGGGCACCCAGACCAGCGTTGGTCAATGTGCCTGCTCCGTGTGCGCCACGTGGCCCAAACTGTACAACATTCCTCCACCCGATCGCAGTTTCACTGGCCGCAGAGGCGAGAAGGTAATATGTTATGGCAAACCCATGCACAAATGGTAAGATGTGTCCATTAAGGTGACACGAGCTAAACACTGGTCTGCCTTCAAGCACATTCCGTACAGGGCGCTTCAAGCACATTCCCATGGCCCACGTGGGTAGCGCGCATTCGCCCAATTCTGCAAGCGTGTGCGCTGGCCCAACACCGATATGTGTCAGAAATTGAGGAGGAACGATCGGTTATATAATTATATGGAGGTTTGGAATGAAAAGGATATAGATATGTGTCAGATGGAGAAATGGAGGGAAAAGAGAATGCCGAGAATAATGAGTCCAGAAATGGGTTGAAAGGAACGCGCCGCTTGTGCCTTGCACACTCGCATCCCGCCCAACGTGGCGTGGGGTTGCCTTTCTATTATCGGCCTCGGTATGCATTCCATGCAGTGTGGGTGTCGTGCTGGGTGTGTTTTCTGTCCATTGGGTGGAAATTACCGCTGTGCTGCATTTGGCAGGCTGTGTTTTCTACGGAGGGGTGTCCAGCATAATGCCTGCTTAGCCTTTGCTGAGGACCCATCTCACAGCGAAGGGCATACGTGGCTCAGATTTATCTCAGGAATAATCAGAAAAGAAGAGGAGGAATGAAGTTAGAAATGAAATGAAGAAGAAATTATGTAAGCAAACCTAGCTCTGAGATCCTCATAACACAAGCCCTTGTTGTCCTGCGAGACAAAAGGGAAGGGACTATCTACACGTATATTCATGGAATAACTGTCTTGGGACCACTTTCTGTTGGATGCATCTGGTTCCGAGAATCGCAACAATGTGTATATCTATGTATGTGTATATATATATATATATATATATATATATATATATATATATATATATATATATATATATATATATATATATATATATATATATATATATATATATATATATATATATATATATATATATATATATATATCTATGTATGTGTATATATATATATATATATATATATATATATATACATACACACACACAATTACACACATTCATATTCACACACATACACATATACACACATCCAGTATACACACACAAATAGTAAAAATTGTACATCCACCAACTTGTCATTGAGTTTTCTGTGCATTGCTTGTTTTTGGTGCACGGTCCTCATCGAGCCACAAGAATCGGACACAACCACACAACCACACAACCACACACCGACCACACGGCCATCAGACGAACACAGTTTGATGCGTTTCTTGCACTTCGCAAAAACACTTCATTCAATTTCATTCATCGCTGTTCTTTCCACGACATCAAAATCAATGTTAAAAGCATAAAAGAACCAAACGGTAAACGCATCGACAAATCGCTCATTCGATGAACACACTTCACTCTTTGAGAACACACCATGATTTGCTTTGCTTTGATTTTCTTTTTTTATCGATACATCATATCTATTTCTCGTTCCTCGAACATATCGATCACATGTTGGGTACCATGAATTATCAAGTGATACACTGCGTGTCCTCTCCCGGTGGATTTAACCCTGGGTGATAAGCCAAGGTGTGCTTTCTCTTTCCTTATATGGTAAATAATGATGTAAAGATATGTGAAAAATTGGACTTGTTTATTAAATATACTTGTGCACAGGAAATTGTGCTGTCTACAATTAACCATGTAGGTCTATAGCATACTACGTCATAATCAATATGTACATTATGTATATTCCGACACACACTCGCGTGGTTGTGGACCTGCTGTTTGGGGAGCTTCTGTGATTGAACCGTCACAACCTTGATGATGATGATGATGATGATGATGATGATGATGATGATGATGATGATGATGATGATGATGGATGATCGATATCACATGGTGGGGATAGACGAGGAAGAGGAAAAAATTAAGTTCTACAAGGCGTGCACACCTCTCGATCCATATGATCAATGCTGCGCAGCTTGAATACCCAGGTTATTTTGGCTTTCCTCTTGTAGTTATGTCTAGTTTAACTCCCTGAATGTTACATGAGTTGTACAATAAATATACCGAAGGTTGTATGAAAAATCCACTTCTCATTCTGATTTTGGATGAACCGTACTCTGTTATAGACCTTCAGTGCTGCCGAAGCAGTTTGTTGGCAAGGGTTATATTAGGTGGTTTACCATTGCCTTTTCAGTAGTAGTTAAGGCAGGAAGTTGGAATTTGTTCAGGGTGACGGCGTTAACTCACCTACTCTTCACTAAGGACACCGTGCAATATTTTCTGTTCACCAATTAATGCCGGCAGAAAGGACGCCAGTTTAACGTCAGTCTGAGAGATGGTACATTGATTAACCACCCTGCCTGTGAAACATTGGGTTGACAGTTTATAGCTGGGTCGGGATTCCAACCCAGGCTCGACAGCTTATGTGCAAGTGCGCATATCTCGAGGCCAACCTGCTAGGCCAAGTTCAACTTTAGGAGCCTTAAATGATCAAAATGCTCTTCATTTGCTTGAATTGTTAGGGTTAAGTTTCAGGAGTTTTCCTTGCCCAGTTCCTAAGCCTAACATCTCACCTGCATACCTGGGAAGTTATCACTACCCACTCCCTGTCGTCCAGCGGGTCCGTGCCTGACCCTCCCGCTGCATGGGAGGATGCCCCGATGACTGTGGGATGTGCACTATCAATGGCAAAGGTCAGCTCATGGCCTGTTATGCCCACCGTGCCAATAATAAACAGATAAATAAGAAAACGGTTGACGTGTTTTTGGCCTTTTCAGCCCAAAACATCTCGGCATCAGAGGGAACGCTCTCTTAAAAGACAAAATAAAATAGTTGGAACGCTTTTAAGCATTTCCAAGGCAAGTTTGTCCCGCCCTTGTAGATATGACCTGTACATGTGCAACTCCTTCATATAGATGAGCATTAATCCACAAGTTAATTGTTTAAACGAACTGTTCACGTCATTGCCGCAGTTTCCACCTTACTGTGGGATTGAGAACAGATTGGACGTTTTTTCCACATTATATGCATCAATGATTATTGCTTATGGCTTTTAATGGCATGGTATAGGTTTCCCCCTTTCATCCTTGTAATATTATATTGGAGTTTATGCTTCGTTGATCACAGTTCTATATTATAGTATGGCTGCTGCAGGTCGGGTGTATTCATATTCATTAACCACACTTGATTTTTCATTGATGTGATGATATCTATGCATGGTGAGATGAACGTTTCAAAAAGCACAAGATTTTGAGCTCGTAGTTTGTGCTTGGGCTGACAGGATGATCGAGAGGTACTTGCACTCACCTCTAAGTTGGCTAAGCTGGGTCGAAACTTGACCCAGCTATAAACTGCCATCCTGATATTTCACAGGCAGGGTGATTCTTCAACTTGTGTGCCGTGTCTCGGATGGACGATAAACTGGGCATCCTGTCTGTCGGAATTCGCTTGTGGACGTTAAAGATCACACGGTGTCCTTTGCGAAGAATAGGCGAGCTGTTGCCAGCACCATGAACAAAATACAAATTCCTGCCTGAACTATTCTGCTCGAAAGACAATGGCAAACCACCTAGTATAATCCTTGCAAATGAACTGCTTCGGCAGCGCCCACACTCTACGACACGGTTTGGTACATCAGAATTAGAAGAGTTTCTGCTCAAAGATGATTTTTTTTCCCCTTTAAAACATTTTTACAAAATTACCAGGATATTTAAATCCTGGTTTTCATTCAAACATACTGCACAAGACAGTATTTTATCAACATTGCTTGATGCGTGTGTAAGTGTTTGTGTGTGTGCGCACTTGCACATGAGTACTTGAATTGCATGGCACGTGCCGTTGCTAATGGGCTGTTGGCATCCACTAACACTTTGTCCTAAACATTATTAGATATGAAGCTGTTTGTAACATTGCACCAGCACCATTACTCCTTCAGAAGAAATGCAGGTTCAGTGTTGGATTATGTTCTGCTGACTGCGGCCCGAAGGTGGTTCCAAGGCGTCCCGGAGTGGTTCGATTGGGTTTAGGTTGCATCTCTCATGGGCTGCGACACTTTCGATATTCACCGTTGTTGTCCTCGAATCAGTTTGTAACAGACACGACCCTGACAGCCATCAGTGTGCACGTCAGAAAGTGTAGAAGCGCTTGGAAGTGCAATGAATCGCAGTTCCGCTCTAATCACATTTGTATGCCATTGTACATGGTTTTCACCAGAAAAACGTATCTAAGACTATCATTCAACTTCGATGAATACCTTGTTGCTTCATATACATTTTAGACATATTTAAGTTTTAAAAGCGTAAATGTGTCACTATTTTGCATGGCATGTGGTTTTGAACATTCATTGCATGAGGGTCTCATCGGTCTGCCCCAAACCAACAACGAACAAATAACTGCTTTACAAGTTTTTTCCTGCTACGCTAAAGTTTTAGTAGCTCTCTTATCGAGATTATAAAGAAATATCAATGTCCAATGCACTTATGTCATGGTATAGTAGAGATAAATTAGTTTCCTTTCGGCTGTGGGGTGGATTTTGAAAACCTTGTGGTTTTCCTCCACCTGATCTTCAAACTCCACTCTCACTTTATTGCTCCTTCCTTGTGCACCTTTTCCGCTTCAGGATCTGCAGAATCCGTTTCCTTTTGGAAGGAAAGAAAAAAAAAAGCTTTCCGAGGGTCAGGGCGTTGGAAACACCAATTCGTTGGAAACAAACCGCTCTCTCGTCATCCGGCTGGGAATTCACAGTGGGGTTCGGCACCCCCTCCCAGTGTCGAGCGTGCCCCTCACATACCCGTATACCCGCCTTCCTGACCCCGCTCTTCCGCCGGGCCGGCGTGCCAAGAATATTAATTCCAGAAGGGATTGCCCGAGCCACCCATGACATGACATGAAGAAGACCGCCCGGCCGATGCTTTCACTTGTCTCGGCTCTGAATAATTGCTACTTCATTAGTGCGGATTACAGCGGGCACGCTGGCTCAGGACAGGACATCTGCGCGTGCGCGCGCGCGCGCGCGCGCACACACACACACACACACACACACACACACACACACACACACACACACACACACACACACACCTACAGCCTGGCACTGCCACACCTCACAAACACGGCTGGTAGAGACACTTGTCTCATTCATTGTGTTCTCTGCACAACAATGCTTGCACAGGGAATCCATCATTGGCAATATAAAGAAACCTCTCGATATATGGCATTTGAGTGAGTCTGGAAAGGAAGGAAAGGAATAAGCGATTGTTAAAAAAAAATTAAACTTCCTTGTTTCAACTGTTCCATAAAATCTGTCCGAACAAGTCTTTGTCACGTGGGTTCATCTTTCCTGCCTCGACCTCTGAAACCGAACAGGGTTAGTGTGCAGCGTTAGCATTGATTTTGTTTCGTGTACCCTCGAGTTATTCTGAGCAGGAATCAGTGTGTACTGCATATGCTATATTCATTACAACGGAATTTTATGAACTGACATTAGTGCAAATCCACTGCTAGTGTATTGCAAAGCCACAAAATTAATGACTGTTACTGTATTTCTAGTGTCCGTGCATATTATACTTGGTAAAGTTAATGAAGTAGCTTTGGTGTATTTCCAGTGTTCATGCTTTTAAAATCTGTTTGAATTAAGGAAGTAGTTTTGGTTTATTTCCTGTATTTGTGCATTCTAAAGTTGTTGAAATGAACGAAATAGTTTTGTTTTATTTTTGGTGTCCGTGCATTTTAAATCTATTGATGTTAATGAAGTTGTTTTGTTTTAGTTTTGGTGTTTGTGCATTTTAAATCTTTTGAAGTTAATGAAGTAGTTTGGGTTTATTTCCGGTGTCCGTGAATTTTCAAGCTGTTGAAGTTAATGAAGTGGGTTTGATGTTTTTTGGTGTTCAACCATTTTGAACTGATTGAAGTCAATTAAGTAGCTTTGGTGTATGTGCGGTGTTCATGCTTTTTAATTTGTTTAAGATAAGGAAGTAGTTTTGGTTTTATTCTGGTATTTGTGCATTTTAAAGTTGTCGAAGTTAATGAAATAGTTTTGTTTTAGTTTTGATGTTTGTGCATTTTAATTATATTGAACTTGATGAAGTGGTTTTGTTTTATTTCTGGTGTTCATGCATTTTAAATCTGTTGAAGATAATGAAATACTTTTGTTTTAGTTTAGGTGTTCGTGCACTTTAAATATATTGAAGTTAATGAGGTTGTTTTGTTTTAGTTTTGGTGTTTGTGCATTTTAAATCTATTGAAGTTAATGAAGTGGTTTTGTTTTGTTTCTGCTGTTCATGTTTTTAAAATCTGTTGAAGATAATGAAGTAGTTTTGTTTTAGTTTTGATGTTTGTGTATTTTAAATCTATTGATGTTAATGAAGTTGTTTTGTTTTAGTTTTGATGTTCATGCATTTTATATCAAATGAAGTGGTTTTGTTTTATTTCTGGTGTTCGTTCATTTTATATGTATTGAAGATAATGAAGTGGTTTTGGTTCATTTCTGGCGTTCGTGCATTTTAAATCTGTTGAAGATAAAGAACCAGTTTGTATTTATTTCCTGTGTTTTTTCATTTTAAATCTGTTGAAGTTAATGAAGTGGATTTGATGTTTTTTGTGTTCATGAATTTTAAACTGATTTAAGTTAATTAAGTAGCTTTGGTGTATTTGCGGTGTTCATGCTTTTTAAATCTGTTTAATGTAAGGAAGTAGTTTGGGTTTATTTCTGGTGTTTGTGCATTTTAAAGTTGTTGAAGTAAATGAAGTAGGTTTGATATTTTTGGAGTTCATGGAATTTTAAGATGTTGGGCTAAATTAAATAGTTTTGGTTTATTTTTGGTGTTGGTGTATTTTATACCTGTTGAATTGAATGAAGTTAGTCTGTTTCATTTTTGGTGTTCATGCTTTTTAAACATGTTGTAGATAAAGAACCCGTATTGGGTTTATTTCCGGTGTTTATGCATTTTAAAGCTGTTGAGGTTAATGAGGTTGGTTTGGTGCATTTCCGGTGTTCATGTGTTTTAAATCTTTTGAAGTTAATGAAATGTGTTTGGTGCATTTTTGGTGTTTGTGCATTTGATAGTTGTTGAAGTTAGTGAAGGATTGTTGATGGTTTTTTTTTTGGTGTTCTTGCATGTTAAAGCTGTTGAAGTTAATTAAGTATTTTTGGTATTTTTTTGTGTTTATGCATTTTAAATAAGTTGAAGATTATGAAGTAGCTTTGGTGTATTTCCTATGTTCATTTATCTATAATTCCAGCAGTGTATGTGTGTGTGTGTGTGTGTGTGTGTGTGTGTGTGTGTGTGTGTGTGTGTGTCCCCGCTGTTTCTCGACAACCACTGGTCCGATCTAATTGAAACTTGCCAGATATATTGCTGGGGACCTGAGTATGTGCCTTTTCAAGGTTTAATATTAATCGGACAAGTGCTTCCCAAGTTATGGCCATTTATTTACCAAACCAATGACAAGACACGTTGTTGCATGGGTGTGGCCAATGGGGAAGGGAAGCTCAGCCGCATTCCCCATTACAGGTTACAACGTACGGGCTTCCGGATAATGATGACTTCGTGTATTCTAATAATTTATCTTTCTTATGCGCATTTATAGATAAACACAATGCCCCAAGTTATGATCGTTTTCATATTAGACGGTGCATAAATTTCGGTAACATCAGAGTGCTGGTATGCTCTGAACCAGGAAGTAAAATTTTTTTCTCTCTCTCTTCTCTTCTCTTTTTGTTTTTCCTTGCCACGACATTGCGAAAAGGTAAAATACATTGGCGCTAATTGAATAATTGAGTATTAAAACGAAATTGTGAATAATCGTAACTGCGAATAATATGCGAACTTCCGGGCCACGCACGTACGGGCACGCAAGAGCGAAGAAATGGCCTGTGTGGTTTTTGTTTGTTGCTCGCGGTTTGAATATTTATTTATGATTTTTTTTTTTTTTTACGGGCACGTACTAGTGCTTTTTAAATCTGTTTAAGTTAATGAAGTAATTTTGGTTTATTTCCGGTGTTTTGAAGTTAATGCAGCAGTTTTGGCATATTTCCAGTGTTTTTTGTACTTTTTAAGATGTTTTAGGTCATGAAGAACTTTTGGTTTATTTCTGGCATTCGTGCATTTTTACCAGTGGTGTGTCACAAGTCTACAAGAGCTCCACATGTTCGGTGTTGTTGTGGTTCTGGTTTGAGGTCCATTTATGAAATGTGCACCTATTGTTCAGGCAGGTGACGGACCCCACCCACATTTGTTGCTTGACTCCACCCATCATGGCACCCAGACAAAATAATATGGCCGCCATCTTGGTTTTCTGGTGGGCCGAAGACATCAGGCCTGCAGGCCTCTGCTGATTATACGCTACCTGGGTTTGTTGCGTCAGATTTACATTGGCTTTGTTGAGGTGGAGTGTTGTGCATGATGAGGGACCCCAAAAAATCTAATCATATGTTGAATAAAAATTATTAGCAAGGTTTAATCAACCTCGTCAGCACGCACTGTACGCTCCTCCTGAGAAAAGATAACATGGGCCGAAGACCACAGGCCTGTAGGCCTCTGCTGACTATACACTGCCTGCATTTGTTGCATCATATTTCCATTGGCTTTGGTTGGGTGGAGTCTTATGCATGATGAAGAATCCCGAAAAATATAATCGATGTCGAATTAAAATTATTAGTAAGATTTAATCAAACCCGTCAGCATGCATGGCATGTGCCTCCCTCAAAAAATAGTGCTACATAATTTTTTATGGCCCCATTTTAAGGTTAACCAATTCGTGACCTGTGAAGAATCAGCTCATTCTCATATGACTATGGAGGAGGGTTTCATAAATGAGAGTTGTCGAGTTAATCTTTTAATAGCGCATTAAACACGTGTTACCCAATTGGTTGTTCATCTTTTAATAACGCTGTAAATGTACATTTCCCAATCGGCATGTTACTGGATTTTGTCGCAGGTTGTGACCATCATGCAGTCATTCTTGTTAATTTGTTGAAGATAATGAACCAGTTTTGGTTTATTTTCGGTGTTTGTGCATTTCAAAGCTGTTTGATGCAAAAGTCATGCATTTTAAGACTGTTGAAGTTGATGATGCATTTTTGATGTTTCTTCTTGTTCATGGATTGAAAAGCTGTTGAAGTTAATTAAGTTGTTTTGGTTTAGTTTTGGTGTGTATTTTAAATATGTTGAAGTTAATGAAGTAGTTTTGCTGTATTTCCGATGTTCGTGCGTTTTGAATTTGTTGAAGATTACGAACCAGTTTTGGTGTATTTCTGGTGTTCATACATTTATATCTGTTCAAGTTAATAAATCAGTTTTGGTCATTTCCAGTGTTGTGCATTGTAAATTTGTGAAATTTTCATAAGTAGTTTTGATGTATTTCTTGTGTTTGTGCATTTTCAAGCTTTTGAAGTTAATAA
Organism: Eptatretus burgeri; assembly: GCF_056783735.1. NCBI lineage: Eukaryota > Metazoa > Chordata > Myxini > Myxiniformes > Myxinidae > Eptatretus > Eptatretus burgeri. The sequence goes on along the minus strand of NC_140978.1, from coordinate 32,832,313 downwards.
AGTATTGTTGGTGTATTTCTGGTGTTCGTGCATTTTAAATCTCTTGAAGTTATCGAAGTGTGTTTGGTGTATTTTTGGTGTTTGTGCATTTTAAAGTTGTTGAAAGAAATTAACCAGCTTTGGATTATATCTTTTGTCCTGCATTTTAAACCTGTTGAAGTTAATAAAATGATTTTGGGGTATTTTCGATGATAATGCATTTTTTAATCTCTTGATGTTAATGAAGCAGTTTTGGTGTATTTCTGGTGTTTGTGCATTTTAAATCTGTTTAAGTTCATGAAGTCGTTTTGGTTTATTTCTAGTGTTCTTGATTTTAGAGTTGTTATAAGTTGATGAAATCGTTTTGTTTTATCTTTGGTGTTCATTTATTTTAGAGTTGTTGGAAGTTGATGGAATAGATTTGGTTTATTTTTTAGTGTTCATGTATTTTAGAGTTGTTTGAAGTTAATGAAGTAGTTTTGGTTTATTTTTTGGTGTTCGCGCATTTTAGAGTTGTTCGAAGTTAATTATATAATTTTGGTGTTTTTTTGGTGTTCATGTATTTAAAATCTGTTCAAGTTTAACGAAGTTTCTTTGGTTTATTTCCAGCATTCGTGAATTTTTACCTTCAACATGTTGCATGTGTACATGAGCTCCACATGTTTGGTGATGATGTGGTAGTTGTTGGCGGTCAATTTTTGACATGTGCACTCATTGCTCGGACAGCTGCTGGACACAACCTTCATATTCTGCTTGACTCTAGCCACCATAGCATGCAGACAAAATAATGAGCTGCCATCTGGATTTTCTGGTGGCCTAACACCATCGGGCATGTAGGCCTCTGATGATTATACACCGCCTGGGTTTGTTGCATCAGATTTACATTGGCTTCGTTTGGGTGGAGTGTTATGCATAATGAGGGACCCCAAAAATCTAATAATGTTGAATAAAAATATTAGTAAGTTTAAATCAAGCCATCAGCACATGTGGTACTGTGCCTCCCCCAAAAAAGAGCATTACATAACTTTTGAACAGCCACATATTGGTGTTAAACTATCCATGACCATGTGATGAATTGGCTCGTTCTGATATAACTGTGGCAGTGGGTGACATGGATGAGAGGTGTGGAGTTAATCTTTTAATACCATTGTTCATCTTTGAAGAAGACTGTAAATGTGGGTATCCCAATCTGCCTGTTACCGGATTTGGTCATTCGTGTTTATTTGTTGAGATTTATGAACCAGCTTTACTTTATTTTTGGTGTCCATGCATTTTAAGACTGTTGAAGTTAATGAAGTGTGTTTGATTCATTTCCTATGTTCATGCATTTTAAATCTGTTGAAATTAATGAAGTGGGTTTGGTTTATTTCCGGTGTTCATGCATTTTAAAGATGTTGAAGTTAATGAAGTAGGTTTGTTATTTTTAGTGTTCATGCATTTTGAAGCGATTGAAGTGTTTTGGGTTTATTTCCAATGTTCGTGCATTTTAAATCTATTAATGTTGATGAAGTGTGTTTGGTTTATATCTGGTGTTCATGCATTGTATAGACTAGCTGGGACCATTGGTCCATTGGAGCAAATTTACATTGATCTTCATGGCCTTGCAGCATGCCTACCTGCTATACTGTTTGAGAATGAGCTTGCCTTTCACCAAGCCAATATGTGCTTGGGCCAGGGTGGGGATTATACGTCTATTATTATTATGGCCAAATGATACAACTATTATTAATGTTGTTTATATTATTGGTATTAATCAATATATGCTTTGTTTCAGTCTTATCATTATTTTCGTTATTAATTTTGTAATCAGAATGCCATACCATGGTCGAAGGATGTATTAAGCTGCTCCGTACACCTTAACATGGTGTGCGTTTAAAACATGGAAATTCTTCCAAGTTATTTGTAGTTAATTAGCCTATTTAACTCAGGAAGTCATGACAATCATTTTGGTGTCTCACATTCCACATCAGAAAGCTCCAGGAAAACTACACATACACACATACACAAACACACAACTCATCCACTGATAGTAGATGTTGGGGTCAATGAAGCAGTTTTGGGTTATTTTTGATGTCCGTGCATTTTAAACCTGTTGAAGTTCATGAAGTGTGTTTGGTTTATTTTTGGTGTTCATGCAATTTTAAGATGTTGAAGAAAATTAAGTAGTTTTGGTTTATTTTTGGTGTTGGTGTATTTTAAACCTGTTGAAGTTAATTAAGTGTGTTTGGGTTATTTTTGGTGTTCATGCATTTTTAAGATGTTGAAGTAAATGAAATAGTTTTGGGTTATTTTTGCTGTTAGTGTATTTTAAATCTGTTGAAGTTATTGAAGTCGGTTTTGTTTATTTCCGATATTCATACATTTAAAATCTGTTGAGGTTAATGAAGTGGGTTTGATATTTTTTGTTGTTAATTAATTTTAAATCTGTTGAAGTTAAAGAAGTGGTTTTGGTGAATTTCCGGTGTTCATGCATTTTAAACCTTTTGAAGTTGATGAAGTGGTTTTGGTCTATTTCCGGTGTTCATGCATTTTAAATATCTTGAAGTTAATGAAGTGATTTTGGTGCATTTTTGGTGTTCATGCATTTCAAAGGTGTTGAAGTCAATGAAGTGTCTTTGGTTTATTTTTGGTGTTCTTGCATTTTAAATCAATTGAAGTTAATGATGCAGTTTTGATTTATTTCCACTGCTCATGCATTTTAAATGAATGCACTGTTGAAATGAATGAAGTGTGTTTGGTTTATTTCTGGTGTTCATGCATTTGCAAGATGTCGGAGTTAATGAAGTTTTTTGGTTTATTTCCGTTGCTCCTGTATTTTAAAGATGTTGAAGTTAATGAAGTTGCTTTGATATTTTTTTGTGTTCATGCATTTCAAAGCTGTTGAAGTTAATGAAGTTTGGTGTATTTCTGTGTCCATGCAGTTTAAATGTGTGAAGATATTGAAGTAGTTTTGTTGTAGTTCTGGTGTTAATGCATTTTACAGTTGTTGAAGTTAATGAAGTGCTTTTGATTTAGTACTTGGCAAATATATATATATATATATATATATATATATATATATATATATATATATATATATATATATATATATAAAGACCTACCCACATCTCTCACCTGTGAATGGAGTGAATAGCAAATCAACTCTCACCTAATCCTTTACACCCAGGTGGCTTGGATTATATAAATGATTGACCCCTCCCATGCTACTCTAGCCAAAGTTGCTGTGTAAAGCAACCCAAGAAGACTTACGCAAGGTAAGTGCTAAACACCAAATATCGTAAAGCACAGCAAGATAGCCCACTCATGCGCAACTGCGTTCAATTCGGTGAAGTAAGCAACGGAGCAGAACGGCGGCCATTTTAGCAAGCAATCTGCTTTCTTGGTTGTAGTTCGACCGCTGTATCGATCGCGGAGTAGGAGGCAGGAGAGGGAAAGAGAGTAAGGCGATGATAGATTAGCCATGTACAAGACAGTTTCTTTTAATCACAAGTGAAATTACACAAAATAAGAAGAGATGAGATAGAAGAAAGAGAAAGAGAGAAATTAGGATGGAGAAATAGAGAGGAAGAGAAGCTAACAGATAAAAAAAAGAAAAGGCAAATTGAGAGAGGAAATTATAAAAATCAAAGCCCAGACAAATGCCGAAAGTATATTATTCTTACCTGGAGACATACATATATATATCATCATCATCATCATCATCAACAAAAGAAGTCATGCAACATAATCTGTATGATAAATATCACCTTACAAGAAAGTATCCTTCGAAGTAACTATTTAGGCATGGGGAGAAATCCGGGGAGGGGAGGCAAGGGTCAAACCTCCCCCCACCCCCCCCCCCCCCACACACACACACACACACACACACACACACACACACACACACACACACACACACACACACACACACACACACACACACACACACACACACACACACACACACACACACACACACACACACACACACACACACACACACACACACACACACACTTTAATGGGTATTGAATGTTCTCCCAAATGTCCCATCAATGGTTGGTGAATAACTTTTTTTTCTGATTCTCACTTCCGAGTGTCCCCCCACCCCCCCCCCCCATCTATTATTATTTTTGCTTACACATCTTTATGCCTCCTTTTTATGCGATTTATGCCAATGCATTCAGCCGTGGCAAAAATGGTTAAATGTATATGTATTATTTATTGTAAAGCGCCTGATTCTAAGTACTATTCAGATGTTATTTAAGTGTTATTTGTGGTTTTAAATGGTACATTTACATGTACGGTATGTCAAATTTATGAACATAAATATTGTTACGGCTGTGGAAATTCGCAGAACACTATAAAAGGTCCTTCGTTCAGTTATATTGCTCAGTGTGTGTTCAGTTAGATTTCCCCACCGTTGTTTTTTTTTTTTTGTATACCTTGGTCGAGGCTCGTATGAGAGCTAACACACAACTCACAGCAAGGAGGCATGAGACAAGAGGGGCGGGAGTGGAAGGGACAAAACAGTGGGGAACAGACACATTAGGTGAACTGTGGAAGGGAGAGGGATGGGGATGGGACGGGGAACATGGCGAAGAGAAGATGGACATTACAGGGACTTTCAGGAAGGAAAGCAGGAGAATTGAAGGAAGTGGGCTTGGGTGGATTATCGGGGGTAGAAAAGATCGAGGATTTGGATGGAGGAAGATAAGAGGTGGTGGTGAACAGCTGTTTTGAAAGCCTGGAGGGAAGAATGGGAAAGAATAGAGTGAGGAAGTTTATTCCAAAGGCGGGAAAAAAGAGGAATGAAAGAGTGAAGATGAGCAGTGATTCGTGATTTTGGTAGTTTTACCAGAAGGGGGTTGTTGGCGGATCTTGAGCACCCTGTGGAAATGTGGTGGGGAGAAATCGCAGAGAGAGCAGGGGGGCAAGGCTGGAGAGGAGTCGGTAGAAGATAGAAAGACCACCGACCACCCTGCGGTGATTGAGTGAGAGGCCCAAAGACTCAGCTTCATTGCGGGAGATGCCGATGATCTTAAATGCCCTGGTTTCGACAGCGTGAAGCCGAGAAAGGTGGGAGGCAGGAGCACCAGCCCAGAGGGGAGAGCAGTACTCCATCAGGCTACGGACAAAAGCTTTGTAAGTGGTCAGGAGCTCAAGAGGGCCGAGGAAGGACTTTGCACGACGGAGGATTCCCAGTCGGCGACTGGCTTTTGAGGCGAGGTTGGAAATATGACTTTCCCAGGAAAGGTCATGGCAGATAGTGAGACCCAGAAGCTTGAAAGAAAAGACTTCTTCCAGAGGATTGTTGAGAAAGTGGATAGGGGGGTTTTCTAAACGGTCCTTTCGAAGAGACATAGTGAGAGTGTGAGATTTGTCTGGATTGAAAGACATGTTCCACATGTTGGACCAGTTTGTGATTTTATCCAGATCTGCAGTGAGCGAAGAAGCTGCTGCTTGCCGGTCTGAGGGATGACAGATGGTACGGCAGAGGGTGGAGTTGTCGGCAAAGAGAAATAGAGGATTTTCCAGAGAGTCCAAGAGATCATTGATGAAAACCAGAAAAAGAACAGGGCCCAGAACGCTACCTTGAGGAACTCCAGCCTGCACAGGAAGAGGGGATGAAAGAACCCCATTTAGGGCCACACGTTGACTGCGACAGGAGAGGAAGTCTGCGAGCGATGAGTGGGAATTTGAGTTTAATGGGAATTTATCCGTGTGGACAGGGCTGTGATCTTTGAGTGAGCCTTTATTCTTTGCTATCGTTATTTTGGACCAACCGCTTCACACCAACCACCACCACCACCAACATCGCTCTCAACAACCACTTCCCACAACCCTCATAACCACACCACCGCATTTCCACCTCGGCACACAGTTTCCAGAGGCCTGGCCTTCGTCGAGGGAAAGCAGGCGGCCCCCGTTCCCCCCTCCCCCGGACGAATGGCGTCTCCACGGTGAATTCAACCCTGTTGTGGAAGAAGACAAATGCAGCGGCAAGGGAGCGTCCCTGATTTGGCGGGAAAATGCTCCCGTCGAGAAGGTTACCGCATGTTCTGGAAAGAGGGCGGGGCGAGAGTGGAGGGGCGGAGCGGGGGTAATAAAAAGGACGCACGGAGCATTCGTTCTCTCTCTCTCTCTCTCTCTCTCTCTCTCTCTCTCTCTCTCTCTCTCTCTCTCTCTCTCTCTCTCTCTCTCTCTCTCTCTCTCTCTCTCTCTCTCTCTCTCTCTCTCTCTCTCTCTCTCTCTCTCTCTCTCTCTCTCTCTCTGTGTGTCTGTCGTCGCTGGAGTTGTCGCTGCCCCTGGACGCCGCGGAAGGACCGGGGCTGCTTCTGCCGGAGTTGCGGGAAGATCTGGGCTCGTGTCCGAGTCAGGAGCTTGGAGCGGTCGGTCGGTGGAGGTCCGGGTGTCGCGAGGGAGATGCAGGCTGGAGGCGCAGCACTGCTGTGTCGTGCTAACCTGCGCGTGCATGTGGGGAGAGCCGGAGAGAGCTCGCCTGCCACTTGGCAAGGCCTGGGCGCAACCGCGACTATGCTAGCTGCCGTGGGGATGGGACGTCGCGACTCGCCCCATCAAGGCACCACGAGGGTGCAGGTAACCTGCAACTATTTCGTGGGGCCCTTTCAGTCACCAAGGCCCCACGTTATAAAGGCCCACGGATCCAGTCTGACTCCCTTGTCTTTGAGGGGGGTATTTTTCCTGGGGTTTTTCTTTGAATGCATGATGTGGCGCTGAGTCCGTAAGTAAAACCTGTTAAGTAAATGTACATAATAACCATAGTCGGTTGTAGTGTTTTCGCCTTGCCTGTGTCTTTGTCCCCATCCCGCAGTCTTCAACAAACAACTGCGTGCATGTTTTTCCATTATTGCTTACCTGCATGACTGCATGATTGTTTGTATATGTGCTGTATAATAAATGTGCTCATTTAAATGTACCCCGTTCATCGTGTCGTTTCCCCCATTGAACCGCCGTATTGTTTTTCGGAGTACTAGTTGGTTTTTGAATACCGATAATAGAATCGGGTCCGGCGAGGTCTGGCGATAATACCCACTTGGTTATCCCAGAACGGAACGAACCGCTTAAGCGGTTCGTGTCCAAACAGGCATTCGCCGAGGTATGGTCCCTCCGAAGGTTACCTGCACGAATACTTAAGTATATCGATATTCGGCGATTGACCCTGTCGCGCTCGGGTAGAATATGGACTGGGCCGTGGTGGGATTGAGAACCCACCCATGGCTGGTTTCTGGCGTTGTTCCAGAAAGTCACGACTGAATTGTCCGTTCGGTGGGCGAGCGGCCGTTATTAGTTAACGCGGTCACTCGCACGCCGGGCGGGCGTAGATTCGTAACAATATAATGGTGTAAGAGTTTTGCACCTGGTAGTCAACTGAGGTGGAAACTGGGTAACAGCTTTCTGCCATTGACTAGCAAATTGAACAATAGTTTTGTTCTACTTTGCTTCAAAGTATGACCTTCTTTTCAGCTGACCCAGTGCCATACACCATACACCATTGCACACACACACACACACACACCATTACACACACACACACACACACACACACACACACACACACACACACACACACACACACACTGCAAACAGCAAACATTCAATATGCAATAACCTGTTACAATATCAAAATGATTGCTGTTCACATAAGTATGGAAGAATTTCTATTTAAACTTCATAACTTTTCAATATATTTCCAAATGCCTTTGTATTCCAAGTACAGTATTTCTTTCTTTTCCTTTACAAGTCTGCATTTCCAGTGTCTTCATTCATGCATATGGATTTACTTTACTAGAAAAAAAAGAAAAGTTATGAGTCATTGGTAAATGTACTTTTAAACGCTTACCTGCAATGATTTTTCACACATTTTACAGGTGGAAATGAAACTTACAGTACCCATGCTGAACATTGCATCATCTCCTGGCAATTAATGAAAAGATAAATTATTTTCAATTATTCGCACTACACTAAGTCGGTATTAGATAAAAAATATTAGATGCACAGGTGTCCATGTATTTAAACATTCCAGTGTTCATGTACCTTTCCCTGTTCTGAGGGAATCTGAAGAAAGACAAATCAGGTCGTTTTGATTGACGGTTTGAGCAGTTTATTGCTGAGCAGTGATTCTGAGATGAGGAACGAGACGCCATTGCTTTGTTACCTTCTGGAACATATGTGTTGTGAACAGATTCCGGGTTGTTGGCGAGCGCAAGCTCGCTCTGCCTGCCTGACAAAATGGCCGCCGAGGGCGTCCATTGGATACTTCACTGTTTCGCGCGAGTGGGCTATCTTGCTCTGCTTTACGATCTTTGCTAAACAGTTTCGAACCCTTCCCAGAGTTCCTCAACAACTATAAAGACGTTCACCATAGTACACACACTACAATCCCAATGCAATACACTCCCCTCAGCTACCGGGCCGGCTTCATCACTTATTGGCGAATCATCAGTGACAGTGAAGACGGCAATGCATACCAATGAGGATCTCAAGCATGCACCACGTGCAAACGTCAAAAGCAGTCAATATATAAATAAAGAAAGACCCACCCACATCTCTCACCTGTGAATGGAGGGAATAGCCAATCAGCTCTCACCGAATCGACTACGCCCAGGTGGTTAGGATTATACAAATGATTGACCCCTCCCCTGCACCTCTTGCCAAAGTAGCTGCATGAAGCAACCCAAGAAGACTTGCACAAGGGAAGTGCTAAGGGCTGTTCCATTGCAAGGTAAATGCTTGAGAGCCTCATTGGTATGCATTGCTGTCTACAATATATATGTATATATATATATATATATATATATATATATATATATATATATATATATATATATATATATACTCAATGCTGTTGGCCGTATATATACGAGGTCCATCTAAAAAGTAACGGGACTGACTTCACAGAAATTTTATTCCAAAAAAATATTGTAATCACAACTTGTCCCCTTCAAAATAGTTTCCCTCCAGTCTTACACACTTGTCCATCCTCTTCTTTCACGCTTCAATGCACCCCCGGAAGGCTTGTTCTGGAATTCTCTGGAGCTCCATTGTCACGGCCATTTTGATGACCTCCACCTCAGGAAATCGGGTCCCCTTGATCACCCCCTTGAGCTTGGGGAATAGGATAAAATCATAAGGGGCCAAGTCTGGCGAATACAGTTGTTGCTCCAGAGTTGGCACGTTGCTCTCTGCCAGAAACTGTCGAATGCTCAGGGCACTGTGAGCAGAGGCATTTTCATGGTGGAGCACCCAGGCGTTGTTCTCCCACAGATACCGCCTCTTGTCCCGGACTGATCTCATGAGGCACCGGAGGATCTCCTTGTACACATATTGATTCACTGTTTGACCCTGTGGTAGAAACTCGAAGTGGACGATGCCCATGATGTCAAAAAAACGTGATGAGCATCACCTTGACCTTCGACTTCGACATCCTTGCTTTCTTTGGTCTTGGTGATGCCGGACTTTTCCACTGACAACTCTGCCGTTTGATCTCGGGATCGTATTCGAATATCCACGATTCATCGCCAGTTATGACTCTCCCGAGCAGGTCTGGATCGTCCTCGAGGCGCTCAATAATGTCTTAACAGACAGTGACTCTGCTGTTTCTGGTCCTTGGACAACAGCTTGGGGCACCATCTTTGCGCATTTCGAGATTTTCAGCGATGATGCTCCAGACAGTGTCCTTGTTGATGGAAAGTTCCTCAGCAATCATCCGCACCGTGAGTCGACGATCTGTGCGCACCACCTGATTCACACGCTCGATGCTGTCGGCCGTTCTGCTCGTTGAAGGTCTTCCAGACCGTGGATCATCTTCAACCTCCTCCCATCCCTCTTTGAACCTCTTTTGCCAATCACATGCACATGTACATGACATTCCCGTTTCTTCCCCGTAGACTTGCTGCAGCATTGCGAAGGATTCGGAAGGTGTTTTGCCAAGCCTGGCAAGAAACTTCAGATAGGCTTTCTGCTCATGACTCAGCGCAACGGCCCAGACTAGACAACGTGTAAAGTACGACCTGTAAAAAAAAAATCACACAATGGGCGCAGTCAACCATCACCAATCGTATATATTGCTGGAATGTTGCAAAAGACTGTGACGCAACCCGTTCATTCAAGTTGTGTAAGTGGAGCACAGAGCAGGCTCAGTCCCGTTACTTTTTAGACGGACCGTATATATATATATATATATATATATATATATATATATATATATATATATATATATATATATATATATATATATATATATATATATAAAATGTGGTGCCCCCAGAATCCGAACGACCCATTGTTTGAACAAATTGGAATCCGAACAATTTTTTCGAGAAAATTTTGCCCTAAAAACCGAAAACATTTTCGAAAACCGAACACAACGTTTTATATATATATAAGTATATATATATATATATATATATATATATATATATATATATATATATATATATATATATATATATAACTGTTCATGTTTGTTCACGTGCGTCTCCCCCGCCTGTTCGAGCCGCATCTTCGCGCTTTGTTCATTCAGTTCGTCGGTGGAAGTACTCGTGAAAGCATCTCTCGTGTTAGCGATCGCTACTTTACCTCGTGTTTTCACCTTGATTTGTGCATTTTTTTTTCAATTATCACCCTTGTGCATTCACCATGGCAACCAAGAAGAGCAGTGAAGCAAATAGGAATAAGAGGAAGTCCGTGAGAACGACAATTGAGTTGAAGAAATAACTTAACGCTAAGCATGAGAGCGGTACGCGTGTGTCTGATCTCGCTGCCATGTTCGAGCTGCCGAAATCGACCGTGTGTAGGATTCTGAAAAATAAAGAAGCGATAAAAGCGCGAAAACCCGTCGTGAAGCGAACTCATTCAATGAACTCTCTGACGAATCGGCTTTAACGAACTCAGCGTTTTTTTTCGCGAGCATGGTAGTGACGTCACGCTGCGTCACCCAATCGCTTCACCTCTTGATTCTCTCCCGTGGAACTGTGAGGTGAAAACGGCACGTTTGTGTCTCCACAGAGTGTACTGGGATATAAAACACCATTTGGTGCTGCATGGTTAACTAGAACGGGCACTCATAGAGCGCATACCTTCGCCGCCAATACTTTTTTTGTTCTTGGTATGAGTGTGGGGAACTGGTTTGATGCTGGTTTCATGCAAATCGAATAAGATTTGACTGAGTTATGTCGAAAACCGCATATTTTTCAAGGGCGTGACCCCCCTCGACATTTTACCCCAACCGGTGACATGTGTTATGACGTCATTGTGTCACAAGATTGGGCATTAAATTCTGAACATTTTGGTGCTGGGTTCATGTAAAGCGGACCAGAATTGACCGCGTTATGACAAAACCGCATATTTTTCAAGGTCGTGACCCCCCCCGACCTTTGACCCCTAACCGGTAACAAGAGTATGGGCGTCATTGTGTCATATTGCATATCACAAGATGAGGCGTTGAATTATGAACATTTTGGCGTTAGTTGCATGCAAATTGAATTGATCCGCTGTGGCGACCTCTAACGGGAGCTAGCCGAAAGAAGAAGAAGAAGAAGATTTTCCCTTAAACATGGGTAATTTCAGTTGAAAGTGTCTTGAAAGTGGGTTTTCTTGAGGTCCAGGAACGGATTAATTCACTTTCCATTATTTCTTATTGGGAAAATAGTTTTGGAATCCAAACTTTTTGGAATCCGATCAGCCTCTTGGAACGAATTAAATTCGGATTCTGGGGGCACCACTGTGTGTGTGTGTGTGTGTATATACCTTCTTCTTCTTCTTCTTCTTCTTCTTCTTCTTCTTCTTCTTCTTCTTCTTCTTCTTTCGGCTGTTCCCGATAGGGGTCGCCACAGCGGATCATCCGTATGATCCGCATAGTGATTTGGCACATGTTTTACGCCGGATGCCCTTCCTGACGCAACCATGGTCGCCTCTTACGACACAGGGATATGGTATACCTATTTTAACCAGGGTATACACCGGCCCAGTATACTGGTACTCATTTCACTGACCTCGGAAGGATGACAGGCTGAGTCAACCCCCTGATGTATTAATTCAGTGGACCAACAGGGCTTGAACTCAGGACCTTTTGGATCCCAAGCCGCTGCCCGAACCACTGCGCCAACACCAGGCATATATATATATATATATATATATATATATATATATATATATATATATATATATATATATATATATATATATATATATATATATATATATATATATATATATATATATATATATATATATATATATATATATATATATGTAGACAAGTATGTTGATCATATGCAAATGTTTGTTTCTCTGTTCACCTTTAATCACCTCCAGGTCAAAATTTTAAATTGATCTTCACGAAGCATCACCAAATGGTGTAGTTGGTGGTCCGACAGAATCGTATTTGTTTTTGAGGTCAAAAGGTCAAAATATCATCATCGGCAAGCCAGAGGTCAACAACTTTTTCAAATTTCTAAAATCCTCAATTTTCATCTGATCGACGTCAAATTTGAAGAGGATTTGCATGTCAGGTCAATGAAATCTACAACCCACTATGTTTGAGGTCAACATTGGCCAAAAGGTCAAAATAGACCAAATTTGTAAAATCCTCAATTTTTATCCAATTCACTTGAAATTTGAAGAGTATTTACATACTGTATCATGTTAATGAATTCAACCACCTGTTATTTTTGAGGTCAACATCGGCCAAAAGATCAACATAGACCGAATTTCTAAAATACTCAATTTCAATCCAATTTGAAATTTGAAGAGCATTTAGATATCAGGTCACTGATTTCAACCACATATTATTTTTGAGGTCAATATAGGCCAAAAAAGGACAACATGGGCCAAATTTCAAAAATTGTCAATTTCCATTTGATTGACTTGAAATTTGAAGAGGATTTGCTTCTCAGTTCACTGAATTCAACCACCAACTATTTTTGAGGTCAACTTAGACCTAAAGGTCAACATAAGCCAAATGTCAACAACTTTGGTGCAATATCTAAAATCTTCAATTTTCATCAGATTGACTTGAAATTTGAACGGGATTTGCATATCAGGTCAATTAATTCGACCACCAATTATTTTTAAGGTCAAAACGCCAACAGGCTTAATTTATATAATTGAGAGGTCGGGCCAAAAACTTTATTTTTATATATTATGATATTTCAAAAAGTTGTGGACGAGTTATCACAAAACTATGTGGATGAGTTGTTTAGGTGACATTAACAAATAGATTAGATTTTGCTTCAGATCCAGCCCATCAGTGGGATACAAAATGTAAACTTCAGCCTGGTGGAGGTATGCACTCGACTGAGTGCCGTTCTACTTTTTGTTTTGTCTTGCCAAGTGTCACTCTATGAGCGATTTTTCATTTTTGGTGTTCTTGAAGCTATTGAAGTTGATGAAGTGGTTTTGGTTTATTTGTGGTGTTTGTTAGTTTTTAATCCATTGAAGTTAATGAAGTGGTTTTATTTTATTTTTGGTGTTCGTGTATTTTATATCTGTTGAAGTTAATGATGCAGTTTTGATGTATTTCCGTTGTTCATGCATTTTAAAATTATTGAACATAATCAGGTGGGTTTTATGTTTTTGTCGTGTTCATGCATTTTCATACTGTTGAATTTAATGAATTAGTTTTGATGTATTTCGGCTCTTTGTACATTTTGAAATAGTTGAAGTTAATGAATCGCTTTTCATATATTTTTGCTGTCTTTTTTTATTTTTTTATTTCTGTACATAGTCGAGGCTCGTGGTAGAGCTTTTACACGAAATGGATCAGAATGTGACATTATGCAAAAGGAACACTAGAGAGAGGTTGGAAACACCAACAGCATAGTTGAAGGCCTAGATTGAGGGAGACTTGAACAAACAATGGGGGGAGGGGGGTGCCCAGTGAAACAATTTTGGGGGGGGGGTGCCCAGTGACATGGCCCTGGGTGGGGGGGGGCAGGAGAAGATGCATGTGGTGGACAATATGGATGGAGAAGAAAATCCAAGTGGTGATAAAATTTGGAAAGAGGAGGGATTTTTTAACGAGGGTAGAAAAGATCAAGCCTTGATATTCGGAAGATCTGAGATGGCGGTGAACACCCATCTTGAGGACTTGGAGGGAAGAATGAGACTGAAAAGAATGTGGAAGTTTGTTCCACAGGTGGGAAAAAAGGAACAAATGAGTGGAGGTGAGCAGTGATCCTGGATTTAAGTAATTTCACCAAAAGGGGGTTGATGGTGGGCAGTGCGTGTTCTGCAGAAACCTAAGAAGGAGGGGGATGGGGGAGACAAAGCACGAAAAGAGTAGAAGGTGCAAGTCCAGAATGGAAGTGGTAGAAGACAGAGATACCACCGACCTGTCTGTGATGGGAAAGTGATAGGCCCCTCGATTCAGCTTCATCACAGGAGATTCCAATATTATTGAAGGCCTTGGTTTCCACTGCTTCAAACTGAGCAACATGTGATGCAGGAGAGCCATCCCATAAGGGAGGGCAGTACTCGGCCATCAAGCTGTAGATGAAAGCCTTGAAGGGGGATAGTAGCTCAGGAGCGCCAAAGAAGGACTTTGTACGACGGAGGATGCCCGGTGACATGGTGGCTGCTTTGGAGGCCTACTTTGAAATGTGGTTTGTCCAAGAACGATCATGGCTGATCGTGAGACCCAGGAGTTTGATTGACTTAACTTCCTCAAGGGGATTGTTAAGAACAGGAGTGAGTGATTACCAGATGGTCCTTTCGGAGAGAGATAGTGGGAGTATGAGATCTGTCAGGATTGAAAGACATATTCCAAGTGTTTGACCGGCTTGTAATTTTGTCAAGATCTGAAGAGAGGGAAGAGGCTGCAGCCTACCTGTCTGAAGGATAAGGGATGTCACAGCAGAGGGTGGAGTCATTAATAAATAGATTAAGGGGATTCTCGAGATTGTGCATTTTAATGCTGTTTAGGTTAATGAAGATTTGGTTCATTTCTGGCATTCATGCATTTTAAATCTGTTGAAGTTAATGAAGTGGTTTTGATGGGATTTTTTTGGTATACATCATTGAGGTTTGTGGAGGAGCTCGTACTCGTACATTGAACAGATCAGGACGCAACAGGACAAAAGGGATAGAAGAGGTAAAGGGGGGAGGGGGGTTGGGGAATCAAGAGTGCAGCCGAAGATCAAGACATAGTGAGGCAGACAAACATTGGGTGTGGGGAGGAATGTGGAGCAGGAGAGGATGCATGGAGTGGACAAGACGGATACAGAAGGAAATTCTCAGGAGAAAAAACTGCAAGTTTGTAAGGGGGTGGGATTTGGGTGGTATGAGTGAGGGGGGGGGGGGGGTAACGGGAGTAGAAAAAGTTATGGTTTTGGAGTGGGGTCGATCTGAGATGGTGGTGAATAGCCGTATTGAAGACCTGGAGGTAAGATTTAGATTGAAGAACATGTGGAAGATGGTTCCACAGGTATGATAAAAGTGGAATGAAGAAGTGAAGGTGTGCAGTGATCCTAGATTTAGGTAGTTTCACCAGAAGGGAGTTGATGATTAACCATGTGAGCCTTGCAAAAAGCTGGGGGGAGGAGGAGGGGACAAAGCACGGAAAGAGCAGAGGGTACAAGACCAGAAATGAGGCAGTGGAAAACAAATATCACTGACCTGTCTGTGACGTCAAAGTGATATACCCTTAGACTCGGCCTTGGTTTAATTGGCGTCAAACTGAGCAAGATTTGAGGCAGGGGAGCCAGCCCAGAAGTGAGAGCAGGAATTCATCTCGCTGCGAATGAAGGCCTTGTCGGTGGATAGGAGTTCAGGTGTGCCAAGGAAGGACTTTGTACGGCGGAGGATGCCCAGTCGGTAGTGAGCTTTGGAATTCAATTTTGAAATGTGGTTTGTCCAATAAATATCATGGCTGATAGTGAGACCCAGGAGCTTGAATTACTGAACTTCCTCAAAAGGATTGTTAAAGTATTTGGGGGGGGGGGGGTGGGAGAGGTTGCCAGATGGTCCTTTCGAAGAGAGATATTGAGAGTGTGAGATTTATCAGGATTGAAAGACATATTACATATTCCAAGTGTTTGATCAGCTTGTGATATTTTTTGAAGGTCTGAAGAGAGGGAAGAGGCTGCAGCCTGCCTGTCTGAAGGACAAGGGATGTCATGGCAGAGGGTGAAGTCATCAGCAAATAGACCAAGGGGATTTTCCAGTTCATGCATTTTAAAGCTGTTGAGGTTAATGGAGTGATTTTGGTGTATATCTGGTGTTTGTGCATTTTTAAAATATTGAAATTAATTTTGTGGTTTTGTGTCGGCCTATCCCCCACATTGAAACGTATATGTCAGACTCTGTGCGAGTTGTTTAAAATGGGCTGCACACAAGATTGAAAGTTTTGGCCAAAATGCATTCATCATGCAAGCACTGGATTTGAAAGTGACACAATCATGTCCAACCTGAAAAACAAATTCAAAGGAGTTTTCGTACGATGTGGCACCTTATAATTCCCCAGAGACGAAAACCTCAAAACACCTTAAAACGGCTTTCAGGTTTTCGTTGAACTTTTTGGGAGAGTTTTGACTTTTGATGCAACCTGTGAAGTTGTTTGTGTCATGGTCCATACATAAGGTCTGTTTTGCACAACTCTTGACAGCATCAATTATGGTGTTACGGAGTTTTGTCTTTGGGGGATAACACGATGGGATTTTAACCCGTGACTCAAAACTACTGGGAGAGGTATCTGACTTTGGCTTTCGATGCACCTTGGCTCAAAGTCTGAACCTGCTATTTTATTCCATTCTGAAGTTTTTATCACAACCACTTCTGAACCAGCTGATGGGACATGCGGTGGACACGTTGCAGCTGGATAAGAGTTGGGATGTTAGTGATTTCAAATGACCATGTTCAGGGATCGGGAAGCCCAAGCACTTTGAAGTACAAACTAATTATACACTCGACTTGAATAATATGGAACAAGAAGAACACGTCGTGCAGATCACGATACTTGCAAAATCCACGAAACAAATTTGACCTCAAAAATAATTGATGGTTGAATTCAATGACCAAATATGAAACTCCTCTTCAAATTTCAAGTGAATCGGACGGACCTCCAAAATAATTTGGAGGATGGACCTCCTTTGTGGACTGCCGTAATAATTGGCTTGTTCAATTCATTGACCTGAAATATAAATCCTCTTCAAATTTCAAGTCAATCGGATGAAAATTAAGGATTTTAGAAATCGCACCTAAGTTGTTGACCTTTGGACAATGTTGATCTTTTGACCTTTTGACCTCAAAAACAAGAGGCTTATTCCTGATGACAAACTCTATCATGTGGTGAGGTTTCGTGAAGATCTGTTTAAAATTACGACCTGTAGGCAACAGACAGACAGAATAGCAAAATCGACTCACCATTATACTTGGAAAATCTTCGATTTTGCAAGTAACAAGATATTGGGAAGATGTAGGGAAAGTTGTGGTGAGAGTGTGTTATGGTAAGTGTTCGACACCCCCACATCCATCCCCCCACCTCACCCCCCCCACCCACCCACCCCTCTACCATATAACCACATTGGACCTGGTTTATGTTCAATATCCTGAACTTATAACTCTTGTCCCAACTTCTTCCCCACTTTACCCTATAATATAAGCTGAAGGGTTTCACGGTTCCGGTTGCTATGTGACAATTCAGTTTGCATTAAGCAGTTTATTGGTCTGATGTTTAAAGACGTGCGGGTTGGAAATATAGTCCAACAAAAGCCTTTTGTGTTCAAGGTGAAATAAGTTGTAAGAAAACAAGTTATGGCAGGTAGAATGTACGAAGAAGGACTGAAACGTGGAATGTGTCGAAAAATAGTGGTTTATAGAAAACGAACAATGGAGGATTAGAACAATAGACAAATGAGTGGGTTACTACGCTGATCGATGGTTAATTGTCCTGAGATGGAGTCCCGTTTACCACTGAATTAACACCAGGTGGGGTTGACTCAGCCTGACAACCTTCCGAGGTCGGTGAAATGAGTAACAGTGTGCTGGTAGAGGGGCACAGCATCAGCGGCACAGTCTCGCTTCCAAGAAATGATAGCTACCCGGCAGCCAAGCTGCCATACGCAAAAACAGAGAACGGTTAATTACGTTCTAAGCCGAAATAAAAGTTCTTAACCACAAGTAATGTGAAGTATACAAAATGTATCAAACAAATCCATCGCAGCCTGGGGACCAAAGAGATCGATGGCGTTGATAATGACGTCTTGGGAATTGAAACTTGTGGCCGAATGACAATTGAGGAGCTAATGCTCAGGTCGTGACCTTGCACTTGTACAGTGACCTTTTGGCCCTTGTGTGACCTGCGGCCAAACCCGTGCTTTGTGATACCTCTGGAGCTCTAATCCGCAGCCCACAAGTGGTGGCTTGTACCGGAGATTGTGAAGCGGGTTCAGGGAAAAGTTTCACCGTGACATGTACTCACTGTGACACGCCAACCATGACACACTCACAGTGACATATACTCACTGTGACACACCAACCATGACACACTCACAGTGACATATACTCACTGTGACACACCAACCATGACACACTCACAGTGACATATACTCACTGAGACACGCCAACCATGACACACTCACAGTGACATATACTCACTGTGACACGCCAATGATGACACACTCACAGTGACATATACTCACTGAGACACGCCAACCATGACACACTCACAGTGACATATACTCACTGTGACACGCCAATGATGACACACTCACAGTGACATGCCAACCATGACACACTCACAGTGACATATACTCACTGTGACACACCAACCATGACACACTCACAGTGACATATACTCACTGTGACACACCAACCATGACACACTCACAGTGACATATACTCACTGTGACACACCAACCATGACACACTCACAGTGACATATACTCACTGTGACGCGCCAACCATGACACACTCACAGTGACATATACTCACTGAGACACGCCAACCATGACACACTCACAGTGACATATACTCACTGTGACACGCCAATGATGACACACTAACAGTGACATATACTCACTGAGACACGCCAACCATGACACACTCACAGTGACATATACTCACTGTGACACGCCAATGATGACACACTCACAGTGACATGCCAACCATGACACACTCACAGTGACATATACTCACTGTGACACGCCAACCATGACACACTCACATTGAAATATACTCTGTGACATGCTAACTATGACACACTCACAGTGACGCACTCGCGATAACGAACTCACCATGAGATGCGCATAAAGACGTGCTCACCATCACATGCTTCCAGTGACATCACCATGACATGCTCAACCTTAACACACTCACAGTGACATATACTCAACGTGACATGCCAACCATGACACACTCACAGTGACATGTACTCACTGTGACACACCAACCATGACACACTCACAGTGATGCACTCGCGATAACGAACTTACCATGATACACTCACCATGATACACTCACCGTGACATATACTCACTGTGACATGCCAACCATGACACACTCACAGTGACACATACTCACTGTGACACGCCAACCATGACACACTCACAGTGACATATAGTCACTGTGACACGCCAACGATGACACACTCACAGTGAAATGCCAACCATGACACACTCACAGTGAAATGCCAACCAGGACACACTCACAGTGATGCACTCACGATAACGAACTCACCATGATACACTCACCATGATACACACACCGTGACATATACTCACTCATTGTGACACGTCAAGCAGAACACACTCACAGTGACAAATACTCACTGTGACACGCCAACCATGACACACTCACAGTGACATATACTCACTGTGACTCGCCAACCATGACACACTCCCAGTGACATATACTCACTGTGATATGCCAACCATGACACACTCACAGTGATGCACTCACGATAACGAACTCACCATGATACTCAACATGACATATACCCACTGTGACACGCTAACTATGACACACTCACAGTGATGCGCTCGCGATAACGAACTCACCATGATACTCACCGTAACATATACTCACTGTGACACACTAACCATGACACATTCACAGTGATGGACTTGCGATAACGAACTCACCATGATACTCACCATGACATATACCCACTGTGACACGCTAACCATGACACTCACAGTAACACACTCGTGATAATGAACTCACCATGATACTCACCGTGACATACACTCACTGTGACACGCTAACCATGACACACTCACAGTGACACACTCACGATAACGAACTCACCATGATACTCACCGTGACATATACTCACCATGACACGCCAACCATGACACACTCAGAGTAACGCACTCACGATAACGAACTCACCATGATAATCACTGTGACATATACTCATTGTGACATGCTAACCATGACACACTCACAGTGACGCACTCGAGATAACGAACTCACCATGATACTCACCGTGACATATACTCACTGTGACATGCTAACCAGGACACACTCTCAGTGATGCAATCGTGAAAAAGAACTCACCATGAAACACTCACCGTGACATATACTCACTGTGACATGCTAACCATGACACACTCACAGTGACGCAATTGTGATAAAGAACTCACCATGATGCACTCACCGTGACGTATGCTCATTGTGACACGCTAACCATGATACACTCACAGTGACGCACTCATGATGACAGTCACAGTGACATATACTCACTGTGACACGCTAACCATGACACACTCACGGTGACGCACTCGCGATAACGAACCCACCATGACACACTCACCATGATACACTCAGCGTGACATATACTCACTGTGACACGCCAACCATGACACACTCACAGTGACGCTCTCGCGATAACGAACTCACCATGATATTCACCGTGACATATTCTCACTGTGACACGCCAACCATGACACACTCACAGTGCGCACTCGAGATAACAAACTCACCATGATACTCACCGTGACATATACTCACTGTGACACACCAACCATGACACACTCACAGTGACGCACTCGTGATAACGAACTCACCATGATACACTCACCATGATACACTCACCATGAATTATACTCACCGTGACATGCTCACCATGAACTTACAGTGACACACTCACCATAACACACTCACTGTGACATGCTCATCATGATTAGCTTACAGTTACACACTAACAACGACATGCTCACCATGACATTCTCACCGTGACATGTTCACCATGATGCATTCACCGTGACATGCTTACCAGGATGCACTCACCGTGACATGCTTGCCATGATACACTCACCATGACATGCTTGCCATGATACACTCACCGTGACATGCTCACTATGATGCACTTACAGTGACATGCTCACCATGATGCAATCAGCATGACATTATCACCATGATGCACTCACCATGACATGCTCACCGTGACATGCTCACCATGATGCACTCACCGTGACATGCTCATCATGATATACTAACCATGACATGATTACCATGACATGCTCACCATGATACACTCACCATGACACACTCACCCTGACATGCGTACCATGATTACCATGATGCACTCACCGTGACATGCTCACCATGACATCCTCACCGTGACATGCACACCATGATGCACTTACAGTGACAAACTCACCCTGACATGCTTACCATGATGCACTCACCATTTCATACTCACCATGATGAACGCACCATGACATGCTCATCGTGACATGCTCAACATGATACACTCACCCTAACATGCTTACCATGATGCACTCACCGTGACATGCTCAACATGATACACTCACCCTAACATGCTTACCATGATGCACTCACCGTGACATGCTCACCATGATGCACTTAGTGACACACTCACCCTGACATGCTTACCATGACATGATCACCATGATGCACTCACCATGACATGCTTACCAGGATACACTCACCTTGACATGCTCACCATGACATGCTCACCATGATGCACTTACAGTGACACACTCACCCTGACATGCTTACCATGATGCACTCACAGTGACACGCTCACCATGATACACTCACCGTGAAATGCTCACCATGATACACTCACCATGACATGCTCACCATGACATTCACACCATGATGCACTTACCATGACACACTCACCCTGACATGCTTACCATGATGCACTCACCATGACATACTCACCATGATGCACTCACCATGACATGCTCACCGTGACATGCTCAACATGATACACTCGCCGTGACATGCTTACCATGATGCACTCACCGTGAAATGCTCACCATGATATACTCGCCGTGACATCCTCACCATGATACACTTACAGTGACACACTCACCCTGATGCACTCACCATGACATGATCACCATGATGCACTCACCATGACATGCTTACCAGGATACACTCACCGTGACGTGCTCACCATGATGCACTTACAGTGACACACTCACCCTGACAAGCATGATACACTCACTGTGACATGCTCACCATGACATGCTCATCATGATACACTCACCGTGCAATGCTCTCCGTGACATGCTCACCTGATGCACTCACTGTGGCATGCTCACCATAATACACTCACCGTGACATGCTCACCATGATGCACTCATCATGACATGCTCACCTTGACATGCTCACCATGATGCACTTACAGTGACACACTCACCCTGACATGCTTACAATGCTGCACTCACCATGTCATGCTCACCATGATGCACTCACCATGACATGCTCACCATGATGCACTTACATTGACACACTCACCTGACATGCTTACCATGATGCAATCACCATGACATGCTCACCATGACATGCACACCATGATGCACTTACCATGACACACTCACCCTGACATGCTTACCATGATGCACTCACCATGACATACTCACCATGATGCACTCACCATGACATGCTCACCGTGACATGCTCAACATGATACACTCCCCGTGACATGCTTACCATGATACACTCACCGTGAAATGCTCACCATGATATACTCACCGTGACATCCTTACCATGATGCACTTACAGTGACACACTCACCCTGATGCACTCACCATGACATGATCACCATGATGCACTCACCATGACATGCTTACCAGGATACACTCACCGTGACGTGCTCACCGTGACATGCTCACCATGACATGCTCATCATGATACACTCACCGTGCAATGCTCTCCGTGACATGCTCACCTGATGCACTCACCATAACATGCTTACCAGGATACACTCACCGTGACATGCTCACCATGAAGTACTTCATGACACACTCACCCTGACATGCTTACCATGATGCACTTACATTGACACAATCACCCTGACATGCTTCCCATGATGCAGTCACCGTGACATGCTCACCATGATACACTCACCGTGAAATGCTCACCATGATACACACCGTGAAATGGTCACCATGATATACACACCGTGACATGCTCACTGTGACATGCTCACCATGATGCACTTACTGTGGCATGCTCAACATGATACACTCACCGTGACATGCTCACTGTCACATGCTCACCATGATGCACTCACAGTGACACACTCACCATGATTAGCTTACAGTTACACACTAACCACGACATGCTCACCCTGACATCTCACCGTGACATGTTCACCATGATGCATTCACCGTGACATGCTTACCAGGATGCACTCACCGTGACATGCTTGCCATGATACACTCACCATGACATGCTTGCCATGATACACTCACCGTGACATGCTCACCATGATGCACTTACAGTGACATGCTCACCATGATGCAATCACCATGACATGATCACCATGATGCACTCACCATGACATGCTCACCGTGACATGCTCACCATGATGCACTCACCGTGACATGCTCATCATGATATACTAACCATGACAAGATTACCATGACATGCTCACCATGATACACTCACCATGACATGCTCACCATGATACACTCACCGTGACATGCACACTATGATGCACTTACAGTGACACACTCACCCTGACATGCTTACCATGATTACCATGATGCACTCACCGTGACATGCTCACCATGACATCCTCACCGTGACATGCACACCATAATGCACTTACAGTGACAAACTCACCCTGACATGCTTACCATGATGCACTCACCATTTCATACTCACCATGATGCACTCACCATGACATGCTCATCATGACATGCTCAACATGATACACTCACCCTAACATGCTTACCATGATGCACTCACCGTGACATGCTCACCATGGTACATTCATCGTGAAATGCTCACCATGATATACTCACCATGAAATGCTCACCGTGACATGCTCACCATGATGCACTTACAGTGACACACTCACCCTGACATGCTTACCATGATGCACTCACCATGACATGATCACCATGATGCACTCACCATGATGTGCTTACCAGGATACACTCACCTTGACATGCTCACTGTGACATGCTCACCATGATGCACTTACAGTGACACACTCACCCTGACATGCTTACCATGATTACCATGATGCACTCACCGTGACACGCTCACCATGATACTCACCGTGAAATGCTCACCATGATACACTCACCATGACATGCTCACCATGACATGCACACCATGATGCACTTACCGTGACACACTCACCCTGACATGCTTACCATGATGCACTCACCATGACATACTCACTATGATGCACTCACCGTGACATGCTCAACATGATACACTCACCGTGACGTGCTCACCATGATGCACTTACAGTGACACACTCACCCTGACAAGCATGATACACTCACTGTGACATGCTCACCATGACATGCTCATCATGATACACTCACCGTGCAATGCTCTCCGTGACATGCTCACCTGATGCACTCACTGTGGCATGCTCACCATGATACACTCACCATGACATGCTCACCATGATGCACTCATCATGACATGCTCACCTTGACATGCTCACCATGATGCACTTACAGTGACACACTCACCCTGACATGCTTACAACGCTGCACTCACCATGTCATGCTCACCGTGATGCACTCACCATGACATGCTCACCATGGTGCACTTACATTGACACACTCACCTGACATGCTTACCATGATGCAATCACCATGATGCACTCACCATGACATGCTCACCATGACATGCACACCATGATGCACTTACCGTGCCACACTCACCCTGACATGCTTACCCTGATGCACTCACCATGACATACTCACCATGATGCACTCACCATGACATGCTCACCGTGACATGCTCAACATGATACACTCCCCGTGATATGCTTACCATGATGCACTCACCGTGAAATGCTCACCATGATATACTCACCATGACATCCTTACCATGATGCACTTGCAGTGACACACTCACCCTGATGCACTCACCATGACATGATCACCATGATGCACTCACCATGACATGCTTACCAGGATACACTCACCGTGACGTGCTCACCGTGACATGCTCACCATGATGCACTTACAGTGACACACTCACCCTGACAAGCATGATACACTCACTGTGACATGCTCACCATGCCATGCTCACCATGACATGCTCATCATGATACACTCACCGTGCAATGCTCTCCGTGACATGCTCACCTGATGCACTCACTGTGGCATGCTCACCATGATACACTCACGATGACATGCTCACAGTGACATGCTCACCATGATGCACTTACAGTTACACACTCCCTCTGACATGCTTACCATGATGCACTCACCGTGACATGCTCATCATGATGCACTCATCATGACATGCTCACCTTGACATGCTCACCATGATGCACTTATAGTGACACACTCACCTGACATGCTTACCATGATGCAATCACCATGACATGATCACCATGATGCACTCACCATGACATTCTCACCATGATACACTTAAAATGGCACTCACTGTGACATGCTTATCATGGCATACTGACCATGACATACTCACCATGGCATGCTTACGCCTCACCATGTCTTACTCACCATGACATGCCGAGCATGACAAAACTGACCATGTCGACACGCTCAATGTGACAAATTCAACCTGTCACATTCACAGTGACGCACTCATCATGATTCCTGAACCACCAAATTCACCGTGATGCACTCATGGTAAACTCACCTTCAAATTCATTCTGATACACACAAAATTGCGCCTGCAATCAGTTGTACTCACTCCACAAAACACCTTTCACTCACCAATTAACACTGTCATAATCATTCTTTAACAACTATCTTCCATTTAGACTCGTTTACCTGCACTCACAATGCAATCACCTCAACATTCCCTTACAATCTCGTGATCACTTGCCTTCTTACCTTTACTCAGACCTAAAGTCTCACACACAATTTAACCTCATTACCCAATCCCATCCATTTCTAAAGCAGTTTTCCTTGGAGTTTTTTTAATCTCTCTCTCTCTCTCTCTCTCTCTCTCTCTCTCTCTCTCTCTCTCTCTCTCTCTCTCTCTCTCTCTCTCTCTCTCTCTCTCTCTCTCTCTCTCTCTCTCTCTCTCTCTCTCTCTCTCTCTCTCTCTCTCTCTCTCTCTCTCTCTCTCTCTCTCTCTCTCTCTCTCTCTCTCTCTCTCTCTCTCTCTCTCTCTCTCTCTCTCTCTCTCTCTCTCTCTCTCTCTCTCTCTCTCTCTCTCTCTCTCTCTCTCTCTCTCTCTCTCTCTCTCTCTCTCTTTCTCTTTCTCTTTCTCTTTCTCTTTCTCTTTCTCTTTCTCTTTCTCTTTCTCTTTCTCTTTCTCTTTCTCTTTCTCTTTCTCTTTCTCTTTCTCTTTCTCTCTCTCTTTTTCTCTCTCTCTTTTTCTCTCTCTCTTTTCTCTCTCTCTTTTTCTCTCTCTCTTTTCTCTCTCTCTTTTTCTCTCTCTCTTTTTCTCTCTCTCTTTTTCTCTCTCTCTTTTCTCTCTCTCTTTTTCTCTCTCTCTTTTTCTCTCTCTCTTTTTCTCTCTCTCTTTCTCTCTCTCTTTTTCTCTCTCTCTTTTTCTCTCTCTCTTTTTCTCTCTCTCTTTTTCTCTCTCTCTTTTTCTCTCTCTCTTTTTCTCTCTCTCTTTTTCTCTCTCTCTTTTTCTCTCTCTCTTTTTCTCTCTCTCTTTTTCTCTTTCTCTTTTTCTCTCTCTTTTCTCTCTCTTTTTCTCTCTCTCTTTTTCTCTCTCTCTTTTTCTCTCTCTTTCTGTAAACGTCTGCACGTAATTTGACATTCTCCTCCGAAACTGCTGGACGGATTGTCGCCACTTTCGGCCTGCGGGTGCTCTGTCGTCTAATGTACAACATAGGCGATGTGAGATCGCGTCATACGGACAGGTTTGGCAATTTTTTGACGATTTTCTAATTTTTGCATTCGTTTGCATGGCGACGTGTGACATCACCGCTGAGAGGCATAATGACGCCATGATATCATCGGTCATTCGCTGACGCGATTATGTCTGTCGTCGACAGACCATCACCACTGAGAGACGTAATTCCATTCCTAGAAAACAGCGTCTGCAATGCAAAACCCTCTTCTGCACATGCTGACTACTTCAGAAGGTGCATTTGACACAAAAAAATGCAACAAGAAACATTGTAGATAAAGAAATTATATAAATCACATGTGAACACTGGATATATTGACGTCCAAACGACCCCTCACTTTAGAAACTTCACCCGGAGTGTGGGTTTGGCTCGTATACATATATATATATATATATATATATATATATATATATATATGTATCTAAATGTATCTAAATGTATATATATATATATATATATATATATGTATGTATATATATATATATATATATATATATATATATATGTTAATATATGTATATATATATATATATATATATATATATATATATATATATATATATATAAATATATGTATGTTAATATATGTATATATATATATATATATATATATATATATATATATATATATAAATATATGTATGTTAATATATGTATATATATATATATATATATATATATATATATATATATATATATATATATAAATATATGTATATATATATATATATATATATATATATATATATATATATATATATATATATATATATATATATATATATATAAATATATGTATGTTAATATATGTATGTATATATATATATATATATATATATATATATATATATATATATATATATATATATATATATATATATATATATATATATATATATATATATATATATATATATAAAGACCACGAGGGGAAAACCAGAGATGTCAGGATAAGTCAATTTTGAAGAAACTGAAAAACAAAGTTTCAAGACTTTGGTGGGCTGTTTAATAACTATCATGTAGATTTCTTTTCCAGTAAAAGGAAGAGTGATCATTGTCCGATCAAATTAAGCATGTAGCATTTGCCAAGCTTCTGTGTTATTTTATTTAAGAGCAAAGAACGAATCAATGTTGCAAACTGACATCACTGGTTATTCCCTTGTTCAATAATTGCCATGCAATTTTAACCCAGGATGTGTAGCAAATTCATGCTTGTTGGTTATTAGCATACATTACATGACTTTGGTGATCACAGATTATTTTGTTCAACATTAAACGGTCATTGTTTTTTTGTTTGATTGGTGTTCAATGCCATACTCAAGGGTATTTCGCTTATATGACGACGGATTCTCCATTTCTTACTCCGTACTACTTAATATGATGGAAAACCGGGAGGAAACCAAGGATAAACCACCCCGCGATAGCCGAAGTCACCTCATGTGACTCCATCATATACCTAAGCAGGTTGATTGGGCGGTGGGTACATCGAATGAGGATGGGTACTCAGACGCGCAATCCATTAAGCCACGGCGTAAGTCCCATAAAAGTCACAATAATGGTTTGACCAGGCTTGAACCACGATATGCACCAACTACGGAGCCCATGATATAACCTTATAGGCTATTGTAGTGCTCAGAGTTTATGCTATGAAAGTTTTTACAACCTTTCATTATCTTGCCAAAACGAAGTTTTGCAAGATATGTTCGTCAGCTTGTATGTTTTTTTGTTCTTTTTGTCTGTAATCACGTATCAAAAATTCTGCAGAGCACAGTTATCATTGGAAATTTTTGTAACTTCGCATATCAGAGGCCTATAGAGGTCCCTTTCAGCACATAAAATTTTGAAGGTCAAAGGTCAAAGGTCAAAGGTCAAGGTCACTTTGTCACAAATCAGGGGAGTCAACAAAACCCTTATTTTTTGAGTAATTTTAATCGGATCGTCTTCAAACTTCATGGGAATATAGTTCATGGTCTGGCGCTCAGCTGATTAATTTTTGGTGGCGATTGGCCTTGACCTTCATGGTTAGCGCCTAAGGTCAAACATATTTGACCCCAAGGTCAAATTTTCAAGTTTTAGGAACCATATCGTGTAGCACCTCAAACTGAACACCTCGATGAGTGCTTTCTCGATATGTCAAGCTTGAGCCATTATGACGTCATTTGGTGACGTTATGAGGCAAACGCATAGTTTCATGGTTACTCTGTAGAACGATTCTCATCGGAATCTGTTGTTGGCAGATATTCCTCAAGGAGTCGC
>NC_140978.1:32767843-32797843 GCF_056783735.1 Eptatretus burgeri | reverse complement strand
TGGTCTTTATAAAAAAATTCCAACGAGCACAACTTTGTGGTTGTGCGGAGAGATAATGGTTCTTCGATTATGACGTTTTGAGTCGGTGATGCACCTTGGTGTGACGTCACGATGAACGTCACGAAACGTCGTGCAAGTGGAAACGGAACACGAGTGGCATGCCAACTTCAGGGAGCTTGGGGGTGTCGGGGACACAAGGTTTTGTTCGTGCAGGTGGTTTGCGAAAAGCCCTCTGTTGTGTTAAACAAAAGAACCCGAAAGTTGTCAATGTATCGACCAGGCTCGTGCACACGTGACGTGGAGGAGGTTTCCTAAGCAGCTCGAGAAGCTCATGAATAAAATGGATGGTGTTATTTAAGGATCGCAGCACGTGTGAAACTTGAGAAGGGATGTCTGTGTACGCGCGTGGTGTCCCTCGCGAGTTTCGTCCGCGCCGAGACATCCAACCAGCTGTGCCAAAACTAACATGTCATGTGGGCCGGAACCACCAGGTGTGTGCCGGGACCGTCAGGTGGGCCGGGACCGCCAGGTGTGGGCCGGACCACCAGGTGTGTGCCGAGACCGTCAGGTGGGCCGGGACCGCCATGTGGGCTGAGTCAACCATGTGGGCTGAGACCGCCAGGTGTATGCCGAGACCGCCAGGTGGGCCGGGACCGCCAGGTGGGCAAGGACCGCCAGGTGGGCTGAGTCAACCATGTGGGCCACAACCGCCAGGTGAGCCGAGGCCGCCAGGTGTGTGCCTTGTCCGCCAGGTGTGTGCCTTGTCCGCCAGGTGTGTGCGAGACCACCAGTCGTGCTGAAATCTAATTTGGTCTCGCCTCGTGTTGGGATTGCAGCATGTTTACATGATTGTAGCACAGGTCCGTCGCTGGGGGGGGGGGGCATTTGGGTGCAATGCCCCCCATGGCGCATCTGGAACCCCCCCCCCCACTTGTACACCACCCATTTATGCCCTGTTGTACCCTGTGAACAACCTCGTGTTTAAGGATGAGCGCCCACTGTGAACTTGCTGTTTAAGAGTTCACCTGTGTGAACTAAAACCCTTATTCCAGATGTTCAACATGGTGAATAATAAGGCCTTCTTGGATAAACTGTTCTTTAATAATATCCTTCTTTGAAAAACAGTCAAGAGATAAGTGTGCGCTTCCCAGCGCATCTCCAAAAGCAATTGGCGAGACCATACAGTCCAAGACCACAAGATAAAAGATAATAACACAAGCACCAACGCCAGCAGCCAAGACCTCGTGTCGAATGTCGATGTTGTGGGTGGTTACATATATATATATATATATATATATATATATATATATATATATATATATATATATATATATATATATATATATATATATATATATATATATATATATATATATATATATATACATATCTATATATATATATATCTATATATACATATCTATATATATATATGTATATATATATATATATATATATACATATATATATATATATATATATATATATATATATATATATATATATATATATATATATATATATATCGTGGATCATTTAGTGTAAAGGAATAGCCGATCGGTATTCGATATGGAGTAATGGAGACCCTATTGAGCAGGTTACCTGATTGGTTGTAAGTTAGGTATAAATGTAATATAGTCATAATATGATAGATAATATGATGAAGGAAAAGACATAAATTTACATTATTAAAGATGAAGTGCACGTGCACCACGTGACCTTCACAACCCGTCAACGCTCCATCTTACAAAAGTAATTTTATAATAAAAATTAATAATATACTGAACAAAAATATAAATGCACCAAGCGATTGTTACTATTTTACGTCGAACTCATTAATACTAAATCTTCACAACAATTTGGTTATAGAATCCATGACAATTGAGCATTAAATTTCAAAGAGTTCCTTGAGAATTCTGGCGACAGTCTTTGCGCTACAACAGCCGACACAACCGAGGTGTCACTGTCAGAGTTCACACAGTCAGTAGCGGGTGTTGGCCTCCCTCAAGCTTGGCCTCCCTCAAGCGGTTACGCACCGTCTGGGCTGAAATGCGCCTGTTATGCAGCCCGACAATCTCATCGGCAGTCCTCGTGGCTGGTCGGAGTCGATCCCGGAGATGTTGCAGCCTCATGTGACGATCCTGACCGGCGGTGGTCACACGTGGTCGCCGGGCATGTGGGCGGTTCACGGTGCTTCCAGTCTCTCTGAGGCGCGTTCTCAGGCGGCTAATGGTGGAGTGGTGGACATTGAAGTTTGCTGCAACGGCCCGTACTGACATCCCAGCATTCAGCATGCCAATGGCGCGCTCCCTCAAGATTTGTGACATCTGTGGCATGTTGATGTTTGGCACCAGTCCACATTTTGGGGAGGCCTTTTATAGGGCAAGCTATAGGGAGTGTTTGTGTCCTGGTCACGCTCACTGACCATCACTCTGTCAAGCCCCATGGTGCTCATGGGAAGGGTTACTCAACATGTGAGTCCATACACTCAGAGTGGTCAATTTCAATGGGAACATCTGTCTTGAGCAAAACAAAGGAACCATTGCTCAAACATATCATCGGTTTGACCATTTTCCCATAATGGCAATCTTGACTTAGATATTTAGGTTGGTGCGTTTATATTTTTGTTCAGTAATATGTGTGTTTGCAATCATGCTTACATTTGAAATGATGCAGATAAAACCTGTTTTTGATGCATCGATCATTTAATAAATAAAACCCGTCAACCGTCAAATCTCGCGAGATTAGTGACGCGAGTCGCGAGATTAGTGACGCGAGTCACGAGGGACGAATCACAGAGTACGAGCTCGCAGCAGGAGAAAAAGACTTGGATGATGGATATACGAAAATGGCTCAGAAAAGGAAAAAATGCAAGCGATGAAAATGAAGAAGATGATGAGACATGTTGTGGGAGGAGTTGGAAAAGACGATCATGTCGATGAAGTACCAACAGAAGCTGGCCAACCTGGCCAAGCCAGCAACGTCAGCCCTGCGGCTGGAGCCCCAGCACAGACAGCCGAGTTTCCACGCTCGGCGGCGGCCTCGGGGTCGGGTGTGACTGTCAAGCCGCTTCCCGATGATCTTGGAAGTGAGAGACCGAATCGAGTTGTTCTACAGCGGTACCCTGGCCATCTGTTGCAGAACAAGAGTCGCTCGTTTGTGTCCTCGTGGTACCAGACTAATGAATGGCTGGAATACAGTGTGCAGACAGATGCAGCATTCTGCTATCCATGTAGGAAGTTTAACACCGCACGTGGCCCAGTGGACTCTACTTTCACAGTGCGAGGCGACCGGAATTGGAAACATGCCGTTGAGAAAGGCAGGGGGTTTCACAAACACGCAACTTCAAAGGAACATTTAACTTGTGTTTTGAGGTGGAAGGAGAATGAGAGACGCATCGATTGTGGTGAGGAGATTTCCACACTCCTCAATGCTGACCAGCTAAATAGAAACCGGTACTATGTGTCTGCTCTTATAGATGTTGTGGGATTTCTTGCCGAAAATCAGATACCTTTTAGAGGGAGCCTTGATAATTTTGAGGATATGCCAGACGGGCGTAGTGGGCTCTTTCTCTCGCTTTTAAACCACACACTCAAAAATGACACCGAGCTCGCCGAAATAATCAAGCATATCCCACGAAACGCAAGCTATACTAGTCCGGAAATGCAGAATGAACTGATCTGCACATTGAGTAACGTTGTGACGGATGCCATCGTGGAAGAAGTCAGCACATCGTGGTTTACCATCAAGGTGGATGGGACGAGGGACCCCACTGAATGTGAGAACATATCAATCATCATTCGCTTTGTATTGGCATCAAATGAAGCAACAGAGCGTCTACTCACAATAGCTACAGCCGACGCTGGAGATGCAAAAACATTGACAGACCTAATACTTGCGGAGCTGATAAAAACAGGACATGACACGTCAAAAATATTAAGTCAGGTGTACGACGGGGCTTCGGTAATGGCTGGGAAGCACAGTGGGGTGCAAAA
Organism: Eptatretus burgeri; assembly: GCF_056783735.1. Lineage (NCBI taxonomy): Eukaryota > Metazoa > Chordata > Myxini > Myxiniformes > Myxinidae > Eptatretus > Eptatretus burgeri. The sequence continues at coordinate 32,793,848 of NC_140978.1, read as the reverse complement.
GTTGTTGCAAGAGATATTGGAAAGAGAAATCCCCTATGTGCACTTCTTAAATCACCAACTCCATCTGGTAGTTATCCACGCACTGGCAGCAGAGAAAGCTGTCACTGATTTCCTCGAGGTTTGTTGTTGCCTGTACAAATTCTTCAGAAAGCCCACTGTTGCTGCACAGTATAAAGGTGAGCGGTTAAAACGACTTCTTGATCAAAGGTGGACGGGACATTTAGCCACCGTGTCTGTGATCATAGGATCTTTTAAGGATATCACATCCTTACTGTCGGAGATTGATGCAGAGTGTGCCTACGGTGCAGAGATGAGGATGGAGGCTATTGGAATTTTGCAGGAAGTCTCTGGGCCGACCTTCATGTTCATTGCTATCTTTGTACAAAAACTGCTGATGTTGTTAGATGGCCCCAACAGACTCTTGCAGGCAGAGGACATGGACTTGCTAACGGGGTTGGAACTGGTGGCGAGTGCTACAGAGTGCGTGAAGAAACTCCGCTCTGAGGATGAGTTCACTGATCTGTGGAACAAGGCCAACGATGCTTGCACTTCTACACCTGCCCCACCAAAACGGAGACGCACAATGCATAAGAACTTGGAACAGTTTGTAGTTTTGAAGACTACAGGACAAAACAACGACAATGACAAGACGGAACTGCAGAGGGTTTTTTTACAGCGCAATTGACACTGTGCTTGGAGAGATCGCTCAGCGCTTCAGTGAGCGCAACACACAACTCGCCCGTTCACTCGCTGCCTTGAATCCTGAAAATGGCACGTTTTTGGATCCCCACTTGCTCCAGCACATCATGACATTAACAAAGTCAACCATCAGTGAAACAGAGTGTGTGGTTGCAAAGCTGTTTATTCGCTCACAGACAGAAAAGCAGCCAAACGAGAGATTGACAAAACAAAAACTCCTCTCAACATACCACAAAACGCTGGAAGCCATGCCAAGTGTAGTGACTGCTATGAGACTTGGACTAACATTTGGTGTGTTCACTGCCATGTGTGAAAACTCATTCTCAACATTGAGGAATGTCTTCACTGACCATCGACGGTCCATGCGCCATGCACGCAAGGCACAACTGGTACAGCTGGTCTTCGAGAGAGACCTCACACGTAAATACCTGAATGAATGGAAGGAGAAGGTCCTCAGAAGATTCCACACCGAGACGCGTCGCCTGCAGCTCTTCTGACAGCGAGTACAGCGGTATAAAAACTATACAAGGAGTTCAGATTGTGTGTGTGACTGCTGGTGATGTGGTTGTGGTTGCAGTGTGGTTGTTGTCAGCACCTGCCGTGGTCGGCTGCTTTGTACTTCTGATGTTTAAGTTAAATGTTGTGTTTGGTGCTTTGCATATCCCATATCTAGTGCTTTGTGCATAACCTTACCCCTGTGTAATTGACTGCTTTAAATGCGGACCTTGTGGTATCTTCAGGCTGGTCGTATTTGCTGTTGATAGTTTAACGTGATGATCGCAGGTCATAGCCAACTGTATCTTATTTCAAAGTGCACTGATTCTGGTGCCAACCTCCCCCGTTTAGTCATTGTATCTCTGGTATATTAATTTTCTCATGCCAATTCTTCACAACACCTTGTATAAGTGCACCTGAATTGGTGCCAATTGTCTAATCATTGAATATTTGCATTGTGAATGTGCCAGTTTGTTGCGGCTCTCCTGCATTCGAATAATTTTAGGCCAAAAACATCGGAACATATTAAATCTAGCTGAGATCAATTTGGTGAGTATGCGACGGCAACCTCAGTATAGATGTGTCAATGCTGCATGAATACAATAGTATACCGGGCTATCAAAAATATTAAATATAATAATTGTGCCCCCCCCATCCAGTTCATATGCCCCCCCGCCCCTTAATACTGAGCCCTGGCTCCGGGCCTGTTGTAGCATGTACTGATGGATTACACGACGAAGGAGAAAGGGGGGTGAGGAGTATGTGTTGGGAAATAAATTGGTTTCGTGTTATTCCGTTTCCCCCTCACTCCCCCAGAAATTGCACAAAATACTGCCTAGCATGACGTCATCGATGTGTCCCTTGTCAGTGAAGAGTACCAAGAGTATTTCAAGCTGGAAACTTATTTGACTGTCCGCATGGGTTTTGTTGCCTTGGAGTTTAACGCAAGAGGCCATGAGACTTGAATTCAATGTCATGGCTTCTTCAAAGTTTTATTTTATATTTTTAATTGGAAAATGAGGAGGGGGCGGTGGTGGGGGTGGGTTGAGAAACGTTTATTGTTAAACAGGTCAGATCTAACTCAAATAATTTGACTAATGTTGAAACGCCCAATGTATTACGTATTTGATTGAACAGTCCACGAGTAATGTGGAAAACTCACCCGTGAGCTGTCTATCCTGGGTTCGAATCTCGACCTGGCTGTAAACTGTCACCGTGGTGTTTTACATGGTGCATGCACGGCGAGACATCAATACGTGGGCCATACATCAGGACCTTAAGCCGGCTGTCTCGACTGCTGGAATTAGCCTGTAGACGTTAAACACCCCCACAGTGGCCTTTCGACGAACAATTTAGTTCGTGCCCTTTAACTACTCTGTCGAACATCAGGCCTGGCTCGCTGGTTCGTGAAAGACTTGGGCCCAAGCCTCCCCCGGCCAACCCATAAGACCGTGGGAATAATTGTGGAATTAAAGAAGAAGAAGAAGAAGAAGAAGAAGAAGAAGAAGAAGAAGAAGAAGAAGAAGAGTAAACTTGTAGGACAAAAGTCGGTGTACAAACCTCGCCTCCAAACACCTACAGACTCACTTATTGCTCAGGATATTCTTCCCTCGCAGGTGTGTTCAAAGATTGAGAACACGAGTCATCAATGTGCAAAGCAAATCGCAAAAATATACTCCGTACAATGCGAAACGAAACGACGTACACAGGTAATATGACATAATAATAACAATCATAATAATATAATTAATAATAATAATAATGGAGCGATCTGAATCTAGAGGTACATTGGGATGTTCACGTCTGGCTCGTGGAGGAGCTACAGATGGACAGAGGGTGAGAAGCGAATGCACTTGATGATGGAGCATGGAGTAGATGGTGAGCAAAGTCCAGATAAACAACATAACATCAAGAATGGACACAGGCTAACAGAAGAAGGTAGGAAAGTGAGGGACATGGTGATGGGGAAGCCAAGACGCAAGGTAAATGCAGAGAGAAAAGAGTTACAGGTGGGCACAGGTGAAGGTTCAGTGGGAATAGAAAATATTACCAGTCGACATGCATAGGACTATGGGAGTCAACATCAGATGGTGGTGCATCGCCGCATATAAGGACTACAGGGGAGAGCAACGTTGGATGGATTCGAAGGTGATTCCACAGATTGGGGGGTGGAAAGGACGGGGTAAGGAGTGAAGGTGAGCAGTGAGACGAGATAACAAGAGCAGGGGTTCCTGGAGGACCTTAATCTGCATGGATGCAAGAGTAAGTCTTTGTATTGGTAAGTAAGTCTCTCAAGAGTAAGTCTTTGTATTGGTAAGTAAGTCTCTCAAGAGTAAGTCTTTGTATTGGTAAGTAAGTCTCTCAAGAGTAAATCTCAGCCAGATTCCCAGTTCAAGTTGAGTGTTGCGTTGACAATCTTTCCTCATTAAGACCACTCGTGATCTGACCCCTCACAACCCCTTGGAGGTCTTTTCAAACGGAACCTCCAATGGGAAATCAAATCAGTGCTTCCACTATTGCTGTATATGCTGTTGAACTGTTCCGTTCCTCCCACGACCCCGCGGTCATTGTTCTGACCTTTGCTCTTTGTGATCCTCATTTCCTTCCAGAGTGAGACGAAAGATGGAGGAGGCCGGTGTCGATGCAACACCTGGAACCAGCCCAAGCCCCTTGTCCAACTCAACCCCTATGGAATCGAACCGGGAGGTGCGCACAAATGGTGACGGAATCGATATAGGGGAACTCCCTTACATCCTGCAACAACAACAGGTATATGTGTTGTAACATGTCTGATATAATTGATGTTTCATTCATTTGATTGCTCACATGGTGGTGCCTTTGTGGTCTGGGTTTGGTGTTGAAAGCCATCTACTTTGTACATCTTGCAATTTGTTGAAATCCATCCATAACCCCCACGCCACCCCTAACCTCCATAACATGCCTCTTCCTTCCCATTATTCCTATATCCCCCCTCCCCTCCCTACCCCCAAACTTATTTCACTTGTCTCACCACTTGCCTCACTCTTATTGGAGTGGACATTCCACCTCTTAATGGACATGGCTCTTGGTGCAATGAATGTGAATTGATGAAAAATGTTGTTTTTTTGCTTTCGGAAACTCATCCGAATTGAGGTGGAATCATTAAAATCAATCAATCAGTAAATAAAACCTCCAAAATTTACAACAATTTGCAAGCTTATTGAACCAATTCCACCATATTTAAAAACGTGTCCCTCGGATGGATCTTAAGCCGGGTGTCCCATCTGCCAACATGCGTTGATGGACCTTAAAGAGCCCCACGGTGTGGTTGTGGTCCATGAAGAGTCGGTGAGTTATCACGGGAATCCTGAACAAATTATGAATTCCTGTCCAAATTATCTTCAGTCGAGCGTAAGGCCTGAGTTGCTTGGTGACGCACGGATCAAAAACTTCCACCGGCAATCGCACAAGGTGGTGGGAATCATTGTGGCAGTTGTAGTGGTAGTAGTATTTGTAGTTGTGATGTGACGATTCTTGTAAGGATGTATAACAAATTTCTCAGGTCAGGCTCTTTTTGATGAGGAATCGCCTGTGAAATGGGAAGGGGCCAGGCAGGATGGATTCCCACGAAGTAGTGTCATTCTGATGTTACATCACCAGTTGGGTTGAATTGAGGAAGGGGGGGTGGTGGTGGTGGTTGGGATGGTGGGGCACATGCTATTTGTATTATCCTATTTGATGTGGAAAGATGGTTTCCTTGTACTTTGAAGATCAATCTTTGGCTCGTTTAGCGTTTCCAGCTGAACGCATGGTCCGATAGACTCACAGGTTCATATTTGTGTTGGTTCGTCCATTGTTATTAATGCCGTCCTGTAATCCATGCAAGAGTGCATTGACGTCTCCTGATGTCCTTGTCCTCCGTGTGATTTATGTAGAAACTCCATCATTGTCGGCATCGAGATGTAAAGTGCCGTGACGACACAAATTTCAAATGGTGTGACGTGGTGACTCTTTGTGGTCGAGGTTGACGAAGAGAGGAGGTAAATGCACTGCTTGGGGGTTGAGGTGATGTGATGAGGTGCAGTGCATGTTCAAAGAGTCCACAAGGATCGAGAAGGCGCGTTCTCTCACATCATCAACCGATTCATCCAGAAAATTAAAAGTGCGTGATTGTATGATTATTGAAAGCGAGGGGCCATGCTGGCATGTGTGGCCAAAATTTCTCGGGTGGAAAATGTACAATTATTATTATAGTTTAAAAAAATAAATTAATAATAATAATAATGATAATTAATATCATTCATAATGGTGCAGGGGAACACACTGATCTGAGCTTCGCAGACAGGACGTTGTATCCATGCCAAATGGCGTTGCATTACAAAGTGTGCCCGCCTACAAATGGACATTAAGCCTGCTGTCCTGATTGCTGGCATTAGGTGGTGGACGTTAAAGATCCCATGGTGTCTCTCGATGTAGAGTTGATGAGTTATCGCCATCACGTTGAACAAATTTTTTATTTCCTCTCTCTATTACCAGTGGGGAAAATAAAGGCAAACGACAAAGTGTATCATGTGTAATGGGGTTGCTTTGGCAGCACCCAATCTGCTTTGGGGTAGATCACCACATAGAGGGAGAGGATAAAAAGGGGTTAAAAAAGGAAATATTATTTCATGCTTGTTAAAAAGTTGGTTATCTATTATTGTTGTTGTTGTTCGCAAAACCTTTCATTGTGCTTCCCGTTTGGTTGTCTGACCCTAATACAAAATTGGATACTGCGGTTCAAGCCAAGTTATAGTATAGTACACGCAAAGCAAGCGCAAAGCAAGAGGATGTATATTCATGACGCAGAAAAACAAAGCTACCTGTACACACCTGTGTGAACTACTATAACTTTGCTTGTGACATTTTGGATTTTTTAAACTATTATAAACACCTGACGAATCCTACATGAGGAAAGAAGCAGACACCTGTTTAGGTGTCTACAGAAACAAACAACCTGCTTAATTACAATTGTCATTACAGCAGATGAAGAACAATGACCATTTCACGTCTTTGTGGCCTGGCAGCAGATACAGCTCAAGGTAGCAAACTCACCTTGTCGAGCTTTGCCGTCTTTGTTGGATTCTCCGCTCAAATATATCGTGACAACCCGGTGCTTTGCAGACAGGGTGTGCAACATCCTAACGGCCATCCTTCGGAAGGGCCATTACGCCAGCTGTCCCATCTGATCGAATTTTCTGGTCGTCCGGTGGACGTGAATGATCCCATGTGCCACTCTTTGAAAGGAGTCAGTGATTGTATACAGGTATCTTGGCCAAATTACAAGTTTCTTCCCTACAACCTTGAACACACGAACAGAGAAGGCGACCTGTCCAGGATTGCTTCTCGGCCAGAGAAACGTTCACGACGTGCCTTTAGCATCCCGATGGCTGTACTTTGACCTTAATTCTGCTTGAGCTGCTCTCTTCATCAATGATCTCTCCAACTCTCTGGAAAATCCTCTTTATCTTTTTGCTGATGACTCCACCCTCTGCGTACCATCTCTCACCCCTCAGATCGGCAAGCAGCAGCCTCTTCACTCTCTGCAGACCTGGATAAATCCCCAAGCATGTTCCAAGATAAACACTTGAAGGACGTGTTCCAAGTCAAACACTTGGAACATGTTCTTCAATCCTGACAAATCTCACACTCTCACTATCTCTCTGAAAGCATCGTCTGGAACCCCCCCCCCACCCCACCCCATCTACTTTGTCAACAATCCTCTTTAAGAAGTTCTCTCTCAAGCTTTTGGATTTCACTATCTGCCAAGATCTTTCCTGGGAAAGCTACATTTCCAACCTGGCCTCCAAAGCCAGTCGTCAATTGGGTATCCTCTGGCATGCAAAGTCCTTCCATTGCACACCTGAACTCTTAACCACATACAAAGCTTTCATCCACAGCTTGATGGAGTACTGCTCTCCCCTCTGGGCTGGTGCTCCTGCCTCTCACCTAGCTCAGCTTCATGGTGTGGAAGCCAAGGCTTTGAGGATCATTGGTATCTCCTGCAATGAAGTGGAGTCTTCGGGTCTTTTACTGTCTCACAACAGACAGGTCAGTAGGCATTCTGTCTCTGGCCTTGCATACTCTGCTCTGTCTGTGATCTGTCCCCCTAATATTTCCGCAGGGCACTCATGGTCCTCCAGCAACCCCCTTCTGGTGAAACTCCCAAAATCAAGAATCACTGCTCACCTTCACTCTTTCATTCCTCTTTTTTTCCCTACCTCGAGAACAAACTCCCACACTCTCTTCAATCCCACTCTTCCCTCCAGTTCTGTCATACCTGTTCACCACCACCTAAAACCATGATATTTTCTTCCCTTGTTAACCAACTCAAACCTACCTTCTTCAGATTCCCTGTTTCCTCACTGAAAGTCCCTGTTGTGTCCACCTTGATTACCCCATGTACCCCACCTCATCCCTCTCTCTGCCACAGATCTCCTGATGTCCCTGTTCCCCACTGTTGTTGTGCTTTTCTCTCCCGCCCCTTCTTCTCTCCTGTTCCCTTTGTTATATGTTCTGTGTGCTCGGTCTCATACGAGCCTCAACATTGTATACAAAAAAAAAAAAACCACTTCCGGGCAATAAGTGCCTGCCTGCGGCAGTTGTAACAAACTACAAATTCGCTATCACCTCTATACGGATTTCATGTCTATACGTTGCTCTATGGACTTCACTGCCTGCAGAAGTTCACCCATTTGCTGCTGCTCTAGTTGCAGCGCCATTAGCAACTCGCTCACTTGTGGGTTGCTTGGTATTTTGGGAGCCTGGCCATCAGCAACCACTTCATGAACACGACCTCTTGATTCCTGGGTTGAGTGGAAGACATCCTCCTCAGCCTGTCAAGCTGCTTCTTCTCTGTGGTTAAGGAAGTCTTTCCAAAGCTAGTATCTTATAAATGTCTTCAACTCTTTTCACAAAAGGGGGTCTCTGACATTCTCTGTAAGTTGGTCACATGGAATTGTATTTTGATTCTGAACACTATCAGGACATTTCAAATGCATTTGGTCAATTAATGTTAATTAATGCAGACGAATACTACCTGGGATTCTCCTGATTGCCGTGCTGGCCTTCAAAAAAATATCTTTCCAGATAGTTCAGGGAAATAGAACTGCCGCTGTCACCAAACACAGTCTGTAACACCTCAAAGATGACATCAAGATTGCTGCCAATGTCCACATCTCTGGACTTTATTGCCTCCCTCTGTTTGTTTTTTTTTAATACAATGTCGAGGCTCATATCAGAGCTAACACACAGAACATACAACAAGGGTTGCAGGAGACAAGAGGGGTGGGAGAGGGAAGCACAAAACAGTGGGGAACAAAGGCATTAGGAGATCTGTGGAAGGGAGAGGGATGGGGCGGGGTACATGGAACTCCTTTCTAGGTTTGAAAAGATAAAGTCCACTTGTTGAAGTCTTATCATGGGACATGACCTCAAGAATGACCCGACATTGTCTATCGAGTCGATTAGGCCTAAGTCACATTTGGCACGGCGGCCGTAGGGTCGACACAATCTATGGCTACTAGCAATTATAGGGCGGCCGCAGTATTTCCACGGTCACACAATGTAGCAGTCACATATGTTTTTATTTTTCGGGTAGCCGCACGGCGTATTTATAAATTGTGGAGACCGAAAACGTGGGGTGCCGTACGGTCTTTGATTTGATGTCGCACGGTGACCTTAGGGTGTTCCTGTGTGGCCATATAATTTTCAAGGCAGAAGCAAGGTGCTCGCAAGGCGACCGCAGGGAGACCGCAGGGGGGCCCTAAGGCGAACGTGCGGCCAGATGGTCGGTAACGAGTGGGTTCTTTTTTTTATTATTTTAAAAAAAATTTTTTACCAGTTCTTTTGTTTCGGCTTGTCAAATTGCTACGGTGAACGTAGAAATGAAAAAAGTTATAACTCCGCGTTATAATTCCAAGGCGACCCTACGGCCTGTAAAATATAGCCGTAGGGCCACCTTGAGGCGGCCGCCGCACGTTTCTGTCAATTCAGAGGGCGTACGGCCGCCGTATCCTCGCCGTAGAGCAAATGTGACTTCGGCCTTACTGTCGGTCTCTCACCTGGGATATAAACAACTCTGTCATAGATGTAAATACCATCCCCTTTTGTTGATAGCATTCACAGAGTTGCATCCTCTGGTTGTCATCTAAGATGCCGTATTTCATTGTGCAATTGGGGGTTGGCAAATCAACATCTTCAACGGGAGCGACATCTCCTACCTGCTAACTTTGTTATATGTTCTGTGTGGTAGGTCTTATATGAGCCCTGACTAATGATACAACAAAAAAACTCTTTGCCACATGTTCACAAACTCTCCAAATATCTTCACGAGTTCTGCACCATGAATCGAAAGAGGTCTGTTTGTCTGTGAACTCTGTGTAGGAATTTAGTATCGCCTCATAAAGAGTATTGTGTCCAGTTTTGGTCACATCAGGTGAAGGACGTAACTGCCATGGATAAGGTACAGTGTAGGGCTAGTCGATTGATTCAGGGCCTAGCTAGACTAAGGTATAATAAGTGGCTGAAGGAGACAGGAGTTTATTCATGAGAAAGGAGATGATTACGAGGGGATTTGATCGGGATATTTGAGATAGTAATGAAGGGGAGAGACAAAATAAGTGCAGAAGAGCTTTTCAGCAGAAGACAGTGATGCAAGCATAAGTTGAGAGTGAAGACAGTATTAAGGGAGGGGTCTTTAAAATATGATTATTAGGGTACCCAGTCAAATGGACTGGGTAACCTATTGTTTTTTGGTTCACGAAAAATATAATTGGTTCACAAAAAAATATTTTCACGAAAAATATAAGTGACCACCATATATTAGTTATTGTTGTGTGTCTGTCTGTCTGTCTGTCCCGAGCATAGCTCTGTGGGTTTTTATCCGATCCTGATGAAATTTTCGTGGGAGGTTTATATCATGATCTAGTTGTGTTTTCCTGAGAATGGGCGTGGTGCGCCCATTATGGGCAGAGCCATGCCCAAAAAACGTGTTTTTAGGGGGTAGCCGATTTCAAGTTACATTTTCTCCTAGGGGGTTTGTCGAATCTGACAGGGGTTTTGGTATTTGGTTAGCCCAATGGCACCTGCATATCCCCACGGAGCTCGATTTTTCATTTTCGTCCCAAGGTCAAGGTCACAAGGTCACGAACTTAGAAAATTGCAATTTTGACGTAAAATTTCTTCTCCGAGGGTTTTGTCGAATCTGGCAGGGGTTTCGGTATTTGGTTAGCCCAAATAGCACCTGCATAGCCCCAAGGAGCTCGATTTTTCATTTTCCTCCCAAGGTCAAGGTTACAAGGTCAAGGCCACAAGGTCACGAACTTAGAAAATTGCGAATTGTGTTTTTAGGGGGTAGCCGATTTAAATTTGCATCTTCTCCTAGGGGGTTTGTCGAATCTGGCAGGGGTTTCGGTATTTGGTTAGCCCAATGGCACCTGCATAGCCCCAATGAGCTCGATTTTTCATTTTCGTCCCAAGGTCAAGGTCACAAGGTCACGAACTTAGAAAATTGTGATTTTGACATAAAAATCCATCTTCTCCGAGGGGGTTGTCGAATCTGGCAGGGGTTTCAGTATTTGGTTAGCCCAATGGCACCTGCATAGCCCCACGGAGCTCGATTTTTTTCATTTTAGTCACAAGGTCAAGGTCAAAGGGTCATGAACTTAGAAAATTTCGAATTTTTACATAAAAATCAGACGACCGCCAAAACTTTGAGAGCGAGGATGACAATATTTTTTATGCATAATCTTGAGGTCATTCCCCACCTAAAGTCTTGAAACCATTTTTCTCGATCTTGAACACCTTGCCCGTGGCACCCCCTACAAGTTTGTTTTTACGCTGATTTCATCAAAGTATGGATAATCCGAGGAGTGTGAAATGCCATATAGCCTGTATGACGTTATATTGTTCCTGGAATGTCCCAGAGGAAGTTTTGCACCAAAGGTCATAATCCTTGACCTTTGACCTTTAAAGTTCACAAAGGTCAAATTTTCAAAGTTGTGGGAATCGAACCGGGTTTTCGACCTTCTTCGACAAAATAACTCCAATAACCTATAGCACGTATCCTGTTTCCTTATTTTAATGTCCACAACATTGTTTTGTGACCTTTAAAGGTTATGCAAAGGTCAAATTTTTAAAGTTGTTGAACGAAACCGGGTTTTCGACATTTTGCAGCTTATAACCTGTCACTTGTACCACATCATGTTGATCATTTTTATAACTTGGTCAAACATTGTCACATTGTCTCATCCTTGACTTCTGAAACAATCTACATCCTCAAATACCGCTCGTGAACCATCGTCGTCTTCAGACTTGTCTTCTGTTTATTTCTTATTTATTATTTTTCCACCGGCAATTTTCGGGTTCTTTCGCTTTAAAAATCATCTTCTCAGGAACGTTAAGTCTGATCGACACAAAATTTTCACAGTAGTATGTATCTTTTTGATAGCATACTTAGTTTATAATTATGACGTCATAGGTCACGTGGTATGGGCGCCATCTTGAAATAACCGATAAAATTTGAACCTCTGAATCTCTGAACCTATCGAAGCGAAACTTGGCACTGTAATCTACACCCATGCCTGCATATACGGTAAAAATTATGACATCACACGTCACATGGTTTGGTGGCCATCTTGGATAGAAAAACGCACTTTATCCGATTTACATGAAACTTCACACACGTGTTCCACTACACGATTGGAAGCAGAATATAAATATCCTGTTATATGGAATTATAAAGAATATAAATGGAGCTTTTGTAGCTTGAGAGATATAAGTACATATATATTTTGAGATTGTTTTTAAGCTTGAAAAAAGCTTGAGAGATATAAATATATACTAGCATATACCCGTGCTCCGCACGGAGTTGAATGGGTGGCAAAAGGTGGATGAGGCATAATAGTTGATGTTGTGGGAAGCTGGGGAGGGTGTCATGAGGGATGTGATGCACTATGGTTACCTGTCCTTAGTTTTCTAAAGGACCTCCCTGTAGATGACATTTTGGGTGAGTGTCTTGTTGCTGAATAGTCCTTGTGAGGAATTATTGTCCACTTTGATAGATATATTGGAGTAACCTCTTGCACGTACAAATGCAACATATAGTTGGCCATGGGAGAACACAGGGGCTGGGAGGTATATTCCGAGTTTGTCAAATGTTTGGCCCTGGGATTTGTTTATGGTCGAGTATGCGAGTCTGACTGGAAATTGCATCCTCTGCAGTTGGAAGGTTGGCATCTGATGGGGCAAGTTTAACATGATATAGGCCTAGCCCTAGACTGAACAGGAGCAGTGGAGGGTGACCGAGAATCAGAATGCAAATTTCAATGAACGGCACTTTTTGGCGCACATCCGACGATCGAACACCGCTTGGACGCTTTAATTTGAAGACCACACACGCAAGACACAACACAGGTAACGATGGCGGTTGATATTGACAATTAGTGCAATGAACGGCAGTTGTTTGGGTGCATCCAACAATGAAACACCTCTTTAATTTGAACAGTTAACATGCACACATTCAAGGTACAGAATCTATTGTCGGACACCGCGCTTTCGAAGAACAAAGAAAAGAAGAGAATCCGGGCAATGAAGGGATGACCTCATACCCGTTCCCTGGTTCCCCCTACCTTCAGATTATAGCCTTTGATGTTATCTGGACGTAGGCCTATTGCAACTTATTTTCGGGTGTTTTTAATATGTACGTTGGATTTCAGACACAAATTGACAGTCTAATAGTGCGTGTTCAGTACGGGAAAGAGCCAATCGGGGTACATCATGTTGGCAGAGCTCTGGCGCTCATCGTTCCCCTCCTTCCACCTTCTGAGGTCAAATTCACCTTCTGAGGTAGTCAGCATATGTGCAGAAGAGGGTTTTACATTGCAGACGCTGTTTTCGAGGAGTGGCATTACTCCTCTCGGTGGTGACGGTCTGTCGACGACAGACGTAATGATGTCAGCGAATGACCGATGATGTCATGACGGAATTACGCCTCTCAGCGGTGACGTCACACGTCGCCATGCAAACGAATGTAAAAATGAGAAAATCGCCCAAAATTCCCAAACCTGTCCGTCTGGCGCGATCTCACATAGCCCGTGCTGTTCATAAGACCACAGAGCACCCGCATGCCGAAGGTGGCAACAATCCGTCCGGCAGTTTTGGAGGAGATACGTCAAATTACACGCAGACGTTAACAGAAATAATATATAGATTCTATGTACGGTTATAAAGAATATAAATTTATGATGTCATAGGTCACATGGTTCATCAGCCATCTTGGATTGAAAATAAATAAATGTTAAAAATCTTCTTCTCCAGAACAGCTGGATATATTGAGGCAAAAATTCACGCATGCTTTCCCCAAGACATCCTTTCACAGGTTTGTTAATTTCTAATTGATAGGTCACATGGTTTGTTGGCCATATTGGAATTACCCTAAAACCTTCAAACATCATATTCTCCAGAATGGTTTAGCTGGTCAGATCAAGGGGATACTTCACGTACTTATTACACACGCGTATAGAATATAAGTTTGTTTATGAATAATTGATAGGTAGCATGGTTTGGCAGCCATGTTGGATTTAAGAAAAATATTAAATAATGTTTTCTCTGGATCCACATCAGCTATCGAAGCGAAACTTGGCAACTGTAATCTACATCCATGCCGGCATATACATTAAAAATTATGACATCACACATCACATGGTTTGGTGGCCATCTTGGATATAAAAACCCACCTTATCCGATTAACACGAAACTTCACTCACGTGTTCCACAACAAGATTGGAAGCAGAATGTAAATTTATGATGTCATAGGTTACGTGGTTCGTCAGCCATCTTGGATTGAAAATTAATATATTTTTTTAAAATCTTCCTCTCCAGAAAGGCTGGACAGATTGAGGCAAAACTTCACACACACTTTCCCAAAGACGTCCTTTCAGAAGTTTGTTAATTTCTAATTGATAGGTCACATGGTTTGGTGGCCATATTTAATTTACCCTAAAACCTTCAAGCGTCTTCTCCAGAACGGCTGGTCAGATCAAGGGGAAAATTCACAAATGTATTGCTCACGAGCAGTGAATATAAGTTTGTTAATTTCTAATTGATAGGTCACATGACTTGGCAGCCATGTTGGATTCAAGAATTATATTAAATGATGTTTTCTCTGGAACCACATATCCTATCGAAGTGAAACTTGGCTACTATCATACACAAACATGTATGCATATATGGTAAAAATTATGATGTCACAAGTCTCATGCTTTGGCCTCCATCTTGGATAGAATAACGCACCTTGTCTGAACAACACTAAACTTAACAAGTGTAATCCACTTCCCCATTCAAGGGAGAATTTAAATTTATGTTGTAATAGGTCACATGGTACGGCAGCCGTATTGGATTGAAAATTAATAACTTTAAAAGTTTTCTTCACTGAAACAGCTGAACAGATCAAGGTGAAACTCCACATGTATGACCATCTCTCCATGACGAACAAAAAGTTCTCTCCCCCCCCTCCCCCTTTTGATGTATGACAGATCATTTGGCAGCCATATTGGGTTGAAGGGAAAATATTAATTAATGTTTACTCTGGAACTACTGCATATATATATATATATATATATATATATATATATATATATATATATATATATATAAAACTTGAAAATTATAATATAGCCGACATGTGAAACAGGGGTTTAAAATTTCAACCCGATCGGCCACGCGCTTTGGCAGCCCAAATTATTTAATTATTTGATGCTGAGAATTTTGAGATTTTTTTTATTTCCAGAAGGCTAATTTGGCTGCACCTAAATGCGTTTGAGGGTACAGGAATAGCAATTCAATTGATAACAACAATTTCCCCAGGAAAAAGGGCTGACTGCATACAAAATAAATGGATTGAACACTTTGTGCTACCCGGTTTGTAACTCGTCTGTTCCACGCTGTGTCGAAGCAGGGCTGTATTTGTATCACTATTACATAATGTTTTCTCTGGAACCACTTATCCTCTTGAAGGGAAACTTTGCAATTCTCATTTAAGTCTCATGTTGTATCAAAGGCGGACGTCTGGGTACCCGGTCATCACTGCCAGCAGTTATAAAGTGGCAGTTCTAGTTTCTTATTCTTTTTATTGAGTAGTTACCTCTACCACCGAAGGTGGACGGAGGTTATGTTTTCACCCCTTTTTGTCTTTGTCTTCATGAGCAGAATATCTCAAAAGTTTTTGGATGGATTCAGATGAAACTTAGTGGACAGGTTGTGTGTTATGAAGATGAATCGATTTGATTTTGGTAAAGGTCCAGATCCGGATCCGGATCCAGACGTGAGAATTTTAGAATATTTTAAGTGATTCTTCATCATTGAGAGATGGGGCCAAAAATGATATATAAAGCACGATATTTCAACAAGTTTGGGCAGGTAATAACAAAACTTGGTGGATGAGTTGGGTAGGTGACGAAAACGCGCTGATTCGATTTTGGTTCAGGTCCGGATGCAGATCCGGCTTCTCAGTGGATACAAAACGTAAACTGTTCAGCTTGGCGGGGGTATGCGCTCTCCCGGGTGCTGTTCTTGTTAATGCATGGAATGGTCGCCCAAGAAAGGTCATGGCAGCAGAAAGAATAGATAGGTGTAAGTTGGGATTCGATAGGTACCCAGAAGCATTGAAGATAGAGGAGTGCAGGGATATTGACAGGACTAAACCTGAATGTAGTTTGCATGTGGATGAGTCATAGTATACATGTGTCATGATTGTGATGCTTGTGAGAGGATTTTATCAAACTTTGAATGTGTGGTTGGTGTGTGTGTGCAGTCCTCACTCTACAATGCCTTTGTGCTCCCTCCCCACAGTTAAAGTCAAGAGCTTGAGGGACTTATTTCATATGAGCTTGTTGTAGGGCAGGCATGATGGGCCGAATGGCCTCCTCCTGCATCAACGTTCCTTGATATTATTCCTTGTTGTTGACCACCAGACTTTCCGCACATGATGTGCGATCTCACTCAGCGTGCGTGAGTTTCTGAACCTGTGAACGGTTTGAGAGCCATGTCTCCACTTGCACACCTGCACCATTAGAGTCCGAGTGGTTTTATATTACATGTAATGTTCTTTTTTTGTTTGTTGTTTTTTTTTCGCAGCAGCAGCACCATGTCAAATTATACGGCATTTGGGTGTCTCCGTTTAGGACAAAAGGATCGACCCACGCACGTACGTCACTCGGCACACAGACTTGAACAGAGTGGATCGCGCGTTGGCAGATGGTGATGTTCAGGGTGTAACAGATAAAGGGGTCGTTGGGAGATCGTGAGTGTGTGTGGGATGGCGAAGTTTGATGCCAAATGATGTGAAATAAACAAGCAATGCTTGGGAGGTACAGTGTCGCCGTACCCGCCATGCTTGCCAATTGCGGGTTGGCAGGAGAGTTTGGGGAGGAATTTGTAATTTGTTCAGAGTGCAGACAACAACTCGCCGACTTTTCATGAGAGACACCGTGGGATGTTTAACATCCACAAACGAGCAGTGCCGCAGATGGATCCTGCAGGTTAACACCCATCCAATGGATGCCACAAAAATTTATGCCTCAATTTTCAAGCAAAACACCAGAGGGACAGTTTTTATAACTGGGACAAGGTTCAAACCGAGGATATACATCTCGGAGGACATTGCTCACAACTCGTGTGTGTGTGTGTGTGTGTGTGTTTGTGTGTGTGTGTGTGTGTGTGTGTGTGTGTGTGTGTGTGTGTGTGTGTGTGTGTGTGTGTGTGTGTGTGTGTGTGTGTGTGTGTGTGTGTGTGTGTGTGTGTGTGAGAAAGTTGCTGTTGGTGGCCCTCCACATGGATGGGTTTCAGCAGATGGAACGGAGACCTACCAGGTCTCAAAGTATCCACCTCCCGAGGTGTGTGTGTGTGTGTGTGTGTGTGTGTGTGTGTGTGTGTGTGTGTGTGTGTGTGTGTGTGTGTGTGTGTGTGTGTGCGCGTGTGTGTTAGCGTGTATTGTCTCGCGTCATGACATCGGCACAGCCTTGTTTTATCTGAGGATAATGACTGTCCATGAGTTGCTGTGTCGTCATGATTTACACCAATCACAATGTAAACATTTCTTTTGAGCAAATTTATTTCTAATTCTGTATTACATTTTTATAAGCAATTTAAGTTGAAAATGGCGATAGCACTTCACTGTAAACAATATGGCATGTCGCAGTTGTTGGAAGGTCAAGCAACTGCTTGACAGCAAAATAAGTTGCGTATGGTCATGGCAAAGGCAATTCTCAATTTTCAATTCCCATCAGGCTTCATAAGTAGTGCTCCAATGTTATTTATCTCAACTTGTTGGGTATCAAGCAGCACACCTGCATTCCTTGAAAGATTGTTTGCTTTATATCTTGCTTTTTTTGTTTTTTTCTGCCAGTCATACTGAAGCCTACACTGGTGCTGAGCCACTGTTTCCTCGGCCCGGGCTATCTGCTAATGTTTTCTGTTGCGAGGATGCTGCCACTGTAGTCGAGGTTCATGCTCGTGCTCTTCCTCTGTTTCCTCAGCCCGAGCAATATGTTTTGGGTGTTTGATATACTGCGGGATGGAGACCTTTTTCTTTTTCCTCTGATGGGCATTGCCACTGCAACATTAAAAAAAAATGTGAATGAGCAGCATAAACGCGGATTTACAAACAGCATGCTGTGGCTTTACCATAGATACTATAGTTGTGATTCTTACATTTTTCAAAGCTGAACAAATGCGCCTTTGATATGAAATGATGTATTAATGAAGTATTTTAGTTTCTCATGACGCTCGCCTCACCACACATCGCTGCAGAGGCACAGCCTTGTTTTAATTGAGGATAATGACTGTGCGTGAGTTGCTGTGTTGTCATGGTTTACACCAATCATCACACAAATATTTCTTTTGTAAAATTTATTTATAACTAGCAAATACAACAGGCTTCGCTTCACAAACAGGCATATTAAGGGGGGAGTAGAGAGGAGGGAGGAGGAGCAAAGAGGGAGGGAGATCGAGGTGAGGTGGGGAGTGACGAAGGAGGGGGGTGTGAGGAAACGGGGGAGTAAGGAGAGGTGCAAGGGAAGGCAGCATGAGGTGAGGGCAAGGGAAAGCAGAGTGAGGGGAGGATCTGTCCGGATATGACCACCATCTGGACACATCCGGAGATGACCACCATCCAGATATGTCAAGGGAAGACAGCGTGAGGGGAAGGCAAGGGAAGGCATGAACATGAACCATTCGCTTGGGATGACGGAGCACGAAGAACTCGATCAGAACGACGGAGCACAAACCACTCCCTCGGCATGATGGAGCATGAAGCACTCGCTCTGGATGACAGAGCACGAACCACTCGCTCGGGATGAGGGAGCGCGAACCACTCGCTCTGGATGATGGAGCATGAAGCACTTGCTCTGGATGACAGAGCACGAACCACTCACTCGGGATGACGGAGCGCGAACCACTCGCTCGGGATGAGGAAGCGCGAACCACTCGCTCGGGATGACAGAGCACGAACCACTCGCTCGGGATGACGGAGCACGAACCACTCGCTCAGGATGATGGAGAATGAACCACTCGCTAAAGCTGACAGAGCATGAACCACTCGCTCGGGATGACAGAGCATGAACCACTCGCTCAGGATGATGGAGCATGACCCACTCGCTCAGGATGATGGAGCATGAACCACTCTCTAGCGATGATGGACCTCAGAGGCTGTTTGAGTCCACCAAGTGATGCGAAAGTGTCCATTATTGCAATTTTTAGCAAATAGGACTCCTGATTGGTCCGTCAGGGAAGCGATGGGTAAGCTTTGCTCGTGAATACATTTGCAAAGTTGTGTTTGACCAGTTTTTTTATTTTTGTCAAGGTCTGATTCGAGAGAAGAGCCTGCTTCCTGTTAGAAGGATGAGAGATGTCATGGCATAGAATGTAGTCATCAGCAAAGAGATAAAGAAGATTTTCCAGAGAGTCAGTGAGATCATTGATGAAGATTAGGAATAATATGGGGCCTATAACACTGCTTTGGGGTACTCCATCCTTGACAGAGAGAGGAGATGAAAGGGTTCCATTGAAAAATGTCAGAGACCTAGTGCAAGAGCGGTAGAGCAGGTTTTTATGACGAGTGAGCCAATGCCGTCCGGTCCAATGTCAGAACCAGAGTCGAGGGTTGCCAGCCACTTTTCCCCCTTTTCAAGTGTAAAAGACACAGAATTCATGAGCAATTGGGTATGATTAGGAAGGATGGGTGCAGAGAGGGAGGGGTTATCGGGAGAGAAGATTTTGAAACTGTGGTGCCATTTGAAGTGAGGGAAGGGTTTGAAGGGGAGCATGCACCAGAGACCGACTTGACGAGGTGCCACCAGGATTTAGAGGTGGGAGACAAGTTTGATAGCTCATTCTTGAGATTGGACAGATGATGTTTTCTGGCTCTCCTGAGGGTAGACACCCACTTGTTGCAGGCTTTGTACACTGCTCTGAGGTTGCTTTCGGTCAGATTTGCCTTCCAGGAGGTGAATGCAAGTTGTTTTAAAGCAACAGCCTCATCTCAGGATTCAGAGAACTAAGAGCGGGAGGATGGTTAAGATAATTAAAGACAAGATGGGATGACTCAGAGAGAGGGGAGAGTGGAGAGAGGAGAGAGGAGAGAGGGAGACAGCCTTTCCAAGGGAGACAGACGTTTTATGTGGAAGAATTCCCAAGCTCAATTTATATCAGGGGTGGTGGATGTAGGAGACCAGGCCTGATGCACGAATGTAGAAGCAGGTCAAACTTTATGACCCGCAAATACCCGTGGTCTGAATAGCGGAATCTCGAATACGCACAGTCTGTGAATGGTGGAACCGCGAATGCCTCGGTCTGGCCGTATATACCGTGCCGAAAGAAAGTGTACACCCCTTTTAAATTTTCGCTTTTTGTTACCTTATCGCCTGGGATTAAATTTTGTTAAATCAGACTTTTCCCACCTTTATTTTCACATCATAACCCACAACTTCCAAATAAAAAACAAATTCTGCAAATTTCAGATAATTGATCAAAAATACAAAACTAGAATATCTGGGTTGGATAAGTGTCCACCCCCACCCTGAGTTAATACTTGGTGGAAGCACTTTTGACAGCAATTCCAGCTGTGAGCCTGTTGTGAAAGGTCTCTACCAACTTTGCACACCTTGATTGGGCAACATTTGCCCATTATTCTGTTCAAGCTCAGTCAAGTTGCATGGGGAGCATTGATGGACAGCAATCTTCAAGTCGTGCCACAGATTTTCGATTGGATTTAGTTCGGGGCTCTGATTGGGCCACTCAAGGACATTTATATTTTTGTTCCTTAGCTACTCCAGTGTTGCTTTGGCTGTGTGCTTCGGGTCGATGTCATGATGAAAGGTGAACTTCCGTTGCAATTTCAGCTTTCTTGCAGAGGGCAGCGGGTTTTCCTGTGGGATTTTTCTGTATTTTTCTCCATCCATTTTCCCTTCTATCCTGACAAGTGCCCCAGTTCCTGCTGATGAGAAACATCCCAATTACATGATGCTGCCACCACCATGCTTCACAGTCAGTCATGTTGATGTGCTGTGTTGGGTTTGCACCAAGCGTAAAATTTTGCATTGAGGCCAAAAAGTTCAATCTTGGTTTCCTCAGACCACAAAACTTTTCCCACATGGCTTCAGAATATCCAGAGTGTTTTTTTTTGCATTCCTTGAACTGGACTCAAGGTGTACTATATTGACTAATGTCTTCTTACTTTCCACCCTATTGTACAGGCCAGACTTGTGGAGTGCTTGGGATATTGTTGTCACCTGCACACATTGACCAGTCTTTGCCATAAAGGCCCCTAGCTCTTTCAAAGTTGCCATTGGCCTCTTGGTGGCCTCTCCGATCACTCTCCTCCTCCCTCGATCATCCGGTTTGGAGGAACGGCCTGATCTAGGCAGGGTCTTGGTGGTATCTCATACGCCTTCCATTTCATAATGATTGTGCTACAAGGGATATTCAAGACCTTTGAAATATTTTTATACCCATCCCCTGATCTGTGCCTTTCCACGACTTTATCCCAGAGGTCTTTTGAAAGCTCCTGGGTTCTCAAGGTTGAGTGTTTGCTGTGAAATGTACTACCTAGCAGAGGAAACCTACAGGAACAACTTATTACCTCCACCACCGAAGGTGAAGGAGGTGATGTTTTCACCCCTCTCTGTTTGTTTGTCTGTTTGTTTGTTACTTGCAAAATCAAAGATTTTTCAAGTATATTGGTTTGTTCATTTTGTTATTCTGTCTGTCTGTCTGTCTGTCTGTCTGTCTGTCTGTCTGTTTGTCACCTACAGGTTACAATTTTAAACCAATCTTCACAAAACTTCACCACATGGTAGAGTTTGTCATAAGGAAGAAGCCTATTGTTTTTGAGGTCAAAAGGTCAACAAAGGCCAAACGTCGTCAAATTAATCAAATTTCTAAAATCCTCATTTTTTATCCGATTGACTTGAAATTTAAAGAGGTTTATATTTCAGGTCACTGAATTCAACCAGCCAATTTTTTTGAGGTCAGCATCGGCCAAAAGGTCAACATAGGCCCACGGTCAACATTTGAGGTGAGATTTCTAAAGTCCTCAATTTTTATCCGATTGACTTGAAATTGGAAGAGGATTTATATTTCAGGTCACTGAACTCAACCAGCCAATTATTTTTGAGGTCAAATTTGTTTTATGGATTTTGCAATATCATGCTCTACCTGACGTCCTCTTCTTGTTTGTTTGTCTGTCTGTCCGTCTTGTGTGCAGGGTATCTCAAAATGTTGTGGACGGATTTGGACGGAACTTTGTGGGCATGCTGGGTGTTTGACAAGAAAGAATTTTCTCATTTTTGGTGAAGATCTGAATCCGAATCTGGATCTGATAATTTTTTTCAGTGATTCTTCACCATTGAAAGTTCTTTACCAATATATAACATGCTGTCTCAAAAAGTTGCAGACGAAATCGGACGAAACTTGGTGGGCACGTTTGGTGTGTGTGCCAAGGACGAATTTATGTAATTTTGGTGAAGATCCGAATCCGAATCTGGATATGAGAATTATTTAATTTTTCCGTGTTTCTTCAGCATTGAGAGATAACGCCAAAAACGATATATAGCATGTTATTTCAAAAATGTATTGGGCCCGATATGTTCTCATGGATCAGGCATTGCCTGTCGGAAGTACGTGCTCCATCGAATGCCCCACGAGTTTGCAATTGCTCTTATAAGGGGGGGGGGGTGGGTAGACACTTTTCCAACCAAGATATTCTTGTTTAGTGTTTTAAATTAATTTTCTGAAGTTTGTAGAATTTGTTTTTCATTTGGAAGTTGTGGGTTACGATCTGTAAATAAAGGTAGGAAAAGTCTGATATAATGAAATTTAATTCCAGGCTACAAGGCAACAAAAGGGGGAAAGTTTGAAATGGGGTGTGGACTCTCTATAGGCACTGTAAATATAATCCAAAACAAAGCCTTTCCGACCTGATAAATGCAACACGTCATTAAACGCCATGTGTGCACCGCTTCGCCTCTGGCCCAAATGGCTTCAGTCGAGAATACTCAAGTCTATTTCAATGACTGAGGATTTAAAGGACGGTGAAGCCGCCGACCATGGTTTCACCCTTATTATGGGCTCGTCAGGATGACATACTACACAATCGTTTACTTGTGACTATGCACACCTCGTCGGTTAAATTTTGTATTAAACCTCCTTGCTTGATGGAGCAGTGTGACACACATCACCTCCCATAATAGCAGAAGCCGCACGATCTGTGAACAACAATGGCTGTCTGCCACACGAGAACATTGCTTCTGCCTCACTCATCAAAGCCTTGTGTTGGCTACGTGGTTAGGGTGGCTGGCTTGGGATCTTAGGGTCCTGAGTTCAAGCATCTCCCATTGAATTAACACCAGGTGGGTTGACTCAGCCTGTCATCCTTCCGAGGTTGGTGAAATGAGCACCAGTGGACTGGTTTAGGGGCACAGCATCAGCGGCATAGTCACGCCCCAACAAAATGGTAGTTACCTCGCAGCCAAGCTATCATACGCAAGAAGAAGAAGGCTGTCCATTAACCAGGATGTGGGATTGCAGTTGGGGGAAATAATAATCCGAAGCAAAGTCCTTCTGACCCAATAAATGAAACATGGCATTGAACACCATGTGCACCACTTTGCCTCCTGCCCAGATGGCTTCAGCAGAGCATACTCAAGTCTATTCTAAAGACTGAGGATGTAAAGGTCACAAGTAAAGGACAGAAAATGTCATTCTGACGAGTCCATAATAAGGATGAAACCACGGTCGGCGGCTCCACTGTCTTTCAGTTGTGACCCTATCCGCCTTTTAATTCTTTTGTTTTTTGCTATTCTGTTTGTGTAGTTGTAGTTGTGAAATTTATTATAAAAGGGCTGTCATTGTTGCTCACAGATCACACAGCTTCGCCTGTTATGTGATGTGATCTGTGCCTCACTACTCCATCAAGATAGGGGGTTTAATATTATATATATATATATATATATATATATATATATATATATATATATATATATATATATATATATATATATATATATATATACACACACATATATATAGTTGCAGTCGTGTGTTGTCAATGACACTCATGTCACCGCGGCAGGTTGTTGTTCGTTTTTCGGCTGCTCCCGTTAGGGGTCGCCACAGCGGATCTTCCGTTATGATCCGCATTCTGATTTGGCATAGGTTTTACGCCGGATGCCCTTCCTGACGCAACCCTGGTCGCCTCTTACGACACAGGGATAAGGATTGGGTTTCGCCATGATTCCGGGCTGCCCTACACCCTCTCATAGCGCGGCCCAGTGCAGAGCACCCGTCCTCAAGCGATCCTCCAACCCAAGCCTTCGAGTAGCCGGATTGCAGGCGCACGCCACTACGCCCGGTCATGTCACGCAGCAGGTGTGGGACGAAAATATCCCCACCTCAGCTGGGTTAATTTAGTGTGAATCGGCATCTTTGAATGCAAAGACTGCGGCTCATCCACTGCCGAACAAAACCTGTTGGCAATCTGCATTGAGACACTGAAGCAGTGACCCAATCTGCCCATCTAACAGGTTACACAGAAGGAATTTTTGAACAGGAGGAGGCAATTTAGCCCATCATGCCTTTGCTTCACCAATCCTAGTATCATCAACCATCCACACACAAGCTACTGACAAGTCCTGCCAATATCCCCATACCCTCCATCTCCAATACATCCAGGTACCTATCTAATTCTCATTCGAACCTATCCACCCCCTACACTCCCACTACCTTTCCAAGGAGACGATTCCATACATTAACGACTCTGACTGAGAGACCCCTGCCTTAAAACTGTCCATACTCTCATTTCCTTTACCCTCAAGTTATGGCCCCTGGTCATTACCACGTCCACTCTGCTGAAAATTCCACTGCACCTATCTTGCCCACACTCATTATCTTACATCTCAATCAGATCCCCTTGCAATCACCTCCTTTCCAATGTATAGTCCTGTCTCCTTCAAAGGTTCCTCAAAGCTTCGTCGAGCTCGCCATGGAATCAATCGAGTATCTTGATGCTGTACCCTCTCAAAAGCAGCTACGTCCTTCCTCTGATGTGGTGACCAAAACTGTACACAATCTTGTCGATCATAAAATTCCTACACTTTGTTAACACAAACTCATTTAATTTATAATTTATCTGCTTACGAATATAACCTAAAACCCGGTTAGCTTTACCTATAGCTGATTGGCACTGTGCTGTCTGCTCCCCCATCCCCCCCAAGCCCCCACATTAATTACCATCACCAGATCCTTCTCCTGTGTGAAATGCTCCAAGACTGATCCTTGTATTATGTAATCCAAATCTTCATTATTCTTACCCATCCTCAGCTTCTTACATTTCATTGTGTTGAACTGCATCTAGCAATCTTTTGCCCAATCTAGTAAAGTATTGAGACTTTCCTGAATCTGATTACTCCCACCTCCTTAACCCTATCTGCTATCTACCTTACCTCCAAGCTTTGTGTCATCTGTAAATTATGACTAATAATGGTCCGAGTACTGTTCCCTGAGGTACCCCACGACTTCCATCTTCCCACTCTCAGCCACTCTTTACTTCCTATCACTAATCCAGTTTCCAATCCAGTTAGCTACCTGACCAGCCACTCCACAAGCCCTCACCTTAGCTAACAACCTCCTATGTGGTACCTTATCAAATGCCTTCTGAAAGTGAAGATGCACTACATCCACTGCACTTCTCTTATCCATCCAATCAGAAACTAATTTGTCGAACTCCAATAAATTTGCTTCATATGATCTCCCTTTGGTACATCCATGCTGATTACCTTTAATTAGTTTGAAGTTATTCAAATGTTTCCATATCCATTCCTTAATTAATGTTTCTCACACCTTTCCCTCAACCAAAGTCAAGCTAACAGGTCCATACTTCCCCAATTCTTTGCTGGAACCTTTATTAAATAACAATGTGACATTTGCTATTCTCTAATCCTCTGGTACTTGTCCCGACTCCAACGACCTGTTGAAGATATCCACAAACACCCCGTTTCTCTGCCCTGCCAACTCCCGCAACACACCAGGATGCATATTATCTGGTCCTCGAACTTTATCATCCCTTCATTTGTCTCACTGTTTATTCACTTCCTCGACTCTTACTTCGATCTCTTCTAAAAGTCAAAGATAAACACTCTCCACTATTGGAAGTTCCCCTCCTCACCCCTGAGATAGACACTCTCCACTATTGGAAGTTCTCCTCCTCACCCCTGAGATAGATACTCTCCACTATTGGAAG
>NC_140978.1:32727843-32760343 GCF_056783735.1 Eptatretus burgeri | reverse complement strand
CCCTTGCAGTTGTTCGATTTTGATGAAATTTGGGTGGTAGGACTAATTTATGACCTCGTTGTGCCGCGTAGGTACTGGTTGCTAACGCCCCTTTGGTTTCCTAGCAACCGGACTTTTAAATTTTTGAAAAATCATAAAAAATTTATTTTTTAGAAAATCAAAAATCGGACCACGACCGACTGTGGGCAGTACATTCAGTCACATTGTCAAAAATTTCCAGCCGGGTCCTATGAAAACTGTCGGAGAAGATAGACTTTGAATGAACCCTGGTCGAAAACAATAAAAAAACGAAGTTCGTTATATCTCAGAGACTATGAGTCAGATATACATGAAACTGGTATGGTAGGTTCATGGTATGTCCTAGTTATGTGTGAGAGAAGCGTTGCTATGGACCCCTCCGTTGCCTAGCAACGGCCAAAAAACCTCTAAATGTGGGTGTATTTTAACGGAAAAACAATCTGCAGCATTAACCCTTGAAGCTCGAATCATGAATTTTCTTGTGCTTAATCCTCAGGTCATTCCCCATCGAACGGGCCCATCGCGTCAGGTCATATTGGGTAGTCGACTACCGATGTCCACCTACCGGCTTGTGTATATATATATATATATATATATATATATATATATATATATATATATATATATATATATATATATATATATATATATATATATATATATATATATTTATGTATATCTTCATTCCTCACTCTAACCTCCACTTTAACCCTTTCCTTATAGCCATGACACAAAACATGCATGCATGCATGCACGACACTCAATAACAACTTAGCAGGCACACTGCGAGAGTGTCCCACATGTTCGGGTTACGAGCACCTCTGGCAGGTTCACACTGTGAATGCTCCCTGCCAACAACGAGTCATTCCTTGGGAGTTTGCGTGCCATTATTCATACAAATATGAGCGCTAGTTCTCAACCGATACCTCAACTCAAACCTCATCTCGCTCCCCGAACCTCACCATTCTCACCACTACTGCCTTCCACACACAGGAAGAATACTCCCCAGACCATTCACACTCCTACCGTGCTGTAATTTGCCATTCTACTTCGAGCGCCATATGGCGCCGGCCATTACTCTGGGCGTGGTGATCAACCACTCTACAGGTGTCACAATTACTACCAACTTTCACAGAAGAACATACCCCACATGAGCGTCCTGCTCTATGACCATCATAACTGCCCTCACCCAGTCATTAAACCATGACAAAACCTCAAGGGACAAGGAAGGGACATGGGAAGGGCAATTCGAGGACTTGACGCGGTGCCCGAATGTGCGTTATGGGTAGCGGCAGAAGTCCACTACAATTCTACATTGGAGTAATGATCAGTGCACATTCAGGGCTGGGGTGCACACTCGGGGATCGCGGCCCCATGTAAAATGAGGAGCTCCGAGACGTGCCAAGGTTGGCAAGCTACTGAGCCGATTTCCAGTCCCAGAGCTTGGCAGGGTGTGGCTAAGACCGCTGTGGCCCAATAGAGGAGTGGGATTTGGGTCACAGCGCATCGTTATCCAGTTCTCATCCCACTCTTCACCCGGGGCTCATAAAAGGAGTGGCACGGAGCCGTTTCTCTCTCTCTCTCTCTCTCTCTCTCTCTCTCTCTCTCTCTCTCTCTCTCTCTCTCTCTCTCTCTCTCTCTCTCTCTCTCTCTCTCTCTCTCTCTCTCTCTCTCTCTCATTTTCGCCTTCTCCACAGCGTCTTCTCCAAACCCTCTTCGCCTTTTTCACCTCAACTTCTTCCACGTCATCTCTGTCTCCCACTTCACCTCACCTTGCACTCTGGACATTAGCCTGCTCATGGGTACGAGTATGTCTCAACCCCCTTCCCCCCTTGCCATCGTTGTGCCGCTGCTGTTGCTGCCATCAAACCACGGAGCCAGATGGGATCACCAAGCAGCCACACACAAATGGATCAGCGCAGAGCGCAAGGTGCCGCGAGTCCCCGTGATCGAGCAGGAAGGAGGGAATAGCACGCAACTATTACGGGGTGGGAACGTTCAAACAGAGCGTCCCACAGAGGTCCATCATTCACACTTACAGACATCTACCTGGTTAGGATAAGGACTTTCGTCCTCATGCATCTGGTTCTACCATCTCTCCATCCCCATCTGTCCCGTCCACTGTGGATGCATAAGCCCTATTGTTCTTTTGCGGGCCGCGATAAAGGAACGATTCTACTTACGTGCGTTCACATTTTCCTCACACAACAACACACCCCTCATGTTGCAATACATCGCACCTTCCACTCCCACACTTTAGACATCAGTATTCCTCCCCCCTACCTCTTCCTAAGCGTTATGGGTCACGTTTGTCAACTGACCGTACCAGGTATTTATAGGACGCGTACCCTCACCTATTCTATCTCTCTGCACTTTCTAATTGTGTGTGTGTGTGTGTGTGTGTGTGTGTGAGAGAGAGAGAGAGAGCGTGTGTGCGTGCGAGAGAGAGAGAGAGAGAGAGATAGAGATAGAGATAGAGATAGAGATAGAGATAGAGATAGAGATAGAGATAGAGATAGAGATAGAGATAGAGATATAGATATATAGTGCCTGTCCTAGCATAATTGAAGAATATAAAAGGTTTATGAGATAACTCTGCTCTGTGTCTGCTTTTGGAAGATTGCTTGTCTTTTGCCGCAGCCCACAAATTCGTTGCTTTCCCTGCTGTACCTACCAATAAATCCCATCCATTGTCACATACCTTTCCTTGGTTTTGTTAAATAAATGTGCATTTAGAAATGTTCCCAGCTCCTTTTCGTGTTTTCTTTCATTGGTTCAGCATGGCCCACACCCTAGCTTAACCAGGATGTTATTCCCCAACAATCTGTTTTATAGCAAGTACGTATTTGGCAGTTCCACTCGGCTGCATCTGATCTGGTAAGGTGATCTTGTTAAAGGATGTACATACCGAGGGCATGTTCCCCGGTAATGATATTACGTGACTCTTCGGTAAACGGTTTTAGATGGAGGACCCTAAGTCACATGGAGGAGTTATTGGCGTTTGCGGTCGATTAGCGATGACCCGCCACATCACAAAGTTATTTGTGTGCAACGACCTTCGATTCTGGTGATTGCGGCGAGTTACCTGAGTCAGTCCATCCCTCGTGGTCTCCCCGCAACGCCAGCTCCGCAACTTCATCATGCAATTTTCCATGATCTCCTCGCATGGACGAATCTACATGATCTACTCTCACGGACAAATATTATTTCGGCTTTGAGAATCGGATATCATCCAGACTAAATAAGTGTCCAAATCTGGAGTGAAATCTGATAATTTGAAGAAATAATGAGTCTTATAACTAAGCCGTAAAGCCCCTTCCTCCTCCTTATATGAACAAGAAAATGTGAAATTTCCCAAGCATTAAACTTAATCTTTTTCCTCTGTTTGGAGAATTATATTGAGTGAACAAAAGATTTTGGAATGTGGCAAAATTAATGAGCTTCATTGAGCTAAATTATTTAATGCATTCACTGCTTGACATCACACCCTGTCCCCCAGATGGACTGCTTATCCATAGTGTCTGCCAGATCTGTCTACATTTTCAGAGGTTTAGCAAGGTGCTCTGCAGGGAATTAAAGCAAATCCAGTAAAAAACAGACATTTTAAAATAAAGTTATAACGTTTTCGTGAACCATGAACCGATGTACCATGTGACATGTGCACAGACTAGCAGGCAACGTAACGGATAATCTGCAATGTTTGTTTCACAGGCTATTAAACTTTGCAATATTTCCAGGGTTGTTCTACATTGAAGCATCTCTTTTGTGGATAAAGTCATTATTTGAACTAATTCAATTAATTTATTTAACTGCTCTGTTCATGCTGACGAACAGCTTTATAGTTAAAGGGATCCTTTATGGTGTGCAGCCACAGCCTGGCCAGACGTTCCTTATCAACCATTTAATTTGAGTGCTTGTTTGAGTGTTTAAGCCACTTGCTGAGCGCCCTACAGTCGACATCAGTAGCGCACTATATCATTCAGAGCAAATAGTTCACTCATTGCGGATGCTTTTGCCACGCCATGACATTCAGAGTGAATGGTTTGTGCTTCGTCATCCTGAGTGAGTGGTTCGTTCTATGTTTGTTATTATTATTGTCATCTGGTTTGAAATGTTTGCTTTGAGTGGTACGGTGGTGGTATTGAGCATTTACAAGTGGATTCAAGAGAGCACTTTCTCAACAATGAGAAAGGCAAGCAATATATTAATCAATGATCATAAGTTTTTTTAAAGATGTGTTCGTTATATGGAACTAACAAGACCACAGTATATTTGAACAAAGATTCTATTCCACTCATTTGTGGTTTGTCAAGCAAATATTGAAATGAGTAAAACAAAGAAACTCACAAACCGTGGGCAGTCCACTCTGCAAACGTAATGAGTTCTGACTTTCTCATTGTCAGAGACCTAATAAGCATGTTTTATGCTGCAGGCATTTTCAATCTTTATCTCAACTCTGTGTCAGTGTCTTCACCCATGCTGCTTTCTGGTGAACCATTCCTTATATGGAAAAAAAGAGAATTTAGCCAATGCTTTCCAACAGATTTCATACCTCAATATTGTTTAAAAGCATTTGAAAGCAAACAACGAAAAATGAGTACGTAATTTTTGTACAAAGAGCGCTTATCCCAATATGAAAAAAAATGTTTCAGCATGATCAATGCAGAAACACCAATGCTTTGTGATAGTCAAGTGACCCACAGAGCTTTCTCTCACCTAATATGTCCATAAATTGTTGGTTTAGCATATTATTCACATTTCACAAGATGGGATTAATTATTTTACTTCCACAGTTCGTGCTCCGTTATCCTGAGCGAGTTGTTGAGAAATCGCACCCGATTTCTGAGCCGCTTTCCGTATTAAAGTGTTTTCTAAATTTCCGGGCCAAATTTTTTTTTTCCACCCGTCACACGCACCTGTTTATAAAGATGAATGGTTGTGAACATATCCCTGAAACGTCTGTACAAATGCAACATTGTTTTTCGGTGAAAGCTCCTCAAGGTTTTTGGGTTGTATGCAGTACGTAATGCAGGCGATCATTACACTGACTCCAACCTGCTGATTCCCCAAAAAATTGCCGACATCGGTCAAGCCAAGTGTGTGTGTGTGTGTGTGTGTGTGTGTGTGTGTGTGTGTGTGTGTATGAGGGGTGTGTGTGAGGGGTGTGTGTGTGTGTGTGTGTGTGTGTGTGTGTGTGTGTGTGTGTGTGTGTGTGTGTGTGTGTGTGTGTGTGTGTGTGTGCGCGCGCGCGCGCGCGCGCGTTTTTTGTGTTTTTTGTTTTTGTATACACTGTAGAGCAGGGGTCTCCAAACTGCGGCCCGCGGGCCACATGCGGCCCCTTAGACGGATTTATGCGGCCCGTGGTGCCATATTAAGTTTACATTACAATCCAGCCCCCGATACTGCCAATTTGTCATGGTCAATGACCAAAGCATTCTGTAATTTTTGTTATGATTTTGATTCATATTAGACACGTGTTTTTAACACGATTATTCATTTATCATATTCGTTGGCAAGAAAAATATATTCAGCACTAATTTTTGTTTAAATTTCCGCATATTAATTCAATATATTTTTTCGGAATTTAGCGTCCTTTTTTTGGGTGCGGCCCTCCGCCCCTAAAACCACTGGTTTTGTGGCCCTCCGCCCAAAAAGGTTGGAGACCCCTGCTGTAGAGGCTCCTATGAGAGCGAACACACAGGATGTATAACAAGGGATGCAGGAGATGAGGGGCGGAAGAGGGAAGGAAAAAACATTGTGGAACAGAGACATGAAATCTCTTGAAGGGAGAGGGATGGGGTGGGGTACACAGGATAAACAAGATGGACATGACAGGGACTTTCAGGAAGGAAAGCAGGGAATTTGAAGGAGGTGGGTTTGGGGTGGATTAGCGGGTGTAGAAAAAATAGTGGTTTTGGAAGGGGGAAAAGAGATGGTGGTGAACAGAAGTTTTGAAGACCTGGAGGGAAAAGTGGTATTGAACAGAGTGTGGGAGGAGGAGGAGGAGATTGGGACCATACTCTGTGCAGAGCGTTGGTTCTGCTTAATCAGTCTCCTTGGCTATTGGGCACAATCCTGGATGGGTCACCACTCTGACACAGTATACCAGCATGCTGGCACTCATTTTGTCGACTTTGGAAGGATGACAGACCGAGTTTAACCCCACCTGATATTAATTCAACAGCTGAGCAGGATTTGAACTCAGGACCCTAGGATCCAAAGCCTGTCACCCTAACCATTAAGCCAACATCAGGCATAATTTTCATCCAATTGACTTGCCTTGGTTTCCACAGCGTGAAACCGAGAAAGGTGGGAGGCAGGAGCAACATCCCAGAGGATCGAGCAGTACTCAATCAAGCTGCGGACAAAAGCTTTGTCTGTGGTCTGGAGCTCAGGTGTGCCAAGGAAGGACTTTGCACGACAGAGGATGCCCAGTCGGCAACTGGCTTTGGAGGCCAACTTGGAAATGTGGCTTTCCCAGGATAGAGCATGGCATAGTGTGAGACTGAGAAGCTTGAAAGAAAGCACTTCTCCAAGAGGATTGTTGAGAAAGTAGATGGGAGGGGGTGGTGGTGGGGGGGTTCCAGATGGTCCTTTCGGAGGGACATAGTGAGAGTGTGAGATTTGTCAGGATTTAAAGACATGTTCCACGTTTTGAACCACTTGTGATTTCATCCAGATCTGCAGAGAGTGAAGAGGCTGCTGCTTGCCGATCTGAGGGATAATAGATGGGTGTAGTCATCAGCAAAGAGTTAAGGAGGATTTTCCAGAGAGGCAGAGAGATCATTGATGAAAACCAGAAAAAGAGCAGGGCCCAGAACACTGCCTTGAGGAACTCCAGCCTGGACAGGAAGAGGCGATGAGAGAACTCCCAAAAGTACCACATGTTGGCTAAGACGGGATAGGAAGTCTGCGAGCTATGAGTGGAGATGTCCTTCAATACCAGAGGACGAGAGTTTGGTGAGCAGGGCAGGCTGCCAGACCGTATCAAAAGCACGCATTATGTCTAGGGAGATGGCTCTGATTTCATGTCTGGCATTGAGCATCTCCATCCATTGTTGAGAGAACAGAGGCAGCATATCTAGGGTGACTTGGTCTGAATCCAAATTGATGGTTGGAAATCAAGTCACTGGAGAAGAGGAAGGATATAATATCAGAAGCGACGATGGATTCCATAACCTTGCTGATGATTGGGAGAAGGCTGATGAGTCTGTAGTTATAAGGATCTGTTTTTGCACCTTTTTTATGAAGAACAGTAATGGTTACTGATTTCCAAGCAGATGGCAGAGGACCTTGAGCAAATGAGAGGGTGAATCGAACAGTGCGAGGGTGAGTAAGAGAAGCAGAGCAGGTTTTTAGTTTACGTGGGCTGATGCTGTCTGGACTGGTTGCAGAATCTGAGTCGAGGTTTGCCAGCAAACTCTCCACTTTAGCAGAAGAAAAGGACACAGAGTCCAGGAACAGTTGGGTGTGACTGGGTAAGGTGGGTGCAGAAAGCGATGGGTTTGGGACACAAGAATTATAAGCAAACACGGACTTTAGACATTCAGCCTTTTCACGTGCGTTGTCAACTGTGCGGCCATTTGAGGTAAAGGAAGGGATGGAGGGGGAACATACACCAGAAACAGACTTAACTAGATGCTCCCAGGATCTTTAGGAGGGAGAAAGGTTTGACAGTTCAGACTTGAGCTTGGAAAGATGTTGTTTTCTGGCTCTTCTGAGGGAAGACACACACTTGTTCCAAGCTTTATGGAAGGGACTGAGATTCCCCTCAGTTGGGTTTGCTTTCCATGAGGAAAAGGCAAGTTGCTTCAGGACAACTGCCTCACCATAAGCTTCAGTGAACCAAGGGCAGGAGCAAGGGTAGGACAACTGAAGACGAGAGGGGATAAATCTGTGCATGAGGGAGAGCAAGTTTCTTGGAAAGAATTCCCAGGATGAGTTGATGTTGGAGAAAGTAGCGATGGGAGACCAGTTTAGAAGTTTGATGGCTGCTGGAAATCCCTGCCATCCAGCTTGAGTGAAATGCCAGACTCAACGGCGCTGAGGTGGTTCTATAATAACAGCCAGAGAGATGTCCACTTTGACAAGGACGTGGTCAGATGAACCGATTGGAGCGGAAAAAAGAGCAGCAGATATTGTCAGGGAAATTGGTCAAAATCAGATGCAGAGGAGATGGAGTACCATTGGTTGAGATCCGGGTCAGGAAGTTGACAGATTGAGTCAGTCCCAATGTCACAAAAGTCTTTTGCTGAGGTGCCATGGCAGGTGAGAGAGGTACCCACACCTAGCCAACTGGCATGATGACAATTGAAGTCACCACATATGAGGAAGAGAGAGAGTGGATGAGAGGACAGAATTTGGTCCATGTTTTCAGATCATGAGGTGTAGATGGAGTCATCACTGTTTGGTGGACGGTACAGTACACATATAAACATGAGATGGGAGTGGAGGGAACCCATAGCCAGAGGTATTCTTGGGGGTGTGGGGGAGTGAGGGCAGTGCATGGAGAGTGAGGAATAGAGTCTTTGTTGAAGAGAATAACTCCTCCACTACGACGAGTCTCAGCTCTGTCATACCAGAGGAGGGAGTAACCGGGGAGAGATACTTGGGAGTCAGAGACGTCTTGGGAGAGGAAAGTTTCTGTTTATCACATTATGTCTGCTTCATCAGTGGCAACGTGTATGGAAAGATCTATGAGGTTTGAGCGAAGGCCCTGGATGTTTAAGGGTCAAACACTGTTCAGGAATCGGGAAGAGATAGGGGAGGAGGTTTTGGGTGCAGGGGAGGAGGGGAGAGGTAAGGATAGTTGTTGAAAGAATGTGGGGGATTGCAGAAGAGCTGGGCGAGAGGTCAGGATGAGGAGGAGAAAAGCTTAGTGGTGATGGCATGAGGTACAGTGAGGAGTAATAAGAGAGGGGGCAGGGGGCAGTTGAAGATTGGAGGATGTGGAGTGATGAGATGGAAGAGACAGGGTGGGGGAAGGAGGCAGCTTTGTGAATGTGAGCGGGGGACACTTTGGGAAGGGGGAGTGAGGGGGAAGATGAGAGGGGGAGTTTTTGAGAAAAGTGAGAGGGAAGCTTGGAGGGGGAAGAGTGTGAAGGTTACTTTGAGAGGGAGAGGAGACAATGAGAGCAGGCACGGCCAAGGTAGAGGAGGCGATGAGAGAGGTGGGGAGAGGGGAAAGATGCGACTTGGGAGAGGTATGGTGAAGAAGGGAGTGGGCAGGGGGAGGTACAAGATTTGAGGGGTTGGGAAGAGGGAGAGCTGTGCTAAGAGGAAGGTTGTTCATAAAGCACAACATTGTCTCTGAAAACTCCCCTACCCCCACCTCTCTCTCTTTGTCCCATCCTTGCCCTACCCCCTCCCAATACAATGCAGCAGCCTCCTCCCACACCTATCTACCTGTCTCTGTCTCTGTCTATCTCCAGATGTATCCGGGGGGGGGGGTTGGTGTTTATGTCCGATCAGGAGTTTTTTTTTTCTCCAGACGTGTCCGAGCAGTGTTTGTCTCCAGACATGTCGGGGAGTGTTTATGTACGGACGGGAGTTTGTCTCTGATCATGTCCGAGCAGTGTCTGTTTCCGGACGGCTTGGCTCCAGATGTCTGGCGGGTTTTGTCTGCAGACCTGTCTGGGCGGTGTTTGTCTTCAGGCGGTATTTATAGTATAACCTGTATAAAATGGATTTCAGACATTATTTTGTTTCCATCTTCACTGTTATTCTATGCGGAATAATTTTGATGAGACGGTGTGAATCGTAATTACTTCTCCACCGCACGCACGTTTGCCTTCCCTTCCTCTCACCTAACACTGTCTTCCCTTCCCACACCCCTCCTCACTCCCACACCCCTTCTTGCTCCCCCTCCCTTCTCTCTCCCCCCTCCCCCACTTCTTCACTCTCCCCCTCTCTCACCCACCCCTCTCTCTATCTCTTTCTCCCCCCCTCTTTTTCCCATCCCTTTATAATCCCAATCAGCGAAGTGTCAGGTGGTATTTGCTAGTTTTTAATGGAATAATTATTTTAAAGATCGTTAAATCCAGAACTTTAGCACTACTGAAGCAGTCTTATCTTCCAACCACCCTTATACACTATAATAAGACTATGTTGAGTCACAATTCAGGAGGTGGACACTTTAATGATCAACGCATTTCCATATTGATGGATTCTTCCTCACCCCGATACACATGCCATGCTCTCTAATGCTATATATTGATATATTGCATGGTTCTTGGAAGTATTATGAGGGCAATTTGTGTTCTGCAGTCTCGAGTATGTGATTCAATTTGAATAAAAGTTTAACCAGGTTTAAATGCATGAAAATAAATACATTTTGTGTATTACCACCATTTCCCCAGTATCGATGACACTACCCGAACTAACACGTTGCATTATCTATTCGTGCCTGTTGTTTGTGTCCTTTACAACATCCTTAAAACCAGTAAGGTTGCTGTTTGGAATGATTTTCAGTTTTGTTTGCCTACCCGGCATGCAAGTAGAGTAAAAAAAAAAATCTCCCTCCTCTCTGCACATGTGTGGTTGGGACGCATTCTGAGCTAAGGTGTGATAAAAGGAAGCATTTATCTTCCTATTCATGTTCAAAATATAACATTCAGTTTATAGAAGTTGTTCCTCAATCTTAAACTGATGATCATAAACTGATAAGACAGACCGACGGACAGACTGATGGACACTAACCAATTGCTTAACCCCACTTGTATAGCCTGGTGTTGGCTCAGTGGTTCGGCTGGTGGCTTGGGATCCAAGGGTCCTGAGTTCAGCCCTGTCGGCCTCTGAATTAATAAACCAGGGGTTGACTCAGCTTGTCATCCTTTCGAAGTCAGCAAAATGAGTACCAGTTCCAGTGTGTGTACTGGTAGAGGGGCACTGCATCAGCGACACTCATGCTTCAAGAAATGATAGCGACCAACACCACCCCACTTTTCACTTCGCATGTGCAGAGTAATGACTGAGGGTCTAGAGTTTCATAGCTCTTCATTTTAAATGGATGAGGGGAAGGGTGGCCGTATTTATTATCCGCCTCCATTTTGGAACCCCCCCCCCGCCCCCCACTTTACAATCTCCTTGCAAGTTCCACTAAATTCTCAGCCGATCCTTGCCAGCTGCATGATCATGCGGGTGTTGTGCTCTGAGTGGCGGACATTGACGATGAGGCATTTACACTTGTGTATTTTCTGCTCCAGGCTGTGTTTTGCATGTACCTCCCGCTCCCTGGATATGGGTATATAGCGTTACAGGTGACTATTAATATTTCTAAAGCATAACGACCCGAGCCAATGACGTCACAAAGGATATGGCGAACAATGCAAAATATGCATGCATGCATGGATGGCAATGGCAGCCCCAGGCAGTATGTGGTTTGGAGCATGTGAGCATTATTGCATCGAGACTTGTCTGGGTGTGTTTTCAGGCTGTAGGTAAATTTGGTTGAAAAAAAATGACAAACCTGAGTAATTGATCAATTAATCAGGTGGTCATTACATCCCATACCTGCCTATGGTAACAGAGGAGTGTTTATGGCTTGCTACTCCACCACAAAATGGTTCGATCATATCTACAACTAAGTTTAAAAAAAAAAAACAAAACAGGTCTGACTTCGAACAGTTTGGAGGAATGTTTAGTGTAATTTAATCCCATTGCACTAGAATAGCGCATTCCCCTTCCCCATGCCCCCCATACCCCCCCCCCCACTTCTCCCCACCACCCAAAAAAAAATCTTCCAACCCTTCCATCCCCACATGGCTTCACCCAATCTGGAATTTTTTCATACAAACAAAGAACTCGAACACTCAAAGCACTGCTCGTGCTAACGCAGCCATTATGATTTTAACTTGTGATGACAATGTAAAGTGGTGATAACTGTGACTGAATGAGGTGATATTGATGGCGACCTCTTATGATGGCAATATTGTGATGTAATGAGGTGATGTCATGGTAACATACTGTAATAAGATGATATTAATAGTGACGTAATAAGGTGGTGATGATGACATAAGGAGATGATGGCAGTAGTGACCTATAAACGAGGTGATGACGATGAAGCTGTAAAGATGTGATGGCAATGCTGACTTCATGGGGTGAAGTCGACATGGTAATGTTTGAGATGATGTGAAACGGTGGATTTTTAGCACACACTGAAACTATCAAAGTGTACCGCGGACACGGTGGTTACAGGTGGGGATTTATGACCATTACACATGGATGTCAGGATCGATGCCAATTTGAACCTGCTTCATTACTTCATGACGCACTCCATTGTTATTTCTTATGATATCAGCAAAATATTTATTATTAAAATGTTGACATGACTGTTCAAAAAACACCGAAAGTGCACAGATTTTGGTGGTGAACTGAACTCGGGAAGCTCTCACGGGTCGGTGGCAGATCAATCAAGGATGCGATGGTTCATCATGAAGTGCAGATCACAATGGCTGCACATCATCACAGCAACACATCACCATAAATGCACATTGCCTAGATGGCTGCTCACCACTATCGCCCCATTTCATTTGAGCTGCTCACCACAATGGCTCCACAACGTTATGACAGTACATTTTCACGACAACCCATCATAATGCCTCAAAATCATTGGGATTGCATACCATTATAGCTGCGCATATTATTACAGAAGCAAATTAATATTGACTGCACGTGATTGGGACTGCACTTCATCAATGGTTTGAAATCGGGGCTGAAAATCACGATGATTGTACATTCATGAGGCTGCACAAAGACCACATTTATCACTGCACACCATACATCCCAATCTGAAACCGCTGAACATCCTTGCTACCTCTAAAATGTCACATGTCTCAACCAGTAGCCGCCATGCATCCCAACCTCAAACTGCCATGCATCCCAACCTCAAACTGCCATGCATCCCAACCCGTAACTGCCAAACATCGCAACTCATAGGCACCATACATGCCAATTTGAAACCGCCATAGATCCCAACCTGTAATCGCCATACATCCCAACCTGTAACCACCGTATATCCCAGCCTGGAACCACCATATATCCCAAACTGTAACCACCGTATTTTCCAAACTGTAACCACTGTATATCCCAACCTGTAACCACCGTATATCCCAGCCTGGAACCACCATATTTCCCAACCTGTAACCACCGTATATCCCAACCTGTAACCACCGTATATCCCAGCCTGGAACCACCATATATCCCAAACTGTAACCACCATATATCCCAGCCTGGAACCACCGTATATCCCAAACTGTAACAACCGTGTATCCCGACCTGTAACTGCCACACAACACTGCAACCAGTAACGACTGTACATCCCAACCTGTAACCGCTATAAATCGTCAATTGTAACAGCCATATTTCTCAAAGAATAACCACTGTCAAGCGCAAAATGTAACTGCCAGAAATCACAAACTGTAAACACCATACATCCATACCTGTGATGTGCTTATACATCCCGAACTGTTGCCGCCATAGAGCGCCAACTATAACCAGCATAGAGTGCCAACTACAACTGTCATAAAGTATCAACTATGACCGCTACATAATGCCAATTATAACCACCATAAAGTTCCAACTATGACCGCTACATAATGCCAATTATAACCACCATAAAGTGCCAGCTGTGACCGCCATAGAGCGCTGACTGCAACCGCCGGAGAGCACCGACTGCGACCATCGTCGAGCACTGAC
Organism: Eptatretus burgeri; assembly: GCF_056783735.1. NCBI lineage: Eukaryota > Metazoa > Chordata > Myxini > Myxiniformes > Myxinidae > Eptatretus > Eptatretus burgeri. The sequence continues at coordinate 32,746,630 of NC_140978.1, read as the reverse complement.
TGTGACCGCCATAGACCGTCGACTGCGACCGCCAAAGAGCGCTGACTGAGATGGCTGTGGAGCTTCGACTGTGACTGCCATAGAGCACTGACTGAGATGGCCGTAGAGCCTCGACTGCGACCGCCTTAAAGCATCCACTGCGACCGCCTCAGAGCGCCAACTGCAACTGCTGTATAGCTCCGACTGTGACCGCCGTAGAGCGCCGACAGCGACCACCTTAGAGCATCCACTGTGAGCGCCTTAGAGCATCCACTGTGACCACATTAGAGTGCCAACTGCAACTGCTGTATATCTCCGACTGAGACCGCCGTAGAGCCTCGACTGCGACCGCCGTAGAGTGCCAACTGCAACTGCTGTATAGCTCCGACTGTGACCGCCGTAGAGCGCCGACGGCGACCACCTTAGAGCATCCACTGTGAGCACCTTAGAGCATCCACTGCGACTGCATTAGAGCATCCACTGTGACCGCCTTAGAGTGCCAACTGCAACTGCTGTATAGCTCCGACTGCGACCGCCGTATAGCTCTGACTGAGACCGCCGTAGAGCCTCGACTGCGACCGCCGTAGAGTGCCAAATGCAACTGCTGTATAGCTCCGACTGCGACCGCCGTAGAGCGCCGACTGCGACCACCTTAGAGCATCCACTGCGACCGCCTTAGAGCATCCACTGCGACTGCCTTAGAGCATCCACAGTGACTGCCTTAGAGTGCCAACTGCAACTGCTGTATAGCTCGGACTGCGACCGCCATATAGCTCTGACTGAGACCGCCGTAGAGCGCCAACTATGACCACTGCAGAGCACCAACTCTGACCTCCGCAGAGCGCTGAATGTGACCGTCATAGAGCGCCGACTGCGATGGCCGTAGAGCGCCAGCTATGATGTCCGTAGAGCGGTGAATGTGACCATCGTAGAGCACCGACTGCGACGGCCGTAGATTGTTGAATGTGACCGCCGTAGAGTGCCGACTGTGAGCGCCGTAGAGCACGACTGCTACGGCCGTAGAGCGCTGAATGTGACCGCCGTAGAGTGCTGAATGTGACCGCCGTAGAGCAGCGACTGCTACGGCCGTAGAGCGCAAACTGTGAGCGACATAGAGCGCCAGCTGTGACAGCCATAGAGCGCCAACTGTGACCGTCGTAGAGCGCCAACTGTGACCGTCGTAGAGCGCCAACTGTGACCATCGTAGAGCGCCAACTGTGACCGTTGTAGAGCGCCGACTGCAACGGGCGTAGAGCAGCGACTGTGACTGCCGTAGAACACCGACTGTGACCGCCGTAGAGCGCCGACTGCAACGGCCGTAGAGCGCCGACTGTGACTGCCGTAGAACACCGACTGCGACCGCCGTAGAGCGCCGAATGTGACCTCCGTAGAGCGCCAACTGTATCCCCCATACATCCCAACCTTTAATGACCATACATCCAAAACTGTAACAACCATACATCGCAACCTGTAACTGCCAAACAACCCTGCAACCAGCAACCGCCACCATGCATCCCAACCCATAACCGCCATGCATCATAACCCGGAGCCGCCATGTTTTCCAATCTCATACTGCCACACACCCCAACCTCAAACCCTCAGGCATCCCAACCTCAAACTGCCATACATCAAAAACCTCAAACCACCATGCATCTGAACCTATAACTGCCATGCATCCCAATCTCGAACCACCAAGCATCCCAACCTCAAACAGCCATGCATCCCAACCTCAAGCCACCAAGCATCCCAACATCAAACATCCATGCATCCCAACCTCAAACAGCCATGCATCCCAACCTCAAACAGCCATGAATCCCACCCTCAAATCGCCATGCATCCCAACCTCAAATCTCCATGCATCCCAACCTCAAATCGCCATGCCTCCCAACCTCAAATCGCCAACATCCCACCCTCAAATCACCATGCATCCCACCTTCAAATTGCCATGCATCCCAACCTCAAATGGCCATGCATCCCAACCTCAAATCGCCAACCATCCAACCCTCAAATCACCATGCATCCCACCCTCAAATTGCCATGCATCCCAACCTCAAATGGCCATGCATCCCAACTTCAAACCGACATGCATCCCAACCTCAAACCGACATGCATCGCACCCTCAAACCGACATGCATCCCAACCTCAAATGGCCATGCATCCCAACTTCAAACCGACATGCATCCCAACCTCAAATCGCCATGCATCCCAACCTCATATCACCATGCATCCCAACCTCAAATCGCCATGCATCCCAACCTCAAATTGCCATGCATCCCAACCTCAAATCGCAATGCATCCCAACCTCGAACCGCCATGCATCCCAAGCTCAAATTTCCATGCATCCCAACCTCAAACCGACATGCATCCCAACCTCAAAATGACAAGCATCCCAACCTCAAAATGACATGCATCCAAACGTCAAATTGCCATGCATCCCACCCTCAAATCGCCATGCATCCCACCCTCAAATCGCCATGCATCCCACCCTCAAATCGCCATGCATCCCAACCTCAAATCGCCATGCATCCCAACCTCAAACCGACATGCATCCCACCCTCAAACGGACATGCATCCCACCCTCAAACCACCATATATCCCACCCTCAAACCGACACGCATGCCACCCTAAAAACGACATGCATCCCAACCTCAAACGCCATGCATTGCACCCTCAAACCGACATGCATCCCAACCTCAAATCGCCATGCATCGCACCCTCAAACCGACATGCATCCCAACCTCAAATTGCCATGCATCGCACCCTCAAACCGACACGCATCCCAACCTCAAACCGACATGCATCGCACCCTCAAACCGACATGCATCCCAACCTCAAACCGACATGCATCCCAACCTCAAATCGACATGCATCCCAACCTCAAATCGCCATGCATCGCACCCTCAAAGCGACATGCATCGCACCCTCAAATCGCCATGCATCGCACCCTCTAACTGACATGCATCCCAACCTCAAACCTACATGCATCGCACCCTCAAACCGACATGCATCCCAACCTCAAATCGACATGCATCCCAACCTCAAATCTCCATGCATCGCACCCTCAAAGCGACATGCATCCCAACCTCAAACCGACATGCATCGCACCCTCTAACTGACACGCATCCCAACCTCAAACCTACATGCATCGCACCCTCAAAACGACATGCATCCCTACCTCAAATCGACATGCATCGCACCCTCAAACCGACATGCATCCCACCCTCAAATTGCCATTCATCCCAACCTCAAACCGACACGCATTCCAACCTCAAACCACAATACATCCCACCCTCAAACCACCATGCATCCCAATCTCAAACCGACATGCATCCCAACCTCAAATCGCCATGCATCGCACCCTCAAACCGACATGCATCCCAACCTCAAACCGACATGCATCACACCCTCAAACCGACAGCATCCCACCCTCAAACCACCATGCATCCCAACCTCAAATCGTCATGCATCCCAACCTCAAATCGCCATGCATCGCACCCTCAAAGCGACATGCATCCCAACCTCAAATCGACATGCATCGCACCCTCAAATCGACACGCATCCCAACCTCAAATTGACATGCATCGCACCCTCAAACCGCCATGCATCCCAACGTCAAACCGCCATGCATCCCAACCTCAAACCGCCATGCATCCCACCCTCAAACCGCCATGCATCCCACTCTCAAACCGCCATGCATCCCACCCTCAAACCGCCATGCATCCCACCCTCAAACCGCCATGCATCCCACCCTCAAACCGCCATGCATCCCACCCTCAAACCGCCATGCATCCCACCCTCAAACCGCCATGCATCTCTCCTCAAACCGCCATGCATCCCTCCCTCAAACCGCCATGCATCCCTCCCTCAAACCGCCATGCATCCCACCCTCAAACCGCCATGCATCCCACCCTCAAACCGCCATGCATCCCACCCTCAAACCGCCATGCATCCCACCCTCAAACCACCATGCATCCCACCCTCAAACCGCCATGCATCCCACCCTCAAACCGCCATGCATCCCACCCTCAAACTGCCATGCATCCCAACCTCAAACCCCCATAAGACCCACCGGCAAACTACCATACAACCCAATCTCAAACCGACATGCATCCCAGTCTCAAACCACCATACATCCCACCCTCAAACCACCATACATCCCACCCTCAAACCGACATGCATCCCACCCTCAAACCGACATACATCCCAACCTCAAACGGCATGCATTACACCCTCAAACCGACATGCATCCCACCCTCAAATCGCCATGCATCGCACCCTCAAACCGACACGCATCCCAACCTCAAATCGCCATGCATCGCACCCTCAAACCGACATTCATCCCAACCTCAAACCGACATGCATCCCAACCTCAAATCGCCAAGCATCGCACCCTCAAAGCGACATGCATCCCAACCTCAAACCGACATGCATCCCAACCTCAAACCGACATGCATCACACCCTCAAACCGACAGCATCCCACCCTCAAACCACCATGCATCCCAACCTCAAATCGCCATGCATCCCAACCTCAAATCGCCATGCATCGCACCCTCAAAGCGACATGCATCCCAACCTCAAATCGTCATGCATCGCACCCTCAAATCGACACGCATCCCAACCTCAAATTGACATGCATCGCACCCTCAAACCGCCATGCATCCCAACCTCAAACCGCCATGCATCCCACCCTCAAACCGCCATGCATCCCACCCTCAAACCGCCATGCATCCCACCCTCAAACCGCCATGCATCCCACCCTCAAACTGCCATGCATCCCTCCCTCAAACCGCCATGCATCCCACCCTCAAACCGCCATGCATCCCACCCACAAACCGCCATGCATCCCACCCTCAAACCGCCATGCATCCCACCCTCAAACCGCCATGCATCCCACCCTCAAACCACAATGCATCCCTCTCAAACCGCCATGCATCCCAACCTCAAACCGCCATGCATCCCACCCTCAAACCGCCATGCATCCCACCCTCAAATCGCCATGCATCCCACCCTCAAACCGCCATGCATCCCACCCTCAAACCGCCATCCTTCCCACCCTCAAACCGACACGCATCCCAACCTCTAACCGCCATGCATCCCAACCTCTAACCGCCACACATCCCAACCTCTAACCGCCACGCATCCCAACCTCAAACCGCCACGCATCCCACCCTCAAACCGACATGCATCCCACCCTCAAACCACCATACATCCCACCCTCAACCCGCCATGCATCCCAACCTCAAACCGCCATGCATCCCAACCTCAAACCGCCATGCATCCCAACCTCAAACCACCATACATCCCACCCTCAAACTACCATACATCCCAACCTCAAACCGACATACATCCCACTCTCAAACCACCATACATCCCACCCTCAAACCACCATACATCCCACCCTCAAACCGACATGCATCCCACCCTCAAACCGACATGCATTCCACCCTCAAACCGACATACATCCCAACCTCAAACGGCATGCATTACACCCTCAAACCAACATGCATCCCACCCTCAAATTGCCATGCATCGCACACTCAAACCGACATGCATCCCACCCTCAAATTGCCATGCATCGCACACTCAAACCGACATGCATCCCAACCTCAAACCGACACGGATCCCAACCTCAAACCGACATACATCCCAACCTCAAACGGCATGCATTACACCCTCAAACCGACATGCATCCCACCCTCAAATTGCCATGCATCGCACCCTCAAACCGACATGCATCCCAACCTCAAACCGACATGCATACCACCCTCAAACCGACATGCATCCCAACCTCAAACCGACATACATCGCACTCTCAAAGTGACATGCATCCCAACCTCAAATCGCCATGCATCACACCCTCAAACCGACATGCATCCCAACCTCAAACTGACATGCATCGCACCCTCAAACCGCCATGCATCCCAACCTCAAATCGCCATGCATCCCAACCTCAAACCGACATGCATCCCACCCTGAAACCACCATACATCCCACTCTCAAACCACCATACATCCCACCCTCAAACCACCATACATCCCACCCTTAAACCGACATGCATCCCACCCTCAAACCGACATGCATCCCACCCTCAAACCGACATACATCCCAACCTCAAACGGCATGCATCACACCCTCAAACCGACATGCATCCCACCCTCAAATTGCCATGCATCGCACCCTCAAACCGACATGCATCCCAACCTCAAACCGACATGCATACCACCCTCAAACCGACACGCATCCCAACCTCAAACCGACATGCATACCACCCTCAAACCGACATGCATCCCAACCTCAAACCGACACGGATCCCAACCTCAAACCGACATACATCCCAACCTCAACCGGCATGCATTACACCCTCAAACCGACATGCATCCCACCCTCAAATTGCCATGCATCGCACCCTCAAACCGACATGCATCCCAACCTCAAACCGACATGCATACCACCCTCAAACCGACATGCATCCCAACCTCAAACCGACACGGATCCCAACCTCAAACCGACATACCTCGCACTCTCAAAGTGACATGCATCCCAACCTCAAACCGACATGCATCACACCCTCAAACCGACATGCATCCCAACCTCAAACTGACATGCATCGCACCCTCAAACCGCCATGCATCCCAACCTCAAATCCCCACGCACCCCCACCTCAACCCGCCATGCATCCCACCCTGAAACCACCATACATCCCACTCTCAAACCACCATACATCCGACCCTCAAACCACCATACATCCCACCCTCAAACCGACATGCATCCCACCCTCAAACCGACATGCATCCCACCCTCAAACCGACATACATCCCAACCTCAAACGGCATGCATTACACCCTCAAACCGACATGCATCCCACCCTCAAATTGCCATGCATCGCACCCCTCAAACCGACATGCATCCCAACCTCAAACCGACATGCATACCACCCTCAAACCGACACGCATCCCAACCTCAAACCGACATGCATACCACCCTCAAACCGACATGCATCCCAACCTCAAACCGACACGGATCCCAACCTCAAACCGACATACATCCCAACCTCAACCGGCATGCATTACACCCTCAAACCGACATGCATCCCACCCTCAAATTGCCATGCATCGCACCCTCAAACCGACATGCATCCCAACCTCAAACCGACATGCATACCACCCTCAAACCGACATGCATCCCAACCTCAAACCGACACGGATCCCAACCTCAAACCGACATACATCGCACTCTCAAAGTGACATGCATCACAACCTCAAATCGCCATGCATCACACCCTCAAACCGACATGCATCCCAACCTCAAACCGACATGCATCGCACCCTCAAACCGCCATGCATCCCAACCTCAAATCGCCATGCATCCCAACCTCAAACCGACATGCATCCCACCCTCAAACCACCATACATCCCACCCTCAAACCGTCATACATCCTACCCTCAAATCGCCATGCATCACACCCTCAAACCGACATGCATCCCAACCTCAAACCGACATGCATCCCACCCTCAAACCGACATGCATCCCACCCTCAAACCGACATACATCGCACTCTCAAAGTGACATGCATCCCAACCTCAAACCGACATGCATCACACCCTCAAACCGACATGCATCCCAACCTCAAACTGACATGCATCGCACCCTCAAACCGCCATGCATCCCAACCTCAAATCGCCATGCATCCCAACCTCAAACCGACATGCATCCCACCCTGAAACCACCATACATCCCACTCTCAAACCACCATACATCCCACCCTCAAACCACCATACATCCCACCCTCAAACCGACATGCATCCCACCCTCAAACCGACATGCATCCCACCCTCAAACCGACATACATCCCAACCTCAAACGGCATGCATTACACCCTCAAACCGACATGCATCCCACCCTCAAATTGCCATGCATCGCACCCTCAAACCGACATGCATCCCAACCTCAAACCGACATGCATACCACCCTCAAACCGACACGCATCCCAACCTCAAAGCGACATGCATACCACCCTCAAACCGACATGCATCCCAACCTCAAGCCGACACGGAACCCAACCTCAAGCCGACATACATCCCAACCTCAACCGGCATGCATTACACCCTCAAACCGACATGCATCCCACCCTCAAATTGCCATGCATCGCACCCCTCAAACCGACATGCATCCCAACCTCAAACCGACATGCATACCACCCTCAAACCGACATGCATCCCAACCTCAAACCGACACGGATCCCAACCTCAAACCGACATACATCGCACCCTCAAACCGACATGCATCCCAACCTCAAACCGACATGCATCGCACCCTCAAACCGCCATGCATCCCAACCTCAAATCGCCATGCATCCCAACCTCAAACCGACATGCATCCCACCCTCAAACCACCATACATCCCACACTCAAACCGACATACATCCCACCCTCAAACCGCCATGCATCCCACCCTCAAACCGCCATGCATCCCACCCTCAAACCGCCATGCATCCCACCCTCAAACTGCCATGCATCCCTCCCTCAAACCGCCATGCATCCCACCCTCAAACCGCCATGCATCCCACCCTCAAACCGCCATGCATCCCACCCTCAAACCGCCATGCATCCCACCCTCAAACCGCCATGCACCCCACCCTCAACCCGCCATGCATCCCACCCACAAACCGCAATGCATCCCACCTTCAAACCGCCATGCATCCCAACCCCAAACCGCCATGCACCCCAACCTCAAATCGACATGCATCGCACCCGCAAAACCGACATGCATCCCAACCTCAAATTGACATGCATCGCACCCTCAAACCGCCATGCATCCCAACCTCAAACCGCCATGCATCCCACCCTCAAACCGCCATGCATCCCACCCTCAAACCGCCATGCATCCCACCCTCAAACCGCCATGCATCCCACCCCTCAAACCGCCATGCATCCCAACCTCAACCGGCATGCATTACACCCTCAAACCGACATGCATCCCACCCTCAAATTGCCATGCATCGCACCCTCAAACCGACATGCATCCCAACCTCAAACCGACATGCATACCACCCTCAAACCGACATTCATCCCAACCTCAAACCGACACGGATCCCAACCTCAAACCGACATACATCGCACTCTCAAAGTGACATGCATCCCAACCTCAAATCGCCATGCATCACACCCTCAAACCGACATGCATCCCAACCTCAAACCGACATGCATCGCACCCTCAAACCGCCATGCATCCCAACCTCAAATCGCCATGCATCCCAACCTCAAACCGACATGCATCCCACCCTCAAACCACCATACATCCCACCCTCAAACCGACATACATCCTACCCTCAAATCGCCATGCATCACACCCTCAAACCGTCATGCATCCCAACCTCAAACCGACATGCATCCCACCCTCAAACCGACATGCATCCCACCCTCAAACCACCATACATCCCACCCTCAAACCGACATACATCGCACTCTCAAAGTGACATGCATCCCAACCTCAAACCGACATGCATCACACCCTCAAACCGACATGCATCCCAACCTCAAACTGACATGCATCGCACCCTCAAACCGCCATGCATCCCAACCTCAAATCGCCATGCATCCCAACCTCAAACCGACATGCATCCCACCCTGAAACCACCATACATCCCACTCTCAAACCACCATACATCCCACCCTCAAACCACCATACATCCCACCCTCAAACCGACATGCATCCCACCCTCAAACCGACATGCATCCCACCCTCAAACCGACATGCATCCCACCCTCAAACCGACATACATCCCAACCTCAAACGGCATGCATTACACCCTCAAACCGACATGCATCCCACCCTCAAATTGCCATGCATCGCACCCTCAAACCGACATGCATCCCAACCTCAAACCGACATGCATACCACCCTCAAACCGACACGCATCCCAACCTCAAACCGACATGCATACCACCCTCAAACCGACATGCATCCCAACCTCAAACCGACACGGATCCCAACCTCAAACCGACATACATCCCAACCTCAACCGGCATGCATTACACCCTCAAACCGACATGCATCCCACCCTCAAATTGCCATGCATCGCACCCTCAAACCGACATGCATCCCAACCTCAAACCGAAATGCATACCACCCTCAAACCGACATGCATCCCAACCTCAAACCGACACGGATCCCAACCTCAAACCGACATACATCGCACTCTCAAAGTGACATGCATCCCAACCTCAAACCGCCATGCATCACACCCTCAAACCGACATGCATCCCAACCTCAAACCGACATGCATCGCACCCTCAAACCGCCATGCATCCCAACCTCAAATCGCCATGCATCGCAACCTCAAACCGACATGCATCCCACCCTCAAACCACCATACATCCCACCCTCAAACCGACATACATCCTACCCTCAAATCGCCATGCATCACACCCTCAAACCGACATGCATCCCAACCTCAAACCGACATGCATCCCACCCTCAAACCGACATGCATCCCACCCTCAAACCACCATACATCCCACCCTCAAACCGACATACATCCCACCCGCAAATCGCCATGCATCGCACCCTCAAACCGACATGCATCCCAACCTCAAACCGACATGCATAGCACCCTCAAACCGACACGCATCCCAACCTCAAACCGACACGCATCCCAACCTCAAATCGCCATGCATCGCACCCTCAAACCGACATGCATCGCACCCTCAAACCGACATTCATCCCAACCTCAAACCGAGATGCATCCCAACCTCAAACCACCATACATCCCACCCTCAAACTGACATGTATCGCACCCTCAAAGCGACATGCATCCCAACCTCAAACCGACATGCATCGCACCCTCTAACTGACACGCATCCCAACCTCAAACCTACATGCATCGCACCCTCAAAACGACATGCATCCCTACCTCAAATCGACATGCATCGCACCCTCAAACCGACATGCATCCCATCCTCAAATTGCCATTCATCCCAACCTCAAACCGACACGCATCCCAACCTCAAACTGACATTCATCCCAACCTCAAAGCGACATTCATCCCAACCTCAAACCACCATACATCCCACCCTCAAACCGACATGTATCCCACCCTCAAACCACCATGTATCCCAATCTCAAACCGACATGCATCCCAACCTCAAATCGCCAAGCATCGCACCCTCAAAGCGACATGCATCCTAACCTCAAACTGACATGCATCCCAACCTCAAACCGACATGCATCACACCCTCAAACCGACAGCATCCCACCCTCAAACCACCATGCATCCCAACCTCAAATCGCCATGCATCCCAACCTCAAATCGCCATGCATCGCACCCTCAAAGCGACATGCATCCCAACCTCAAATCGACATGCATCGCACCCTCAAATCGACACGCATCCCAACCTCAAATTGACATGCATCGCACCCTCAAACCGCCATGCATCCCAACCTCAAACCGCCATGCATCCCACCCTCAAACCGCCATGCATCGCACCCTCAAACCGCCATGCATCCCACCCTCAAACCGCCATGCATCCCACCCTCAAACTGCCATGCATCCCTCCCTCAAACCGCCATGCATCCCACCCTCAAACCGCCATGCATCCCACCCTCAAACCGCCATGCATCCCACCCTCAAACGCCATGCATCCCACCCTCAAACCGCCATGCATCCCACCCTCAAACCGCAATGCATCCCACCTTCAAACCGCCATGCATCCCAACCTCAAACCGCCATGCATCCCAACCTCAAATCGACATGCATCGCACCCTCAAACCGACATGCATCCCAACCTCAAATTGACATGCATCGCACCCTCAAACCGCCATGCATCCCAACCTCAAACCGCCATGCATCCCACCCTCAAACCGCCATGCATCCCACCCTCAAACCGCCATGCATCCCACCCTCAAACCGCCATGCATCCCACCCTCAAACCGCCATGCATCCCTCCCTCAAACCGCCATGCATCCCACCCTCAAACCGCCATGCATCCCACCCTCAAACCAATATGCATCGCACCCTCAAACCGACATGCATCACACCCTCAAACCGACATGCATCCCACCCTCAAACCACGAGACATCACACCCTCAAACCGACATACATCCCACCCTCAAACCGACATACATCCCACCCTCAAACCACCATACATCCCACCCTCAAACCACGAGACATCCCACCCTCAAACCACCATGCATCCCAATCTCAAACCGACATGCATCCCAACCTCAAATCGCCATGCATCGCACCCTCAAACCGACATGCATCCCAACCTCAAACCGACATGCATCACACCCTCAAACCGACAGCATCCCACCCTCAAACCACCATGCATCCCAACCTCAAATCGTCATGCATCCCAACCTCAAATCGCCATGCATCGCACCCTCAAAGCGACATGCATCCCAACCTCAAATCGACATGCATCGCATCCTCAAATCGACACGCATCCCAACCTCAAATTGACATGCATCGCACCCTCAAACCGCCATGCATCCCAACGTCAAACCGCCATGCATCCCAACCTCAAACCGCCATGCATCCCACCCTCAAACCGCCATGCATCCCACTCTCAAACCGCCATGCATCCCACCCTCAAACCGCCATGCATCCCACCCTCAAACCGCCATGCATCCCACCCTCAAACCGCCATGCATCCCACCCTCAAACCGCCATGCATCCCACCCTCAAACCGCCATGCATCTCTCCTCAAACCGCCATGCATCCCTCCCTCAAACCGCCATGCATCCCTCCCTCAAACCGCCATGCATCCCACCCTCAAACCGCCATGCATCCCACCCTCAAACCGCCATGCATCCCACCCTCAAACCGCCATGCATCCCACCCTCAAACCACCATGCATCCCACCCTCAACCCGCCATGCATCCCACCCTCAAACCGCCATGCATCCGACCCTCAAACTGGCATGCATCCCAACCTCAAAGCACCATAAGTCCCACCCTCAAACTACCATACATCCCAACCTCAAACCGACATACATCCCACTCTCAAACCACCATACATCCCACCCTCAAACCACCATACATCCCACCCTCAAACCGACATGCATCCCACCCTCAAACCGACATACATCCCAACCTCAAACGGCATGCATTACACCCTCAAACCGACATGCATCCCACCCTCAAATCGCCATGCATTCCACCCTCAAACCGACACGCATCCCAACCTCAAATCGCCATGCATCGCACCCTCAAACCGACATTCATCCCAACCTCAAACCGACATGCATCCCAACCTCAAATCGCCAAGCATCGCACCCTCAAAGCGACATGCATCCCAACCTCAAACCGACATGCATCCCAACCTCAAACCGACATGCATCACACCCTCAAACCGACAGCATCCCACCCTCAAACCACCATGCATCCCAACCTCAAATCGCCATGCATCCCAACCTCAAATCGCCATGCATCGCACCCTCAAAGCGACATGCATCCCAACCTCAAATCGTCATGCATCGCACCCTCAAATCGACACGCATCCCAACCTCAAATTGACATGCATCGCACCCTCAAACCGCCATGCATCCCAACCTCAAACCGCCATGCATCCCACCCTCAAACCGCCATGCATCCCACCCTCAAACCGCCATGCATCCCACCCTCAAACCGCCATGCATCCCACCCTCAAACTGCCATGCATCCCTCCCTCAAACCGCCATGCATCCCACCCTCAAACCGCCATGCATCCCACCCACAAACCGCCATGCATCCCACCCTCAAACCGCCATGCATCCCACCCTCAAACCGCCATGCATCCCACCCTCAAACCACAATGCATCCCTCTCAAACCGCCATGCATCCCAACCTCAAACCGCCATGCATCCCACCCTCAAACCGCCATGCATCCCACCCTCAAATCGCCATGCATCCCACCCTCAAACCGCCATGCATCCCACCCTCAAACCGCCATCCTTCCCACCCTCAAACCGACACGCATCCCAACCTCTAACCGCCATGCATCCCAACCTCTAACCGCCACACATCCCAACCTCTAACCGCCACGCATCCCAACCTCAAACCGCCACGCATCCCACCCTCAAACCGACATGCATCCCACCCTCAAACCACCATACATCCCACCCTCAAACCGCCATGCATCCCAACCTCAAACCGCCATGCATCCCAACCTCAAACCGCCATGCATCCCAACCTCAAACCACCATACATCCCACCCTCAAACTACCATACATCCCAACCTCAAACCGACATACATCCCACTCTCAAACCACCATACATCCCACCCTCAAACCACCATACATCCCACCCTCAAACCGACATGCATCCCACCCTCAAACCGACATGCATTCCACCCTCAAACCGACATACATCCCAACCTCAAACGGCATGCATTACACCCTCAAACCAACATGCATCCCACCCTCAAATTGCCATGCATCGCACACTCAAACCGACATGCATCCCAACCTCAAACCGACATGCATACCACCCTCAAACCGACATGCATCCCAACCTCAAACCGACACGGATCCCAACCTCAAACCGACATACATCCCAACCTCAAACGGCATGCATTACACCCTCAAACCGACATGCATCCCACCCTCAAATTGCCATGCATCGCACCCTCAAACCGACATGCATCCCAACCTCAAACCGACATGCATACCACCCTCAAACCGACATGCATCCCAACCTCAAACCGACATACATCGCACTCTCAAAGTGACATGCATCCCAACCTCAAATCACCATGCATCACACCCTCAAACCGACATGCATCCCAACCTCAAACTGACATGCATCGCACCCTCAAACCGCCATGCATCCCAACCTCAAATCGCCATGCATCCCAACCTCAAACCGACATGCATCCCACCCTGAAACCACCATACATCCCACTCTCAAACCACCATACATCCCACCCTCAAACCACCATACATCCCACCCTTAAACCGACATGCATCCCACCCTCAAACCGACATGCATCCCACCCTCAAACCGACATACATCCCAACCTCAAACGGCATGCATCACACCCTCAAACCGACATGCATCCCACCCTCAAATTGCCATGCATCGCACCCTCAAACCGACATGCATCCCAACCTCAAACCGACATGCATACCACCCTCAAACCGACACGCATCCCAACCTCAAACCGACATGCATACCACCCTCAAACCGACATGCATCCCAACCTCAAACCGACACGGATCCCAACCTCAAACCGACATACATCCCAACCTCAACCGGCATGCATTACACCCTCAAACCGACATGCATCCCACCCTCAAATTGCCATGCATCGCACCCTCAAACCGACATGCATCCCAACCTCAAACCGACATGCATACCACCCTCAAACCGACATGCATCCCAACCTCAAACCGACACGGATCCCAACCTCAAACCGACATACATCGCACTCTCAAAGTGACATGCATCCCAACCTCAAACCGACATGCATCACACCCTCAAACCGACATGCATCCCAACCTCAAACTGACATGCATCGCACCCTCAAACCGCCATGCATCCCAACCTCAAATCGCCATGCATCCCAACCTCAAACCGACATGCATCCCACCCTGAAACCACCATACATCCCACTCTCAAACCACCATACATCCCACCCTCAAACCACCATACATCCCACCCTCAAACCGACATGCATCCCACCCTCAAACCGACATGCATCCCACCCTCAAACCGACATACATCCCAACCTCAAACGGCATGCATTACACCCTCAAACCGACATGCATCCCACCCTCAAATTGCCATGCATCGCACCCTCAAACCGACATGCATCCCAACCTCAAACCGACATGCATACCACCCTCAAACCGACACGCATCCCAACCTCAAACCGACATGCATACCACCCTCAAACCGACATGCATCCCAACCTCAAACCGACACGGATCCCAACCTCAAACCGACATACATCCCAACCTCAACCGGCATGCATTACACCCTCAAACCGACATGCATCCCACCCTCAAATTGCCATGCATCGCACCCTCAAACCGACATGCATCCCAACCTCAAACCGACATGCATACCACCCTCAAACCGACATGCATCCCAACCTCAAACCGACACGGATCCCAACCTCAAACCGACATACATCGCACTCTCAAAGTGACATGCATCCCAACCTCAAATCGCCATGCATCACACCCTCAAACCGACATGCATCCCAACCTCAAACCGACATGCATCGCATCCTCAAACCGCCATGCATCCCAACCTCAAATCGCCATGCATCCCAACCTCAAACCGACATGCATCCCACCCTCAAACCACCATACATCCCACCCTCAAACCGACATACATCCTACCCTCAAATCGCCATGCATCACAGCCTCAAACCGACATGCATCCCGACCTCAAACCGACATGCGTCCCACCCTCAAACCGACATGCATCCCACCCTCAAACCGACATGCATCCCACCCTCAAACCGACATACATCGCACTCTCAAAGTGACATGCATCCCAACCTCAAACCGACATGCATCACACCCTCAAACCGACATGCATCCCAACCTCAAACTGACATGCATCGCACCCTCAAACCGCCATGCATCCCAACCTCAAATCGCCATGCATCCCAACCTCAAACCGACATGCATCCCACCCTGAAACCACCATACATCCCACTCTCAAACCACCATACATCCCACCCTCAAACCACCATACATCCCACCCTCAAACCGACATGCATCCCACACTCAAACCGACATGCATCCCACCCTCAAACCGACATACATCCCAACCTCAAACGGCATGCATTACACCCTCAAACCGACATGCATCCCACCCTCAAATTGCCATGCATCGCACCCTCAAACCGACATGCATCCCAACCTCAAACCGACATGCATACCACCCTCAAACCGACACGCATCCCAACCTCAAACCGACATGCATACCACCCTCAAACCGACATGCATCCCAACCTCAAACCGACACGGATCCCAACCTCAAACCGACATACATCCCAACCTCAACCGGCATGCATTACACCCTCAAACCGACATGCATCCCACCCTCAAATTGCCATGCATCGCACCCTCAAACCGACATGCATCCCAACCTCAAACCGACATGCATACCACCCTCAAACCGACATGCATCCCAACCTCAAACCGACACGGATCCCAACCTCAAACCGACATACATCGCACCCTCAAACCGACATGCATCCCAACCTCAAACCGACATGCATCGCACCCTCAAACCGCCATGCATCCCAACCTCAAATCGCCATGCATCCCAACCTCAAACCGACATGCATCCCACCCTCAAACCACCATACATCCCACCCTCAAACCGACATACATCCCACCCTCAAACCGCCATGCATCCCACCCTCAAACCGCCATGCATCCCACCCTCAAACCGCCATGCATCCCACCCTCAAACTGCCATGCATCCCTCCCTCAAACCGCCATGCATCCCACCCTCAAACCGCCATGCATCCCACCCTCAAACCGCCATGCATCCCACCCTCAAACCGCCATGCATCCCACCCTCAAACCGCCATGCATCCCACCCTCAAACCGCCATGCATCCCACCCTCAAACCGCAATGCATCCCACCTTCAAACCGCCATGCATCCCAACCTCAAACCGCCATGCATCCCAACCTCAAATCGACATGCATCGCACCCTCAAACCGACATGCATCCCAACCTCAAATTGACATGCATCGCACCCTCAAACCGCCATGCATCCCAACCTCAAACCGCCATGCATCCCACCCTCAAACCGCCATGCATCCCACCCTCAAACCGCCATGCATCCCACCCTCAAACCGCCATGCATCCCACCCTCAAACCGCCATGCATCCCAACCTCAACCGGCATGCATTACACCCTCAAACCGACATGCATCCCACCCTCAAATTGCCATGCATCGCACCCTCAAACCGACATGCATCCCAACCTCAAACCGACATGCATACCACCCTCAAACCGACATGCATCCCAACCTCAAACCGACACGGATCCCAACCTCAAACCGACATACATCGCACTCTCAAAGTGACATGCATCCCAACCTCAAATCGCCATGCATCACACCCTCAAACCGACATGCATCCCAACCTCAAACCGACATGCATCGCACCCTCAAACCGCCATGCATCCCAACCTCAAATCGCCATGCATCCCAACCTCAAACCGACATGCATCCCACCCTCAAACCACCATACATCCCACCCTCAAACCGACATACATCCTACCCTCAAATCGCCATGCATCACACCCTCAAACCGACATGCATCCCAACCTCAAACCGACATGCATCCCACCCTCAAACCGACATGCATCCCACCCTCAAACCACCATACATCCCACCCTCAAACCGACATACATCGCACTCTCAAAGTGACATGCATCCCAACCTCAAACCGACATGCATCACACCCTCAAACCGACATGCATCCCAACCTCAAACTGACATGCATCGCACCCTCAAACCGCCATGCATCCCAACCTCAAATCGCCATGCATCCCAACCTCAAACCGACATGCATCCCACCCTGAAACCACCATACATCCCACTCTCAAACCACCATACATCCCACCCTCAAACCACCATACATCCCACCCTCAAACCGACATGCATCCCACCCTCAAACCGACATGCATCCCACCCTCAAACCGACATGCATCCCACCCTCAAACCGACATACATCCCAACCTCAAGCGGCAGGCATTACACCCTCAAACCGACATGCATCCCACCCTCAAATTGCCATGCATCGCGCCCTCAAACCGACATGCATCCCAACCTCAAACCGACATGCATGCCACCC
>NC_140978.1:32570343-32722843 GCF_056783735.1 Eptatretus burgeri | reverse complement strand
TCTAACTCCCAAAGTTTTCAACTTTCACGTTTCATATTTGGTACATAGGTACAGACTGTGGAGACGGTGTGTCGCGACATACGTTCGCCATCTAAAGTGGTTGCCATGGCAACCAGGATGCTGTTTTCCATGAAGTCGCACAATTCTGTATATACCTTCTTGCTCACTTGTGCTCTTGTTTAGATTTGGTGTTGAATGGTATTCACCTGTTTCATCTGTGTTCGATTCCCGACATGACCGTGAACGACCACGATGGTATTTTTCAACTTTGCACTTTGCATCAACTTTTCGCGGAGGGGGCATTTAAGTCAGTTGTCTCATTTGCTTGTGGACATTAATTGCCCCGCAACACGGGCAATTGTGTTCTGAAGCTTTGCCAGAATCTAAATTCCTCAGAGAACTTGGGGATTGGCCAGGGGTTTGCATTGAGGGATTTTTTTTATTTACTTATTTATTTTATGAATAAGCACTGACAACAAAAATCAGTGCCCACTTTTACCATGATAGTACAAAAGTGGTTTGGGAAGAAATGGACTGTCGTGTCATCCACTGGACAAGGAACATGCATTCCGCAGCTTCAGCGACACTGTTTACCCGCCCTCTTCCCCACAGGTGTAGTTTTGTGGTTGCCATTGGCGAATACAAGCTCATCTGTCTCACATCAATCGTTCCACTATCGTTCTCAGCTACCTGAGTTTCCACAAACCGGTCCAACCCAGATGGGTGTTTTTTTTTAGGGGACACCATCTCCTTACCGGATTGCTGTTGAATCCCAAAAGTAGCTCATCTGCTTTTTTTCAGGTGTTGTATTTAGTCCTGGCAGGGTGTCACAGTCATCCTCTACACTGACAAGCTATTGAGGAGGTGTCGGTTTAGTCACTGACAACCCGACCATGCGGCAGGTATCGATGCGTTACATGTTACCAATGGCAGTCCCAAAGACTGACCTGACACTAAGAGAGCTCGTAGCTTCCCAGGGGATTTTCAGCAGACTTGGATCCACTCATGAAATTGATGAAAGTTCAGGGCTTGCCTGGGAATTCAGGTGAAAGATTTTCAGCAGGCTTGGATCCACCGAATATGAGAGAGCTCTGGGTTTCCAAAGGGATTGCAATGAGGGGGTGTCCACCAGGCTTGGCTCCACCCCTGGAACTTGGGAGAGCTCAGGCATACTGGGGAATTTTAGTGAGGGTTGTTCAGTGGGCTTGTGTCCACCATTGAAAGTATGAGAACTCAGGTCTTGCCAGGGAATTGCAGTGAGGGTTGTTCAGTGGGTATCGGTCCAGCAGCTGTGAAACTCGGGAGAGCTCGGGGCATACCAGGTAATTTAAGTGAGAGATGTTCAGCAGATTACAGCCCACCTGTGAAAATAAGTGAGCTCAGGGCTTATTTGGAGATTCCAGGTAAGGATATACAGTATATGAGGCTTGGGTCCACCAATGAATCTTGGGAGAGCTCAAGCATGCCAGGGAATTTCATTGAGAGATGTTCAGCGGTGTTAGATCTACCCACAAAACTCAGGACTTGCCAGGGAATTGCCGTAAGGTTTGTTCAGTGGGCCTGGATCCACCTGTGAAACTGTAAGAGCTCAAGGCTTGCCAGGTCATTGCAATGAGGGTTTTTTCAGTGGGCTTAAGTCCACCTTTGAAACTTGGGAGAGCTTGGGGCATGCCAAGGAATTTGTTGAGAGATATTCAGCAGGCTCGGCTCCAACTATGAAACTAGGAGAGCTCGGGGCTTCCCAAGAGATTTAGTGAGGTGTTTTCATCGGGCCTCGGTCCACTCCTGAAACTCGGGAGAGCTCAGGCATGTCGGGGAATTTCACCGAGAGATGTTCAGCAGGCTTAGGTCAACCTGTGAATCTCGGAGAGCTTGGGTCTTGCTAGCGGATTGCAGTGAGCGGTGTTCAGCAGGCTCTGGTCCACTCATGAAACTCAGGAGAGCGAAGCGAAGCTGGAGTTTCCACAAATTCCTCTCCATCCGCGCTCTTTCCACCCAGACGAATCTCACAGCTGCGGCTCAGGGTAAAAAAATTGACTTTGCAGTCCTAATTAGGTGAAATTCAATGCCAGGATGAAAACTTGAGAGAATGCAATGACGCCGGCAGTTCGTCGCGTCAGCTTTTGAGCTCTGCTGGCCGGAATCCAGCACAGGCCCATCTAAACCCCCGTGCTGGGTGCATTTGGTGAAACATGCTCCCACTTGGTAACCCGAGGCGCTGGGTTAGCTCTGCTACAAAAGCTTCCCGCTGCTAACCCTAAGCATTGGCTTTTGCTCGGAAGGCTCAGGTCCCTCCTGGAATACTCTTGCAACAATAATGCAATCTGAAAAGATTTGAACTACATTGAACCATTCATTAACCGAGCTGTTTGGTGGTGGGGGGTTGGGGGGGGATTTAGTGCAGCCGTTACCTTTTCCCATGTGCAGTACCTCGTCACGAGGGGAGGTCAAAAAGTTATCAATGGGATGCTCACAGTAGCTCAAGGAAATAATTATTCTAACAGAATGATAGGGTCATGCATGACGTCATCGGTGCCTTCTACAGTCAAAGACAAAAATCAGAGTTTCTTTTGGCCTGAAAACCTGACGGGTCCTTTGAAATCTGTTCGGTCAGCATCGTTGAAAAACAGGAAACACAATTGGACTCCGTAAGACCACCAGGGTTATGAACTGTGTTTCCAGGTTTAGCAAATCGGTGATGTCTCCGCCATCTAATGTGGTATTTAACTTGACTTCGAACATTCACCGGTGGACAGACATATCTTTCAAAGTGCCTTCATCGCAGGTGGGAAGGATACGAACTTTGTTACGTGTGAGGTTGTAGTGTCTGGTTGAGACGATGAAATGTTTTCTTTGAATGCAATTTTTCATTTTCGTCGAATTTTGCTGACTGTGTGACGTGATGCTTCTCAATTTGGATAATGTGAAAACTGTTGTTTGATTTTTTTATTTATTTTTGTATTTCACAGTTATTTAATATATTGGAGGAGAAACGTGGTCTGCTTTTAAACGGTTTTGCAATGTGAAAGTTACGACAGTGGACAAATGGTCATGTATTTATTACGTAATGCCTGGTGTTGGTTTCATGGTTATGGTGGTTGGCTTGGGATCCAAGGATCCTGAGTTCAAATCCTGCTCACCTGTTGAATTAATACCAGGTGGGGTTGACTCAGCCTGTCGTCCTTCCGCGGTCGGCAAAATGAGTGCCGGCTTGCTGGGATCCTGTGCCGGAGTGGCGACCCCTCCAGGATTGTGCCCGATAGCGAAGGAGACTGCGTCGGTAGCACCAACGCTCTGCACAGAGTATGGTCCCGATGGATGGATTTATTACGGAAGCAAATGTAATGGACAGTTCACCTCCTTCCGGCCTTGTGTGCGCTTAAGACTGAACACATCCCCACCACCACGACACCTCAAGCTTTCCTCATTATCCAATCAAAATACCTGTGTCTAAAGTCTAAACAATCGTCATATTTTAATGCCACACTGCCAATGGAATTATTCAAGCTTTAAAACAGGCAAATACTCTGAAATTGCAGGAGTAAAACCTAAGTCAACCATCTGTATAAATTGAAGGGGATGGTGCGCCTCCGGTCCTACCCTACGGTAGTCGATAAATGATTACATAATTTAACAAGAAGGGAACTCAGTTGAGCGCTTTCCTCTGCCAGGCAATGCCTGATCCAGTCGAAAATATCAGGCCCAATACATTTTTGGAAATATCTTGAGATACATCGTTTTTGGCCCAATCTGTCAATGGTGACGAATCACTTTAACAATAAAAAAAAAAAATTCTCGTATCTGGATCTGGATTTGGATCTTCACAAAAATGGAATAAATTTGTTCATGTGACACACCCAACCTGTCCACCAAGTTTTTCGGCCAAATCTGTCCACAACTTTTTTGAGATATTGTGCTATATATCGTTTTTGGCCCTAATCTCTCAATGGTGAAGAATCACTTCATAAACATAGGGACAATACCCTTGGGCGCTCACCCGGTAGAATAATGATAGTGAGGAGGAAGTCAACGTGGGACAGAATCAGCAAAATGTACTAATGAACTAATGTTGTCGCAAATACCTATTTTGGGGAGCACCCCCCCCCCACCCCCGTAAACCCACTGTTTTTTCAATAGCATGAACAAACTTTAGTTCATCATAAGTGTTGAAGGTCGTGGTCAAGTTTCATTGAAATTGTGTGTGTAGTTTCAGAGAAGAAAGAAAATACCTATTTTGGGGAGCAACCCCCCTCCCCCCCACCCCCATAAACCCACTGTTTTTTCAATAGCGTGAACAAACTTTAGTTCATCATAAGTGTTGAAGGTCGTGGTCAAGTTTCATTAAAATTGTGTGTGTAGTTTCAGAGAAGAAAGAAAATACCTATTTTGGGGGGCAACCCCCTTAAATCCCCTTCGGGCACCGTTTTTATTTTATTTTTTGAAACCGTGAACAAACTTTGGTGCATACTGGGTGATGAAGGTTGGGGTCAAGTTTCATCAAAATCGTGCGTTTAGTTTCAGAGAGGAAGTTGCAAGTGTTTATGGATGGACTGACGGATGGACGACCGTGCCATCCCATAAGCTCCCCAGAACTATGTTCCAAGTGAGCGAAAAAATTAACAGATCCGGTTTCAGATCCTCACCAAAATTTAATCAATTCTTCCTTGTCGTACACCCAACGTGTCCACAATGGTTTGTCCGAATCCATCCACAACTTTTTGGGATATCCTGCACACAACCAAACAAACAAGAAAGATGTCATGCAGAGCACGATCTTTGCAAAATCCCTAAAATAAATTTGACCATAAAAATAATTGGTGTTTGAATCCAGTGACCTGCTATGCAAATCCTGTTCCAATTTCTTGTCAATCTGATGAAAATTGAGGATTTTAGAAACTTGACAAAATTGTTGACCTTTTGACCTAAAAAAACCCAAAAAACAATAGGCTTCTTCCTTATGACAAACTCTACCATGTGATGAAGTTTTCTGAAGATCGGTTTAAAAGCGTGACCTGGAAGCAATTGACATACAAAGAACACTCAGAGAGAATAACGCACAAGACCAACCTATACGTGAAAAGTCTTCGATTTTCGCAAGTGACAGACAGACAGACAGACAGACAGACAGAAGGGGGTGAAAACATAACCTCCTTCCACTTTCCACATTCCACCTTTTCCACTATAACCTCCTTCCACTTTCCACATTCCACCTTTTCCACTATAACCTCCTTCCACTTTCCACATTCCACCTTTTCCACTATAACCTCCTTCCACTTTCCACATTCCACCTTTTCCACTATAACCTCCTTCCACTTTCCACATTCCACCTTTTCCACTATAACCTCCTTCCACTTTCCACATTCCACCTTTTCCACTATAACCTCCTTCCACTTTCCACATTCCACCTTTTCCACTATAACCTCCTTCCACTTTCCACATTCCACCTTTTCCACTATAACCTCCTTCCACTTTCCACATTCCACCTTTTCCACTATAACCTCCTTCCACTTTCCACATTCCACCTTTTCCACTATAACCTCCTTCCACTTTCCACATTCCACCGTTTCCACTATAACCTCCTTCCATTAGAACATCACGTGGTAGAACGCATATCTC
Organism: Eptatretus burgeri; assembly: GCF_056783735.1. Lineage (NCBI taxonomy): Eukaryota > Metazoa > Chordata > Myxini > Myxiniformes > Myxinidae > Eptatretus > Eptatretus burgeri. The sequence goes on along the minus strand of NC_140978.1, from coordinate 32,717,227 downwards.
ATCCAGGCTGAATAGTTTATGTTTGGTATCCCACTGAGAGGCCGGATCTAGATCCAGACCTGAACCAAAATCTAATCGGTTTGTTCTTGTCACCTACCCAACTCATCCACCAAGGTTTGTCATAAACTGTCCATAACATTTTGAGATATTGTGCTGTAAATCATTTATGGCTCCATCTCTTAATGGTGAAGAATCACTTTAAAGATTCTGGTATCTGGATCTGGATCCAGCTCTTCATCAAAATCTAATCAATTTTTCCCTGGCACACATGGCACAACCTGTCCACTTAATTTCGTCCAAATCCATCCATAACTTTTTGAGATATCCTACTTCCTGCCAAACAGACAATGGTGAAAACATAACCTCCATCCACCTTCGGTTGCAGAGGTAACAAACATTGAAACTGCTTGTCACCAAAGATGGATAGTCATACCATGAGGGGTATATATAATACCAAAGGTGTCAATAAATTTACTACAACTGCGACTGCTACTGCTATTGCTGCGACTCCTAAAAGGTAGCTATTACTTTCATGTCCCCAATTATTCCTACCTTCTGGAGGGTCATGTGAGGAAAACATTTTATTTCCAAGTCGTTCAGGAACTTGCTGCCAAGGCTTGATTGGCATTTGACCGAAGATTAACTGGGCAGGTATTAGTACACTGTTAGCGTTGCCAGCAATAACTCACCTACTCTTCACAAAAGACACCATTGGATTTACATTGTCCAGCAATTGACGATGGCAGACCGGACAAACGGCTGAACGTTTATCTATCGGACAGCACGCTTTGTGATGCAACAAGTCGGGTCAGGAATCAAACCCAAACTACACACCTTAAAGGTAAGTGTATTCATCTGCACCATCCAGTGGTACAAAGGTGGCAATGGGAATGAGTGTAAAAATGAGCAACAATAAATAAGTAGGCTGAAACACAAGGTCTGCTGCTCTCACCTGGCAGACAGGTCGGTGGCCTTTCTGTTTTGTGCAGCCTCTCCTATGATTTAACTCCCTCGACTCTCTCAGTCCTCAAACATTCCCCAAGTCTAGGATGTACACATTTGCAGTAACCCCCTCCTGGTTAAACGTCCAAAACCCATGTTTGCCAGGCATCTCAACTCTTGTTCTTCACTCGCTCATATGTGTGTCGCCAGTTTCCATCCACTTGCTATCTTACTCTTCCCTCCAGGGCTTCGAGCAGGCAGTGCATCAGCATTTCATGTCATTCCCCAACCTTACCCCCGTTGTTTATTATCCTCATTAACCCATGCTAAACCAATCCCCCTTACTCACAGGCTGCATTGTTTCCTGCCCTCCTCACTTCTTTTCCTGTTTGTTCATTCCCTTGCTCATTGTGTTTGCACATTTTAACCATTTCTCGAAAGGTTGAAGTTTACTCTCACAATGGTGTCTTCTCATTCTTACATTCATTTGGTTTACTTCTCATCCTGAGTGGGGGGAATTTGGCTTTTGTACGTAAAATTTATAAGGTTTTACATCAATTGTGATGCTTCCTACTATTACATCACGTTTCCAGGCATCATGATTGATGTCGAGATGTATTGTTAGTCCTGAACCCCCTCCTCCCCTCCCCCATTTTTCCTCCAACCCATCTTCATACATCTTGTGTATGGATTAAAGAGTTGCTCCCCCTCCCCAACCTCAAAATTAAAATAAAGCATGGGATTTTCATGCGTCTTCTGGGTTTCGGTAAGTTCTCGGATTTCATGGTAAACATCCTTTATCTATTGTTTTACTGAAAGGTTGAGAAACTCGAGCGTACGTACACAAGGTGTCCAAAAAGTTATTGTCCAACTTTGAACTTTAATAACTTTTGACGTGCTCAAGATATCAACAAACTATAAATAGCATCTGAAATCATAATATTTACTCGATTATAGTTAAACTTTTTAGACTTCAACATCACCGCCATCTTTCAGAATACATCTGATTTCCCAAATTGTTGAAAATGGTCTTCAGTTGCCGCTGAGTAATTTCATGAATTGCATTTGTGACCGCAGCCTAAGGTAATCCAAAGAATGTGGTTTTGATGAGATGACAACAGCTTTACATAGCACCATGAAATGTGGTCCAAATGGGGACAGGTCAGGCGAACGAGGTGGCCAACCAATTGGTCCGCGTCGACCGATCCACTTGGCTGGGAAGAGATCATTCAAGAAGCGTCGCACATTCGAAGCATCGTAACAGGGTGCCTCGTCTTGCTGGTGCAGGTGAGACGTCAATGGTTTAATCGTGGTAGTTTGACAACAACAAAAATTCTGCAACATTTTGCAAAGTAACGTTCACCGTTGACTTACTTCATAAAAAGAAAGTAAGGACCAACGATGTGTGACTTCCTCAGAGAACACCGGGCATTGATTTTTGGTGAGTTTCTTTAATGTCGCCAGGCCACCCAAATTTGGTAATTGCGGTGGTTGACATTACCATGTAGATGTAGAAGCTGCTTCGTCAGAAAATGTCAACTCATCAAGAAACTTGGGGGAATGGTGGCTTCAACAACAGCAATAACATCATTCATAAGAACATCAACATTCGCAAAATGTGATGAATAATGAATGCTTCCATATGCCATTTATTGTTTGTTTCTCTCATGGTGTACATAAAAAGTTATAAAAGTTCAAAGTTGTACAAAGACTTAAATATGAGCATCCTGTATGTCTGATTTATTTATTCTTAGACGTTCTCCATTCGTAGAGCATCGTGGATTTGCCACCGAGGCTCGAGATTAGGAAAGGTTACTGCGCAGTAAAGTGGCTCACCTGATGGGAACTTGGAATTTAAATCTTGTATCAAAGACCAACTCTTGTCGATGTGTAAATCTTCAAGTCCACCGGCTCAGAGCAGCAAGACCGCCAGCTTAACATTTCCTCCAAAAGCAGAGCATCTCTTGGTGCCATGAGCAAGATGCTAACGCCGGCTCACGAACACCATGACGACGGTTTGTGATCACGTTCTATCATAATCCCATCTGCAGTTAGGGATCCATGTACAGGTGCGGCACCGTCATTGCTCAATGCCATTGTAACTCGATTGTCCTGTTTTATAGCCTTGACAGAATAATGCTTATGCTGATAAAGGAGATTTGCTTTGTGCTGACGTACAGATGTAATGGTGTGTGCAGGTCCTCCAAGCAGCTGCACGACACTTTCTGCTACACCAGCACTCGGTCGGGCCTGTTTCACCCAGCATGGTGGACCACAAACCTCCGGGACTGCAGGTTGGTCACTGTAAATCATGGATTTAAGTGGTAGGGGGGATCATTTTCATGCTTGGAACATACTCCAAAAAGAGTGGCAACCTTTTATACAGCATAGTGGCAGGATAGCATTCCCGCTTCTTGGTTGTATAGTTCTGGGTTTGAACGCCGATTGAATGGAAAAGGAAGAGGCAGCTCTCCAATGATGAAAAGATGTGCGTCAGTCATAAATGCATAACTGATTTATAGATTTTCATTAACATATATTCTCCATAAATTGCCAATGAAGTTGTTGGAGGTCCATGAATGTTATTAAGCATGATGTAATAGACTGTGGATGTAATGAATGGACTTAAATATTGAAAACGAAGCCCTCCCCCCAATGCTGTACACAATGTGTTCAGAGAGACAGAGACAGAGAGAGGGGATTATGTAGAGGGATAAGCTTGATGTCTTGTTGACTTCATAGAAGTTCTCATAATCTTACCAAGCATCATTCAATTATGTGCAATAATAACAATAATAATTATTAATAATAAAAATAACAACTCATCAGGATGAGAAAAGAAAAGTGTCAGATGATGACATAATGAGCAGTTTAATATTTTACTGCATCAAGGAATGATCTGGGGGCTGCTGAGATGCTGGAGTGTTAGAAGAAGTAGGGAGTGGAGGGATGGCAGCAGGATGGATGTTGGGTGGGTGAATTTTGGAAGGAGGGGATGAAACAGGAGGTAGTCAAGTGAGATGAATAGTTGTGGAGGTTCCTGATGTGAAGCCGACGGGCCAATTAAAAAGTTAACGAGGGAGAATTGAAAGCCTTTGCACATCATCTTTGGTCTGACAAGGAAGTGTGTGTCTGTGTAATGGGAGAAAGGGAGAAGTGGGGAATCTCTAAAGAGTGTTACTGTGCATCACCACCCAAAAGGAAGTCTCGTGTAGATTTCCGTGTGTGTGTATGTAATGTGCATGTACATATATATATATATATATATATATATATATATATATATATATATATATATATATATATATATATATATATATATATATATATATATATATATATATATATATATATATCTTTTTGTACTTTCTAAGTGAGTTCGAAAGTTGAAATTTTGTATACTGATGTAAATCGAGGCCAATATTCCAGGAAAATCACAAAACCCGACCTACATGTACATAAACAAAAGTCAACCCATGTTGCCTCGCTCTGCTCACCTGGTCACAATGGCACGTCATGTGATTTTTTTTTTTCCCCATGCAAGATCTCTCCCCATGGGAGCTGGTGGTTCTTGGTTTTAAGGAGGAGTGATTAGAGAAGTGTCTGGTTTTTAAAAAAAAATCATTTACATATGATGTACAGTTGGTTGTCGGAAGTCATAAAGATTTAACGTTTACAGACGGTGTACAACGGCAAGTGTTACAATGCATATTTTAAGCGGTGCATGTTTACAAATACAGTCTGATCTATCTACCAGATACTCTATCAATATCACTATTACTAAGATGTGACCAAAAGGCCCATTAGTCACTGCAAGAAAAAAATCCTCAAGCATCTGGAAAATAGACTGTGTGCCTGATGCGCGTTTCTGGTACACAGCACGTGGTTGCTCGTATTGTCTTCGTAAACTTAGATAAGTAATTTCCAAATGACATGTTTAATGCTTTGAGAAGTTTTAAAATTGTTTTTTTGACGAATTTTTTTGTAACATTTGTCTTTCTTTTTCACTGCATGGAAAATTCTGGAGGGGTGGTCCTATGGATCATCCCCCCCCCCCCACCGACAAAAAAGTTGGCTTCTTCATCATCTATTAAAAGTGGGCAAAATGACCTGTACGTCCTGTACTGCTGTGTGTTCATCCTCGGTTCTGTAATTGAACCCAGGCGAGACATATCCCCCCATCCTTCCAGGATTTACGCCCATGTTGACAAGACACACACATGGGCACTAAGCTTAGGGTGGGGGGGGGGGTGCCGTTACTTCCTGGGGTACTCTCTGTACCCGGGGTACCAGCGACGTACCTGGGGTACTCCTGGGGTACCAGCGACGTTACAACAATGGCGCCGCTTTTGTCATTGCACTCAGCAGAGCATTTCCCAAGGAGGAATTTTCTCCTCCCCATGGATGCCAAACTATGGGGATTTTCTGAGATCTTGTCCCTTTAAATGCTGAACGTCAATCCAGGAAGCTGCATGTATCATTTAAAAAGTCTTTGGTGTTATTCGACCGGCGTTTGAACCGCCGACCTCCCAGACTCTGAGTAGACACTCTCGTCTAACCATTACACCACTGCGTCTCGTCATTTTATGGCAAGAGAGCGATCATAACAAACATACATAACATGTTTTAATCGATGCATATTTGCGCTGGATTCACAAACCACATTGCTGGAACAGCTGAAGAGAAAGAAAGATCGCTTTGTCCCAGTAAGTTGATTGCAGACACAAGGCTGTATGTTCAAAAATGATCGTTTTTATACAGATGAGAGTGCCAAAATTAATTATTTTTTTTTAAACGTTAAAAGAAACAATTATTTTATTATTCCCTGTATTTTTTTTTTGTGTGCTGTTGTCGTGGTGAAATATCACCACGGCAATACAAAAACTCCACCACCGAAAGTGAGTTGGAGGATTCAGCAAGGTGTGGCTTGCTTGGACCTGCCCCCTTTGGAACTTTCATGGGAAGAGGCTCGGAGTGACAGAATTTAGGTGTTTTTTTGGAAATGGAATTTCTGCTCCATCCATCCATCTATTGGGACCATACTCTGTGCAGAGCGTTGGTGCGGTCGAAGCAATCTCCTTGGCTATTGGGCACAATCCTGGTCGTGTCGCCACTCCGACACAGGATACCAGCAAGCTGGCACTCATTTTGCCAACGTCGGAAGGATGACAGGCAGTCAACCCCACCTGGTATTAATTCAACAGCTGAGGGGGATTTGAACTCAGGATCCTAACATCCCAAGCCCACCACCCTAACCATTAAGCCAACACCAGGCATATATTTATGCTCCGTAGCAGAGTTTTGTCTAACCAGTTAGACATACTTTCTTCATCATCTATTAAAAGTGGGCAAAATGACCTGTACGTCCTGTACTGCCATGTGTTCATCCTCGGTTCTGTAATTGAACCCAGGCGAGACATAAAATTGCTATCTCTCTCGCAGCCTACTACGTAAATCGTTCTGAATCTGAATTAAATTATTGTATCACAATGGAAGATGATAACTTAACATGATAACTTAAATTTGTTCTGTTGTTAATTACATACAACCTGTGAACAGCTACAATAATAGGCCATTGTTTCTATTTTGTTTTGTAAGTTGCAGTTCCACCGATTAACGCTTGTCTTTGACTTGAAACCATAAATGTTTTTTTTTTTTTTAGCACTGTCAAGCAAGTCATTAAAATTTAAACAGTGCTCTTATTTTATAACTTTTGACCTTTTGACCTTAAAAATTAGTATATCTGAAACTGTTCAAAAAAGAGCTCAATCTGATCACTCGTTCTTTAATTACCTGATTTATTCAGTTGCACAATGTAAGTACAATCCATCTCATCAAATACTAGCGGGACATGCTTTCAGACTGCAAGCAGATCCTGGGGTGGAGAGGAAGAGAAACTCCAGCAGCCAACTTTCGTTTATGAGTATTAAATTTTACGATAATTTACGGACAGTTTTGAGATCGTTTTTTTACTTTTCCTGGAATTGTGGCTTTGAGTTGCATCAGTACGTAAGAGTAAAATTCTGTTGATTACCAAAATCTTGATCCTTTACCATGAGAGAGACACACAGACAGAGAGAGTGGGGTCAAGAGACCCCTCACATCACCAAAGACAACAACCCTCCAAGAAAAAATGTGTAAGCAAGACTTTAAGATTTTTAGTAATAAATTGCTCACCATGAGTAGTTTGGGCTTATCTTTTGTTGTTCTATTCTCAATTATTTTGTCGCATAATATAAATATTCTATGTATACACATACCAAGTAACATTATCAGCATTTTATATTTTACTAGACGACCCATGAACCTGTTGGGTTCCCGTTGTGACAGCGGTTAATAAAAAAAAAATCATTAAAAAAAATGATAGCTCCAGCGAACTTTACCGTTGAGGTTGTTTGCATTGATCAAAGAATCCCGAAGAGAACTTGACTGAATCGGGAATTTATTTCTTTTTCATAAATATTTTATTGCCCGATTTGAACGAAACTTGATACTAAACACTGCCGGAGAATGGTGAGTAAGGTGGCGCTAAAATTTTTGCACTACCGTGTACCGTTTTGGCTGTATTTTGGGAACATACTGTTGTAGGATTTCCGCCCGTCCAGCGTGCGGACGACCGCCTTTAGCCCAATTGCGGCCGTACACACCCACCGAACGTGGCAATTTAGTCGCAGCTTCCGGATCAACGCCGAAACCCAGCTATGGGTGTTTTCAACACACCATAAACCAACCAACTCTTCTGTCCATGCGCTACAGGGTTAATTGCCGAATTGTCGATATACCTAACTATTCGCGCGGACAGAAATGCGGGAGTTTATACCTCGACGGGGCCTGCATGAAAATGAGCCGCTTAAGCAGCTCGTTCAGTATGCGATTGCCGAGCGTTTTTATATCGCCAAGTCCCGTCGGACCAGATGTACGTTTTATCGGCTTATAATTTGCCAGCTAATATTCCGAATGCATCATGGCTGTCAATGGTAGAAAGTGACACAATGAGCAGGTTAACATTCAAACAATAGAGGTATTTATTTTAAATGCACATATGCAATGAATGGGGGGATGGGGACAAGACACAAGCAAAAAGCCTACAGCCGATGCCTATTATCATGTACACAGTCATGCACTTAATCAGTTCTACTTAGGTAGACAAGGCGCCACAGACTTTCATCCAAAACCCCAGAAAGAAAGAACTGGGCTCGTGAGCCTTTATAATTATTCGGAGCTGGGATGACCGAAGGGGCTCCGAGAGACCGGGCGGGCTACCTGGCCACCCTCATGGTGACTCGCTGGGTCCTGGTTCGGCGACCCTCGGTGTCTTTGCCCGGACCCCTGAGCTCCGACTGGCTCCCTTGGTCGTCCCGCCTCCACTGCGGCCTGGCTTAGCCGACGACATGCTGGAGGAGTGAATGGGTCTCGACTCAGGCCTCCTGGTCGTGCCGGCGAATCCCCCGCGAACCAACTGCCCAAACTCCGAACTCTCCAGCTCTCAACAGGGCGTCTCTCCACTCCCACCGCCAACCGCAAGCCACGAACTCCAGCGCAGCACGAACTCAAAGCAACCAGCTCTCCACTGCTCTCCACTGCCTCCGAGCTCCCCATGCCAATTCGACTGCAGCGCTCAACTCAAACGCTCTCCTCAAGCGCTCTCCCCAACTGCTCTTCTCAAGCGCTCTCTCCAACTGCACTTCTCAAGCGCTCTCTCCAAGCGCTCTCCCCAACTCCCCTGACGGTGAGCGAACACGGCTTTTTATAGCCCCAAGGGGAGGGGTCGCTCTGGGCTTCACCACCCGAAATCAGCACCCTCCCCCTTTTCACCTTTGAACCTTCACCCAGGCTGGATCCGCCCCCTCTCACTTCTGATTGGCCAGCTCTTTCAGAGGGTAACGCCATTTTGGTCCAATCTTGCCGTCAAACACGGCTGTGTTGGAAATCACTGTCAAACGCGGCCGTGTTGGAGATCACCATCAAACGCGGCCGTGTTGGAAATCACTGTCAAACGTGGCCGTGTTGGAGATCACCATCAAACGCGGCCATGTTGGAAATCACCGTCAAACGCGGCCGTGTTGGAAATCACCGTCAAACGCGGCCGTGATGGAAATCACCGTCAAATGCGGCCGTGTTGGAAATCACCGTCAAACGCGGCCGTGTTGGAAATCACCGTCAAACGCGGCCGTGTTGGAGATCATCGTCAAACACAGCCGTGTTGGAGATCACCATCAAACGTGGCCGTGTTGGAGATCACCGTCAAACACGGCCGTGTTGGAAATCACCGTCAAACGCGGCCGTGTTGGAAATCACCGTCAAACGCGGCCGTGTTGGAAATCACCGTCAAACGCGGCCGTGTTGGAAATCACCGTCAAACGCGGCCGTGTTGGAAATCACCGTCAAACGCGGCCGTGTTGGAAATCACCGTCAAACGCGGCCATGTTGGAAATCACCGTCAAACGCGGCCATGTTGGAAATCACCGTCAAACGCGGCCGTGTTGGAGATCACCATCAAACGCGGCCGTGTTGGAAATCACCGTCAAACGCGGCCATGGGTTGTCGTTGTTGTGACGATGTTTTTGTTTTAAAATAAAGATAGAAAGGAATAACACTACCTTAAAGATGCACAGCCCGGCACACGAACAAATCCCGTTATACATCGGTGGGGAATTCTAACCTGGAACACACACTTACTGAAATAACTGACCTCTGGGGAACCTGAATGGTGTTCTGTGAATTTCCACAACCGTAACAATACATACATAATTACATACATACATACATACAAGATGAGAGTTTTAGTAATATATAGATAACCCGATGTCTTTCTGTCTTCCCGCTCACGTGACGCGAACAGCAGGATTAAGCCATTGGTTCACTTATGTCTGTCCGTCCGTCCATCCACAAATGACAGTTTATGATCGAGGAACAACTTGATGTGAATTGAATGTTTTATTTTAAACACAAATTTGAAAACAGACCTGTAGTTAAACAGTCCTTTGGCTCTGTATTTGTCGCAATCACACATGCGCAGAGAGGAGTGAGATAATTATTTTAGTCTGTCTGCCTGCTTGATAGTCAAACAAAATTGAAAATCATTCCAAAGAAGAAACTTACTGTTTTTGTGACGTCATAAAGGGCACGATGAACATGCACAAAGAACTAATGTAACATTTTAAATTGTAGGGTGATGTATAAAACTGCATCGAGAGTGGTAAATATCTGGACTTGTTTTTTGACGACCTTTAAATTCTCTGTTTTAGTTCAATTGAATAATACACATGAACACTGCAGAACAGAAATCGCCTTTTTGCCACTTTCAAAACCCTTTTATATGCCTGGTGTTGGTGTAATGGTTAGGGTGATGGGCTTGGGATATTTGGATCCTGAGTTCAAATCCCACTCAGCTGTTGAATTAATACTAGGTAGGGTTGACTCTGCCTGTCATCCTTCCGAGGTCGGCAAAATGAGTGTCAGCATGCTGGTATACTGTGTCAGAGTGGCGACACGTCCAGGATTGTGTCCAATAGCCAAGGAGACTGCTTAGGCAGCACCAACGCTCTGCACAGAGTATGGTCCCAATGGATGGAAAACCCTTTTGTTCAGCTGTACTTTGACATGTTAAATACAGTGGTGTATGAGATATCATTAACAGTGCTAAACTTCTGGAATTTTTTTTTTTTTTACAACCTTTAAAATCATTATTTCATTTCAATTTAATTATATACCTGAACGCTGTGTAGGGTATGGTGTTCTCTGAACTCTCTAGTTTATTCAGTAACAAAATTAAAACGAAGAAGAAGAACCACCCTTTCACGTGTTCAGGCTGCAGTAGTTTTTTTGTGGGGGGGCAAGGAGGCACAATCCTGGACGGGTCGCCACTCCGATGCCAAAACAAAAGACTGTCATATAAATGAAGATTAAAAAAATGTTGGCATCTTACATGACTTTGTGGGCCACTGCAACTGTGACGACAAAGAGTGAAAATCATAATGAGGCAAAATTCAGGCAAATGATCAAAAAGAAACCACATTAAAGGGTAGGAGGCCATGACAGGAGTGGACTGCATAAGAATATCATAAAATAAATTGGGTTTGGCATTGTTGCGGTGATATCATTGTTTCAGCCCTATTGTGAGTTCAAAATCCGCCATATCATATGATTTGAACAATCAAACTATTTCATTCAAACCTCGGCGAGACAGCTTGGAGGCGAGTGAGCATACCTCCAGGTATTCCTGCCAGCCCTGCAATATAATGGAATGCTAAAACTATATCCAGACAATGTAGCATCGACATGGCTGGGACAGGAAGGAGTTGAGACGGGACGTTGCAGATGTGCTTATTAAAGTGACCAATTCATTGTGCTTCGCTTCACTACCATGTGGCGGGTTGAGCTTTCACATAATGATGCACCCGGAGCGACAGTTGCGGAACGGTGGACTTTCTTTGTCATTTATTAAAATTCTAATCGATAGGCCTGAAATCTGCTTTCGAGGAATGTTATTTTGTGTTGCTGAATTTCCCATTTCGTTTTTAATCTGAAGAGTTCTTGGGTAGACTACGACATCACCCTACCAATTCATTTTCTTCCCGTGGAATCCTGGCATAGGTGGGGATGGTGGTGGGTGATGAGGGAGGAGGAATATTCTCTATACAGTCAATATTCAGCAATAGAAAACTCAGAAACAGACAGAAATTAATTCATCACTTTGAGTCAACTTAACCAGAGTTGGTGGTGTAATGATGGGAGCGTCGGCTCCGAGTCTGGGAGGTCGGCAGTTCAAATCCCGGCCGAGTCATACCAAACACTGAAAATGGTACGTGCTGCTTCGTTGCTTGACACTCAGCACTTAAAAAATAGGATATCAAGAGCGGAGACAAACAGGCATAGGCTGGCAACCATTTGATTGGCCGAATGGCCTCCTCTTGCAGTGAAGTACCTTGTAAAGTACTCGTATTATAATTTCACACCAATAAACTATCTGTGCCACTAGGCCTCTGCAGGCATTTTCTTCCCGATTTGGTTAACCAAAACGAGGTAGAGCCATTTCATGTATATACCATCATATCAGCCTGGCTGCACGTCACACCCGAGATCAGCAGGGAAAACCAATTGCTTTCACCAATTGGTGGCATATACTGTTGCAGGTGGGATTTCAAACAAATCTCTCCTACAGCTGGGATTTCAATTTTCCCCTTCAGTTCAGGCACAAGTAATTTTTCTTGTGTGAAATCTCAGCAGCAACGGTGCACTGGCATTTGTTAAGAGCAGTCGATGGTCGCGTGTATGAGACGTTGTGAGAGTAAATTGATTTAATGCACTAATTTTTCAGCTGTGCAAATGCAAAATAGACAAACAACTCGGCTTCAATATCTGCGGAGAGGAGACATTGCTCATTACCTCATTCTGCTCGAGTCACGTCATTGCAGCCACAAAGATAAAGTAATTGACACAAATATAAAGCAAAAATGCAAATATATTTTGGCAAATGGGTTCAAATTGACAAGGGGCAGGTGAAAGCAAAGTCAAAGCACCGACCTGTTCAACTCAGACTCCAAATGGACTTGATGCAAAGATTTAAAGGCCGTTATAACAATCCGCTTCCGGCTACATCAGAGACCTTGGAAGGAGAATTGAAGTGAAATTTTAAAATGAAGATTCACCAGATCCAATCGTCAAATGTTTTCACTTCAACGTCATGATATATTATAAAAGGTGTATCAAGTGTCTTGGTTGAGATAAACAATCAAGGGTCAAGGTTGACGCTATGAGGAAAGCAAACAATGAAAACAGCTGTCAACCAAGAAGTGATCAGAGTTTATGAGGAGTTAAAGGCAGCAGGGAGGGACATGGGATTAGACGAGAGGGACCATTGAGTGGACACCATGAAATATTGTAGGGAATAGCAGGACAGGGTAGAGTTCAGAAAGGTGCTCCAAATTTGGGAAAAGTGAGGGACAAAAGTCCAGATGGGGAGACAGCCTGGACATGGGGAAGAAAATTGAGAGGGTGGGCTGATTAACATTTTCTAACTGTCAGCAGAGAGGGAGGTGGTGCAGGACAGAGGATAGAAGGCGAGGTTCATCTGAGACCAGCACAAAGGTGCAAAAGGCAGGTGATTCTCCAATATGCCGACAATGGGTCAGTGTCAGAATCTACACATATCCACTTCATGTTGGGAGATGCCAGTGATAGTCAAGGTCTTGGAATCCCTAGGATCGTTCATATATATATATATATATATATATATATATATATATATATATATATATATATATATATATATATATATATATATATATATATATTGTGACGTCCACGGGACTTGAACAGTCCCGCCAACGTAGAATGAGCCGAAACGATGGAGGCGGTTTTTTTATTTATAACCCAAAGATGGCGGTTCTAATCGCTCTACCGCAAACGGGACGAGGAAGGTGGCACGAGTCGCTTTTCACTGAGTTGATAACGTTTATTCCTCTAACCAGAAATAACAAGACTCGGCAAGAAGAGGGATCCTGGGCGATTCGACGGGATGGTGGTGTGGGATCGGGCGTGGGGAAAACACAGACAATTCCAATGAATATACAAATCTCAAACCCTCTAAGGTGCCAGGTAGACACACACACACACACACACACACACACACACACACACACACACACACACACACACACACACACACACACACACACACACACACACACACACACACACACAAACGCAGCTATTCCAGGTGGTCAGGCTGGACTGTGGTGTGGACGCAACAGTCCTTGGATTGGCGTTGGACGAGCTGGCCTTGCTCTCGTCAGGGGGGCAGGAGAAACCGTCGTGCTGTCGACCTCCTGGTCTTGGCCCAAGTCCGCTCACAGCTGCCAGGGAACCAGTTCTGGCACCAAATTGCGAGCAGGAGAGGGAGGCAGGTCCACCCGCCGTTCGACCCCGTACTCCGAGCCAGCAGAACCCCAGAGCCAACCAAGGTGAGGCACGAGGCTCAGCAAGGCTCCAGGACACGATGAAAAACAGGATCGAATCAGCGCAACAACAAGCACGCTCCCAGCACAACAGCCTCCACCAAAACAGTCTTTCGGTACCGATCTTCTTCTTCCTCCTTCTTCTTTTCGACCCCGAACAGAACCTTTTTATCCTCCCGTCCTCGTCACTTCCAATCGAGCCGTTTTATTGGCCCACCGCCGTCGCCTTCCGCCAATCGTGATCACGGGGCGGAGCCATCCACAGCACTGTCCTGTGACGTCACGGCAAGCCTCCAGAGAATACTAAAAGGGGTTTACGCAGACACACTTACCCTATCCCGTATCCCTATCTAATTACGTGACAATTATCATTTCCCCCTTGAAGAAATGGACATTTACTAGACAACTTATCACCACTGAATTGCTACTTATTACATCGAGATCCTGGTACACTAGAACAGCATGGCATACCTAATTAAACATCCTAATTACCCTTTGAATGCATACCCCCCCTCAAACGTAACAATATATATATATATATATATATATATATATATATATATATATATATATATATATATATATATATATATATATATATATGTGTTCATATATACATTTTTGTTTTTTAAGAAGAAGGTGCTTCCAACCAAAGTTAAAAACAAGATCGACTCCGCTAATTTGAGCAAAAAAAAGCGGGAGCAGACCCGGTCTCAGGCAACGTTTCGCCGGCTTCGCAGCTGGCTTCATCAGGCACAATAGCCCCCGAGCTTTTTTGCTTTTGCAAAATAAAAAACGCACTCCTCCATTTGACGTGCTGGTGGTGCTCGAGGTCCATTTGACCTCGAGCACCAGCACGTGAATAAAAAACAGACATGTGCCGAGGCTCGGGGTCAATTGTGCATGATGAAGCCGGCGAAACATTGCCTGAGACCGGGTCTGCTCTTGCTTTTTTGCTCAAATTAGTGGAGTCGATCTACTTTTTTACTTTTGGTTGGAAGCACCTTCTTCTTCTATAAAAAAAAACAAACATACATATTGTCTGAATTGAATCCCATAACTTTATGAGGCAGCAAGGTACAGATCGAGTCCAATCACAGCACTTGCTGCATGACCTGCCAGCAAAAAGTGTCACCTGCCACGCGAGCACATTGCCTCTGCCCTGCTGATCAGCAATTAAGAGGTTTGCAGCCAGGAACATTAAATTCAACGAAAGAAGAACACTGACTTCAAGACATGATGATGTCGTCATGTACATAAATTACACCAACACATCACCTCCAAACTAGGAGTCATCCATATGATCCTCAAGCCTTTTCACACTGAGATTAAAGCCTTTGGTCACAAATAGATGAAAGCAGAGATGTCAATCTAGATTTCACCCTTGTTGCGGGCTCATCAGGCCAACATACTGCTAATCGTTTATTTGTGACCATATTAGGCTCATTAATATAATGAATCAAACACCTAACTTGATGAGGCAGCAGAGCACAGATTGAGTCCCATCACAGCGCTTGCTGCATGACCTGTCAGCAACAAGCGTCGCCTGCCACATGAGCACATTGTCTCTGCCCTGCTGATCACCAGTCAGGAGATTCACAGTCAAGAACATTAAATTCAACGAAAGAAGCTCACTGACTCTATGACACACTGCTGATGTCATGTTCATAAATTTTACCAATATTAACAAGAAATGATGAAATATATATATATATATATATATATATATATATATATATATATATATATATATATATATATATATATATATATATATATATATATATATAGTAATTCCATATATACTGAGCTCATAAAAGTATTAATCTACTTGCAATTAAATTGAATGTGATACATAGACACATGGTATAAGAACAAATCATTCATTTAATTGAAAGGGTGGGAATTGATAGTTTCAACATTGATGGAAGGGGTTGTTAACAAATCAGCTTTTATTGTATGGAATGAGAAAATGACAGAAAATAATGCAAGCATCGCCTAACCACCGTGCAAACAAACTGTCATTGTAAAATAATGTCACCCATTATTCAGCATCGTGACGAAAAATGATTTGAATTTTTTTGCAAAGCTCTGGTGTCGGTGCAGAGAAAGACCAATTTTCACCGTGCAAGGTCCACTGGGAAACACTCGACGATGAGTGCGCAAGAGGGCTCACTTCCACAACCCCAAGCCTCGTGACTGGCTGTTAATGAATTTGAGTGTGACTGCGGTCGTTTCAATTAACAATATCATCCGTGACCCAATTAACAGGGTCTGCAGTTGGTAAAATTGGTCTGAGTACATTTGGACAGTTGTGAAAATTTGGGTGTCTTTCAAACCAGCGTACGAGGACGTACAAGCGGACGGTCCATTAAGCGCACATGCAGGTATTGTGTTCGTAAATTTGTGCAAAATAATGTTGTACAATTCAACAGTTGGTCCAAAAGTGACTGTATTTACAGTACCCTGCACCAAGATGACTCATTTATGTACAAATGTTATGTCGGGTGTTCATGAAGTTCTTGGGATACGACATCGTCACAGTTGTCCCATTCATACCAGGGTTTTATATATTTAAATATACAGTGAATGAAATTTGTAGAAAACGTTTCTCATGTTTTTTTCTTTCTGTTTAAGCATATAAACAAATTGGTTTGGCTTAGAGTTTCGTGAATATCTCGTTTGGAGAACCTTTTGAAGACCCCCCCTGTACCTGTCATTTCTTTGGACGAATTTTAACCTCAGTGGAGCATGCACTCACACTCCTATTTAAAAAAAAAAAATTAATTAGAAACAGCAGTTTAGTTTCCGAGTGAAAAATAATAAATTGCATTGCTACAGCCATTCATTGGTCCATACTTGTATTGTTCATTAGTGTGTATGGGTTGTGCTTCCTATCCCAATAAGGCTTTTCACATGGAACCAGCGAACTGCCTCGTCAATTTGTTTATAGTGCAGAAGCTTCTACCTTGACAGCAACCACACTCGAGGAAAGCAAGCGGCATAACATGGTGTCACGGAACCTCCAAGAAGATCAAAGCACTTGCTACCCGCAGTTTGGGCAGAAATTTGTAATTTATTCAGGGCGTCAGCGATAACTCGCTTACTCTTCGCAAAGGATATCGTAGGATGTTTAGCATCCACCGACTAATGCTAGCAGATGGGACACTTCGTTTAACGTCCTTCTGATAGATGACACACACACACATGGATTGTCACCCTGAATATGAAACCCCTGGGGGAACGTTTATTGCTGAGTCCTGATTCAAACCCAGGCAGGACGACTCAGAGGCGAGTGTCAATACCTCCAGGCTACTTGCATCCATGTTCATTGATAGCGTTGTAACGATAGCAAAGTCATCACGGCATAGCAGGGTTGTCCGGTCGTCTGAGCTCCGCATCTAACGTGTCCTTTTTAAAGGACGAGTTAAAGCAAGAGCTTTAAACATTGTGAAGATGCTCATGACAAATGTGCATCCGATTTGGCTCAAACTTTTACCAGGAGCAAGGTGATTAAATTTTTGCTCACGACGAGGGAGAAACTGTAAGTTCCCATGGCGGACAGACGAATGGATGGATAAACGGACGAGAATATCCCCCACGAGTCTTCATGATGACGTGTGAGTGGAATTAAAGAGAGAAAGATGGAAAGCAGGGTTGCTCGGAATGAGGACGGTGTAGGGTTGTGGCCGCAGTTATATTGTGGTTGGAGCAGCACTGTTGTGTTACTTCCAAAATGTCAGGAATTTGAATCCCGATTTCAGAACACTTTGTAATAATAATTTTGGGAGTTTGATTCAAACTCGGTGAAATATGGTTCATTGCAACTGTTTGATTTGATTCTTTAAACTACCAAAGTGTTGCACTGCTACGATAGCTCAGAGGTAGTGTACTCATGTTTTAACTGTGCAGTCTGGGTTTGGTTCCTGACCCCGACTACAAACGTTTACCTTGGTGCTTCACAGGCAGGGTGTTGCATCTAAGAGTGTGCTGGCTCTCGTGTTGAACCCTCCACTAGCATATTATATTATCTGGTGGACATGAGAGGATCACATGGTGTCGTTTCGAAAAGAGTAGGGTATTGTACGCCGACACTCTTGACTTCATTTCAAATTCTTGTCCAAACTAGCTGTGGGGACTCCACAAAGTCCAACCCCAAATCAGGCCTCTCACTTCCCACTATGGATTAGTGGTCAATGCCGATCTGAACCATGGCCGCGATACAATAATGATAAATGTCAGTTCATTTCTGTCCTGAAAGGAGAGAAACCTTGCAATCACCGTTGAACATTACACTCAATGATGGAAATGTTCAAGACCGACAAGGTCGATGTTTGTATCGAGGGAACATTTTTCATTAAGATATTATTTTTTACATACATCATGAAAAGTTGAATGCCATCGGCCTTTTCTCAGTTGGAGTTCCGTCATTTGTATTTGCAATTTGGAATTGTACAATTCCTCGAGGCACAGGGGAATTGCAGGGTGCTGAGTGGTGGTGTTCTTTTGATTTTCACCTTTAAGCTGTTATCGTTTTAGGTTTTCTTCTGTGCAGGGTCTAACCCCCCACTGCCTTATGAATTATTCTTCAAAGTTTCTTTGCGTGGTGCTCTTCACAATTGTCCCAACTATCAGAATGTGCTTGAAATTGTATAATATCTTGTGGAATCTTTCGCGAGAAGAACTTCATCGAGTTGATGCCTTTTGGTAGCGTACGGACTGCTCTGCTTGGTTACACCCAGACCATCCCAAATTGGACTTCAGCTTGAACAAACAACTTGGCATCATTTTCGTGTTCGATAAATTACCGACAAACAAACGTTTCCCCAAGTTAGACTTTTCCTCTCTTTCTTCGCCCCGTCATTTGCAGGTTCCGGTTTCGCTGGCCATTTCTGCAGCTGGAATGTCTTCGCAGCCTATACAGATTCTTCCGTCAACTCAACAGCTTCAGGTCCTCCTGCAGCAACAAAGCTTCCTTTTGCAACAGGTTGCGGTAACAAAGCAGGGTTTTTCCTCAACGTGGGTAGCACTTAGCTGTGCATGCAATTGAGAACATCGTGCGTAGAATGTCTTTTACAACAACAAAAAAATATTGAAACCTATTGTAATACCTAAGAACAAGAACACGTCGGTTTGCAAATCGACGGTGTCATTCCAGATGTTCACTAGAGATTACCCACACAGAACACACGAGGTTTTCAGTTATCACGAGCCTTATATGTTTCTCCACCTACTTTCTTTTTCTCCGTGCACAACGTTTAATTTCAAACCAAACATTGTGTGTGTTAGCATAAAGTTTGTGGTGGATATCTGAGCTTTGCCTTTAGGCGACGTCGCTGAACTGCGTCCCGTGAGTCGGTAACATTTATCCAAAATGGTCACGAATCTCACAGAATTAGTCGGGATGTGTCACGACCCAGTAACCATCGCTTCATGACAGGATCACCGTTTGGAGGTCTTCCTGCCATCGGGCTTAAAAGGCACAATTTGAGTCATTTCCCCCTCTTTTGCCGCAGCAACTGCAGGAGCTATACAAGAAACAGCAGGAGCAGTTCCACTTGCAGCTCCTGCATCAACAGCAAAGCAGCAAGGCGCCAAAAGAGGTATCCAATTAAAGAAGGAGATTGGAGGCTCTGTGTGTCTTCAACTTGGTCTGAATTTCCGATGAGCACCGCGTGAATTCGTGTGAAGTTCGTACAAAGATGGTGATGAATCATTCAGGTTGACCACCAACTCCGACGTTTGGTCTAATGAACATGCCTCAAGAGAACCTCATCAGGTTTGAAGTCAACACTGCAACTTTTTGGCTCGATATGCAAATTTACATTTGGTGATTTTTTTTGTCAAATTCATTCTTCTCTGCCGAGCCAGTCGCAGCGGGTTCCAGACCTCAATGGACGTACGTGCAGCATATTGGCAAACCTCGGTGCTGCTTTGTAAATCGGTCGAAATGTTTCAAATGGTCTTTACTTGACTTAATTGGATTCTTTTCATCCGTGCCCTCAAGATGCTTTGACTTTCTCCGTCTCTTGCAGCACCAGGCCTTTTTGGGGCAGCAGTTGACTGCACAGCAGCAGCGCATTCACTTTCAGCAGCAACAACAGGGAAGCTTGGCAGGTCCCGCACTTCCATCACCTATCGTTCATCGGAATTCTCTTTACTCAGGTGTTTATATCTAACGGTGTTCTACGTGGAGAAAAACTTTCTTTATATACATAAACCTGCATCGTGTATGTTGTTTATTATTTTTGCAATTTGACAAAAAAGAACGCATCAATTTTAAATGTTGACTTATTATTATTGTTTTTTTTTTAACCAATCAGTCGATTTCAATAACATTTTAGTGATATTTGATTATTATTATTATATTTATTATTATTATTATTATGTAGTTTACAAATGAGGAAGTATAACAACAAGCATTGTGAAACTAAACCATGCACCTGATGTGTCTTATTGGGTTAATGGTATGACATCATGCACATGAAAGGTATCAATGAAACTCCTGGCAGCACATAACAAGTGGATAAACACTACCTTCCCCCTCTACCCACAATCCCCACCACCTCATTAAGATAAGTGGGTATTTTGCTTGATTCCTTTAAAGCTATGTTTATGTAAAAAGCGCATCATGACACATGTAAGGTTAATCTGTTGAAAGTGAAGCATATCTAAGATAAAGAGAAAACACAAGATACACCGATGAACAAGGTTAGCAGGAGTAAAAAAAAAAAAATACCATGAGTACATTGAGGGATAATGTAGGATAGCAGGGAGCCACCAACTTCAAAGACTGGAGGAAAGAGTGGAATTGTAAATATGCATGGAAGTGATTCCACAGGCTAGTGAAGGTGGGGGATAGCTCGTGATTATGTACATCACTCCCCCTCCTTCTCCCCCTTCCACTCCCCACCCTCCCACCATCCCTTACAATCCCTCATCCTACTTCTTTTCATACTCTGTCTCCATATCGGATCCATCCTTCCCCTTCCCTTCCTTTTCTCAATATTATATTGAGCATAACCCACTTCCCCTTCCCTCTCACCCCAACCAGCTCCTTAATGTATGCATTATGTGTATATGGTCTCAAAGAATGTAAATGACTGGAAGTAGAAGGTTTGGCTTTGGAATGTCAATGAGGAATGGACTGTTCCATTAAAACATATAGCCTCATGAAGGGATGAATGACTGGTTACAAGACCAGATAGTCCAGGAGCTACAGGTCGTGGGAGAAAAATGGAAACACCAATGTAAAGTCACTCAATAGGGCTTTGGGCCACCATGTGCGGCCAGTACGGCCTGTACGCGCCATGGCATAGATTCCACCAGCATCTGGAATTCTGCAGGAATGATGCGGCACCATTCTTCCATGAGAAGTCAATCAACTCACACCTGTTTGATGGAGGTGGAAAATGCTGTATCAGGCGTCGTTCCAGAATATCCCATAAATGCTCGATTGGGTTCAGATCTGGTGACTGGGTAGGTCATGACGTATGGATAACATCAGTGTCACACTCATCAAACCATTGGGTGATCACACATGCTCTGTGGATGGAGGCATTGGGTTGGGGGGGGGCACTCCTCGCAGCCATGCTAGCCATAATTATAGACTACCAGGTCTGTGCATCATTTTTATATGTGACCTTAAGCATGCTGGGATGTTATTTGCTTCATTAACACATGGGCAACACCTGTGTGGAGGCTGTTGTTTGGTGGCCCTCATTTACCCAGGTGTTTCCATTTTTTTGTCCACTACCTGTAGCTTCAGGTCAAAATGACGTGGCACATCGAGTATTCAGAAGGTTTGGCACTTGGCTTGAGTTTTGGTAAGATCTTAGGAACACTTCTCGGCCTGTTGTACAATGGAATTGTGGTCTACTTCATCAGCTATCTAAATGCGATTGAAGCCGAGGTGCATAACAGACTTGGTTATTTGGGTGTACACATGTTCGGGAGAATTCTAGTTTGAGCCAATGAAAAGTTAAGAGACAATTGAGATATGCTCACCAAAGCTGGCATACAAGTTTGTCTTCATATTCCGGATGAAAGGATGAATTCAATATCGAAAGGTCAAGGTCAAGGTCACGGTCAAATGCATATCATGGATCCGTGAGGATATCTCAAGACAGCTGGAAGTAAGATCACCAAATTTGCCATGTTGGTTTCTCCAATCACATAAACCTAACTGTCACACAATAAGCAGTTCAAAGACTCTGGTTTACAAGATCTCCTCCTCGAGTCCAACATATATGGCAGTGGCACAGCTTTTGCTCTGCCCAAGAAAAGTCAAACAACTGAAGAGTAAGGGTGCACATGTTGGTTATGGAAGCAATGCTGTGCCAGCAATGGCAGTCCTTCTCAAAGTGGGTTCAACAAGAAGGGGAGCGTGAGGACATCATTAGAGCATGAGGCATGAGACAACCAAAACAGCAAAATCAAGAACTGCGAAAAGTCTTGAAAAGATGAAATGTTGCATGAGAACCTCAGCAACTTGTGGACAGACACGAGAGGGCGACATGATTCGTTCAGGTCTCTCAAATGAGTAGTAAGCACAAGATCACATTCCTTTGCTTTCTGAAACTCCTACATTGAGATTATTAGAACTGTTACTCCAGTTCATCCGAGGCGAGAGAAATGGAGGCTGTCCACTTCATTTGTCTGCTACTGCTGGAACGACACATCTGACAACATTTTCAACCACCACGACAGACAAGTGTCCATCAAAGCAGGAGAGTCTGTCAAAATGGGGTCTTCAACTGCATTGGAAGTGAATATCACTTTTGGAAAACACCCCCAATCCCAAAGCATTGGGCCAAGTACATCGGAAATCCTCACAACAAGATCTACGGTATATGGTTGCATTTGACAATGGCCCCGATATACCATCATCTGGAAAGAGGGTCATTCTTGCTGGTGGATTCAAGGATAGTATGGATGCTGTGTCAATCTATTTCGGTCAGTCGCAGCCTTTGACAGAGCTCTGATTTGATCATGAGGAAGCAGACACCAGCATGAGATTGCATGCATTCCATGACTCTACAGACTGCACAAGAGTAGCCGTAGTCCCCTAATACAGCTGTTTTCATCCTAAGGTCTATGCCTATGATTCCCTCCACTGTCCCGAGTTATAGTTTTACATGGGCACAAAAGACAAGCTGCGCAACACACCAATACATAGTGTTGCACAAAGGCTCGTTCCAACACTGTGCTTTGCTTTCCCAGACTTCCATTCACTGATAGGTTGTAAGAGCACCAGCGTTCTCTCTCTCTCTCTTTCTCTCTCTCTCTCTCTCTCTCTCTCTCTCTCTCTCTCTCTCTCTCTCTCTCTCTCTCTCTCTCTCTCTCTCTCTCTCTCTCTCTCTCTCTCTCTCTCTCTCTCTCTCTCTCTTTTTCTCTGGAATAGGCAAGAAAAGTATTTGGACCTGCTAAAGACTTCTGAAAGGTATCAACAGAGCTTTACTAGGGTAAATGTGGACCTGTCCATGTGTGATGTGAGTCTGTGCGTGCCACGTATGCCAAAATAAAAACGTGTATTCCTGCTGATGAATCCCGGCACTGGCTATTCTATCAAAATCGACCAAAAAAAAAATGAAAATCTGCCACAAACATCAAACAGCCTGGAACATCACGTAGCAAAATGGGCCAATTTTGAGGCACTTGTGTGGAAACGTTCCTTGCAAGCACTTCAAGATCTCCCTTCTCCAAACTGACACGGCTGGCAGCTTCTGGCTGGTCAACTCAGCCCTGTTTTCACGTCAACGGGACCTGCTCCGATCAGGTTGCTGGAACTCGCAACTCGCCTCATGTCGATGCCAACACTCAACATGCAGAAGGGTTGGCCGATGCCAATGCAAAGCAAATCATTCACTTTGCACTGAAGCTTGCATTCGCACGGATGGCGAATAATGCAAACATGCACAGAGGAGTTTCTGATGAAAACTCAGACTCAGATGCAGATTAGGAAAACGTGTGCAGAGATAAATGTGTGACTATTTGTTATTCAACTGATATAATTATCAGCTCATGTAGACCACGCTTGTCCTCCAGACAATGTTGAGAATGTCTAACCATATTTATGTGGCATTGCTGCTTTATGGCTTATACTGGTCATAATGCCTCAGCATTTCTTCGTCGACGCTGCCCGGATGTTTACTTTTTTAAAGCACATCTGTATGACTTGATGAATCAACAAATGTACAGGTGTTGATGGCTTAGCATGATATCTCGAAACTTGGTGAATGTGTTGGGTAGTTGACAAGAACAAGCTGATTAGATTTTGGTTCAGGTCTGGATTCAGATCCAGCCTATCAGTGGGATACAAAACGTAAACTGTTCAGCCAGGTGGAGATCCTACGGAGTGACGTTCCAGTTTTGCATTGTTTTACTCCCAGAGGTCAACGCTAAATAAATACATATTATGTTTACATTTGTACATTGTTTAAAGTTCTGAGCACATTGTTTAAACAAACATCAATATGTAATGCGCATTTTGTTGTTGCAGCCTGAATTGAAAATGGATCAAATTAAAAAAAAAAAAAATTGTTGTCACTGATCTACACAAAATACCCCAAAATGACAAAGTGAAAACATGTTTTTCGAATTTTTTTACGAATCAATTAAAAATGAAAACCTGAAATGTTTTGCATCAATAACTATTCAACCCTCTGAGCCGGTCATTTGGAGAAGCGCATTTGGCAGCGATTACAGCTTCGAGTCTTCTCGGGTATGTCTGTATCAGCTTTGCACATCTGGATTTGGGGATTTTCTCCCATTCTTCCTTGCAGATTTGTCTCTTAAGTTGGATGGGGAGTGACGGTGAAGAGCAATCTCCGAGTCTTTCCACAGATTCCCCAATGGGATTCAAGCATTGGCTTTGAAGCCATTTTTTTTTCATTTTTAATCAATTTGTAAAAATATCTAAAAACATGTTTTCACTTTGTCATTTTGGGGTATCTTGTATCAATGAGTGACATTTTTTTTTAAATTGAATCCATTTTAAATTCAGGTGAGAACACAACGCAAGGTGAAAAAGCCGAGGGGTGTGAATACTTCCTGAAGGCACTGTATATCCAACAATTTCACCTAAATTCATATTATTGACATCTAAAATTGGTATTGCTGATATTATTTTGGGCTGCCAGGATGGCCGAGACTAGAGGTATGCACACTCGCTTCAAAGCTGTCTTGCCTGGGTTCGAATCCCAACCCAGCTATAAACCATCATCACAGTGTTTCACAGGCAGGATGATTTATTAATGCGTGTGCTGTCCCCCGGATGGACAATAAACTGGGGGTCTGCCGGCATTAGTTGCTTTTGAGCTGTCTAGTCTGGATTCGATTCATGACAAGACTATTATGAATTATCAGATTGGTATCTTGCACACTGAATGTTGCATCACAAACTCTGCTCTCCCTCAGATGGACGACAACCCCAGTGTCTCAATCTGCCAGCATTACGTGGTGGACGTCAAAGATCCCACAGTGTCCTTTTTGAAGAGTAGTCAAGCTATCGCCGGCACCCTGAACAAATTACAAATTCCTGCCGTGACTTCCTGAGTCGGGGTGGCGACTTGACCAAGATTGTAGCCCAATAAATCCTTAAGCAGCACCAAACGTTTTGCATTGGGCATGCTGCATGATGATGATGATGATGATGATGATGATGATATTATGATCCAAATTTAGAGAAGACACGATGAGCAGTTGCTGATCTATACACTTATACAGATTTGTTCCCCCTATTTGACCATCAGACAGTTCATCACATGTTAGTGACACCACAATTCTGGAATACAAGATGTCCTCAGATAAGCATAAAATATCCAACAAGTAGAATATGAAATCAAACTGTCCGGAAACCAGGTATGTGTGTGTGCCACATCAGCCAATTTCTAGATCCATTTTGAATGTTGATTCCTGAACTATAATGAAAGGTGACACAACACAAGACAGAGGCCACTAACGTGCGTGTGCGTGCGTGCGTGCGCGCGGGCATTCTGAACCATTTGGCTTGGGAATAAGTCAAGTGAGAACAACTCCTTTTGCACACTGAAAGTACCTTGGACGTCACGACTCGAAGGACAGCTCCACATCTCATTAAGGATGGAGTTTGCAATTTGGCGACGGTGCCGGAGACAATGAACAGCTCTTTACGAAAGACACCGTGGGATTTTTACATCTCCCAGGAACCAATAGCAGCAGATCAATGTCCTTTGTACAAATCGAACCCAGATTATAGAGCTCAAAGACTAATTTGCAATCTCTAAGCCATCCAGCCAGCCCTTTGGCCCTTAGTACCCGATGTTGGCTTTTCTAAACGGAAGAAGTTTGGGGATGTGGGGAATGATGACAGAATAGTGTGGAACTCATGTCTGACACTTTTCTCACTTTCTGTTTGAGGTGCAAATGTAAATGTAAGGAGACTGTGTGGTTTTAGTTTATTATTCTGTAGTACCCCCTTCCTTGTCGGTGACAGGACGGCTTGTTCATGGTTGATGTAATGATCCCTGGTCATGGCAGATTCAACAATACCATGGTAGTTTTGGTGCGCTGTCATTGAGGATTATTTCATTGGGAAACGTGCTGTTGTAAGGGTCACGGGGAGGATGGGATGAAGAGTAAGGAATGCTCAAGCCTTGATTTTAAGCTGCTGATTATTATCGCCATACAACTTGCGGATATAAAATGTAAAAATATTTTAAAAGTAATTTTTTTCAAGAGAAGGCCCTTATTGGTCATACCACGACCAAATAAACCACACAGACAGCTTGCATAGAATGTACGAATTAAATAAATGTATTTTGAATAAAATACTCTATCGGATATAGACTTAGGGAAAGGGATGTATACGCGATACAGGGATTTATAGATTAAATGGCTTCTTCATACAGTGCGTTTCTTTGTGACTCGTTGTATAAATCTGTCAGCTGACCGAATATAATTTGTAAATGATGAACATCGTGCAGGTAGTCTAGGACCTGGCTGAGACATGTATGCGCTTAATTTAGGAGAGGATAACTCAACTGTTTTAGGCTAATATGACCCCAAGGAACAACTTGGGATGTGTGCCAAAATCTCTATCCGGGACGAACAGCCCGAAAATGACCATGCCCTTTTAAAATCTATGTACCCCATTGTCTATCACTCTATGCACCCTATTATCACTCACTCAGCCTGCTTTTGATTTATTCATAGCACCATTGCTACAAGATCCGGAGAGAGAGAGAGTGAGAGAACGACTTATCCATCCAGTGTCACAGAGATAATATCTCATTATTATATTACAGATAATATCACACCATCCAAGCAGCCTTTCAAGTCTACCTTAAGGAAAGGGCATCGCTGTCCTCGTCCTTTGATTACTGGAACACATACGTTTCCCACCTGTTCCCAATAGTCAGGGATCTGACCAATTCTCTGCGCTCTGGAGACTGGATTCTCCACCTCAGTGCTATGGAGAGGGCAACTTCACTTTTCTTCTTTTTAGGGAGAACAAACTGCTCTCGATGGACACCATTATTCCTACAGGACT
Source organism: Eptatretus burgeri (assembly GCF_056783735.1). Classification (NCBI taxonomy): domain Eukaryota; kingdom Metazoa; phylum Chordata; class Myxini; order Myxiniformes; family Myxinidae; genus Eptatretus; species Eptatretus burgeri. The sequence continues at coordinate 32,689,795 of NC_140978.1, read as the reverse complement.
GCTATCAACTGAAGGAAAAGTTCCCACTCCTCTACAACTCCTACATGAATGGTGGATTTGTCATGAACACCACCAAGAAAGGTAGTGGAGTGCCCTTTGACCAGGCGCTCGAGCAGTGCTACAATCGGCCTGCCAAAGTGAGTGGGGGGATAATTGGGGTCACCAGAAAGAAGGAAGCAGTAGCTCTGTGGGGAATTATCAAGCATAAAAAGACCAGTACGTTGACCTCCTGAAGATGAAGGATGATGTCGAAGGAGAACTCTCACTTCACCACGACTTCAACCCAAGTACTGCAACTAAGATAGTTGGGATGGTGCAAGACATAGAGGAGTATCTCCTGAAGGTATGCAGTCCTCTACAAGACCAGGTAGCACTGAAGAATGTTCTCACTGGAGAAATTGTGACCAATGTAAATGTAGACAAGTTGTTGTGCTGTATCAAGGAGGGCAGCACTGCTTGTGCTAATTTTATCGATGATTGACTCAGAAATAGGTCGATATCGATACACTGAACTATTAGCAAAATCAAGTTTACGTCCCCTAATACCACCTTGAAATTCGCTCCCAAAGCAGACATCAAAGATGAGACAATCAAAGCTCTCATGTTTATTGAGTATGGGAGTCACCAGGGGTTCACTGTTGAGGAGCTACTCAAGCATGAGATCACCAGCTCTGCATTCTTCTTGGTTGACGAAGATGGTTACTTGAGGAAGAGTACCAAATCACAACTTGGGACTGAGCTGCTGAAGTTGTGCCCACTAATAGATTAAAAAAGGACCAGAAACCTCCCTACAAACCCACGCCATCATTATCGACTTCATGGCCTTAGTGAGAAAGGTCCCCTTAAAGAAGCTTGATCCACCCGTCAAGACATTCCATGAGTTTGCTATTGCCTTGACATCTATGGTCACCAAAGCTGGGCACAACTGTGATGAGATCCATATCGTTTTTGATGCTTACAGAGAGGACAGCATCAAGAATGGAGAGAGGGGGAGAATAAGAAAGTCAAAAGAAATGGTTGTCCTTGATGTGATATCACCAAACCAAAATGTTCCAGTGGTATTAGAGAACTTTTGGTCATCTTCCATCATCAAAACTGCTTCCCAGGCATTCTATGTTGAGTGGCTCACCACCAATTACCACGGAACCAAACCTCTATACGTCGGTATATTACCACAGGCATGGATGGTGTCAGCTGGGTGTGCTTCTCCATTCCCTCGGCTCAACTGCACACACGAGGAAGCTGATGACGGGATGATGTTCCATGTGCAGGACATTCTAAGTCACCGGTCAGGACCTACATCCATGACGCTGTCATCAGGTGACACAGATGCCTTTGTGTGCCTGTTATACCACATCACAGTCATTTGGAGAGATCTTGGCCTCCAAGAGCTTTGGCTCGTTCCCAACTCAGGAGTGAAAAGATCAATATTACCACTCCACGATATCTGCATAGCACTGGGAGACGAGCTCACAAAGTGTCTCCCAGCACTCCATGCGCTGACTGGGTGCGATACAACCAGCAAGATATCAACTAAACTTGCAGCCCTGAATTCTGTCCGCAAACCAGGATTTGTCCTCTCTGATCCTGAATTTTGACTGTCCCCAGCTAGCAGAAAGTGCAATACAGATGGCAGAGACATTCTTGGTCAAGTGTCTCAAACCATCAACAGACCTGGAGACATTTGATGACCTGCGTCTCACTGCATTTGATAGCAATGCCCTCAATATGGACTTTGAGAGAACCACTTGCACCTCAACTAATGCAAGGAAACATATCCATAGAGGCTATTACCAACAGCAGCTGTGGGTCCAAGCCCCATTTAGAGATGCCACCCTGATTATGAATGCCGAGTCTTATGGGTTTGTAAGAAGGGGCAGTTTATTAGTCCCTGAGATTGTGATCTCCAAACCCAAAGGCCTGCACATGTGGCAAGTGTGCTCGCAAAAGTGGGTGTTCCTGCAGGGTTGCTGGGATCAAGTGTTGCAAGTACTGCGAATGCAAGGGAGGTGATTGTTGTAAAAACCCTATCACTGAATGAACACTGCTCATCATCCTCATACCTGGACTCTGTTGTGTTACTCTTCATGTTCCTGACCCTGGTTTATGACACATAAACAGTATTAATGTGGTTTTAAAAGTTGTATTGTTGGTGGTTGGGCAATTTCCCTGCTGATCTTTGAAACATTTAAGCTCTCCAGATACTGCTGCCTACTAAAGTAATAAGTTTTGTTTTTTATTTTTCATTTTAAGTTTACATTCCATTGATAATAGTATGTAAATGATTGAAAATACAATTTCTTTATATTAATCAAATGCTCGCTTTCTTGCTTTTTAAAAAATCCCTTGTATTGTTCAAATTCCAAATTGTCAGTTCAACTCTAGTAGATGACACAAATCTTCTAACTTTGCCTAAGGTCCAGAAAGTTTAAGTTAATAAATATATGGCAATTCCAGTATATATGGTAATAAGTATGGTAAATAAAACGGTTTTTAGCCATTTTCTCATAAAAAAAATATTAAATTAGAAATTTTACACTCTTCTATGACCCCCCTAAATAAATAAATAAATAAATAAACATGGCCATTCTGAACATTTTGAGCACCTCAGAATATCTGAGGCTCCAACGGTTTAGAAGATACAGCTATGTCAAAAGTAGCACTTTCGATGAAAAAGGGTGTGGTCATTTTAAAAAGGGTGTGGTCATTTTAAAAAGGGCGTGGTCATTTTCGGGATGTTCGTCCCGGATAGAGATTTTGGCACACATCCCAAGTTGTTCCTTGGGGTCATATTAGCCTAAAACAGTTGAGTTATCCTCTCCTAAATTAAGTGCATACATGTCTAAGCCAAGTCCTCGACTAAAGGGCAGAACGTAACATGAGCACTTTGAATGAGAAGTCGATGAAACGTGAGCTGATACCTGATAAAAATGGCAGTTGATCACTCTTTGCATTTCATAAGTCTGGATTAATGATCAAGCACTCGGTCACTCAGGGTTGTTACCAGCTGAACTGCACCACCAATGGATGGAATCTGGAGGTTGCATGGAAGAAGTACCCAGGGAGAGCCGGAGTTCAGAGGGCATCGTCAGCAACCCTTCCACCGTGATGCTATCCTCATCTCCGCTACCCCGTACCTCCATCGCCAACGGTCAGGCCTGTGGGAAGGTTGGGGTACACAGGAACAGGTGAATGCCCTGGTATTTTCGTCTATTTTTTTTTTTTTTGGTGTTGCGTGGTGTGGTCGGCAATCGGCACGAGTGGCCATCTTGAATAGCTGGAGAAGAGAAAGAGATTGTACAAACGCTGAGGGTTAGAGATCTTCCATATTACTTTGCTGTTGATGCTTGTGTTGCTTTGAATGTTTCAAAGTAGTATAAGTGACAAAATCAACAGGTTTGCCCTCTTCCATTCCAAACATGCCAACTCAAGTGTTTGCACCACAGAGAGATCGATTTACTCTTTCATTCCCAATTGCACCACCTTACACTCTGGCTATGAAAGTTCATGATTCAGATATTCTTCTTCTTCTTCCTCTCCTCCTTTAATGGCCACAATTATTCCCACGTTATTCTGAGGTTGGTCGGGGGGAGCTTGGTCAAAGTCTTTCACGAACCAGCTGGGCAGGCTTGACGCTCGACTGAGCTTCGGGCACAAATTTGGAATTTGACCAGGGTGCTGCCGATAGCTCGCCTACTCTTTGCGAAGGACATCATGGGATCTTTAGCACCCAGCAACTAATGCCAGCAGATAGGACGACCAGCTTAACGTCTATCCGAGGGACGGCGCGGACAATGATGAATCGCCTTGCCTGTGAAACACCGGGATGTCAGTTCATAGCTGGGTTGGGATTCAAACCCAGCGTAGACAGCTTCGAGACAAAAGTTCATGACTCCGATAATTACAAAATGGCAGTATTTATGTGTTATTTGGTAATTTGATGTGTTTCATCGTTTGTTGTTTTTTTTTTTTTTTTAAAGGGTGATTGTAGTAAACATGATCCTCTACATTTGTGGTGCCAGCATCATCAGATCATTGTAGTTGTAAGAGTAGCTGCAAAACTTTATGCTATGTGAAAGAGAATGTCACAACCTCGTTGTGTCCGAACACGAGTACGCTGTTCGGAACTATCGAGACCTCAGGTGAGTGTTAAGAGTTCAAGACAATAATGAAACCAATTCATTCTCGCTGCATTTTCAAGAAGCATGAACGGACGGCGATCAAACGATAATTGCACCCACAGTTTTTTAAAAAAAATCTCTCAACCATTTTTTGAGTACAAATCGCACATGGCGGAGCGTTCTTCAGATTTCTCAATTGCTGGACTTTGGTACAAAACATGCGCTCTTAAAAACCCCCCACTGTATGTTTCCATGACCACGTCATTTAACGGTATGTCTGACCGGATGGTGCAGAGGTAGTGGACATATCTTTGAGCCGTCTAGCGTGGGTTCGATTCCAGATTCAATTTTCAACTTCCGGAATGGTGCTTCGCATGACAAAGTGCAGCATTCATCGGATGGACATGAAGCCGGGAGTCCCGTGTAACGGCATGAGTTGGTGAATGCTAAAGAATCCCATGGTATCTTTGACGAAAAGTAGGTGAGTTATAACCAGCACCTTGAACAAATTACGAATTCCTGCCCAAAATAAACTAGTCGAACGTCAGGCCCGGCCAGCCAGATCGCTAAAGACTTGGCCCAAAAATTTTCGCCGGCCGACCTCTTGAGAAGGTGGGAATAATAGGGGACCGTTAAAAGCAGTAGTTGCTGTAGTTGTTGCTAAGAAATGAAACACTTCAACACAGTAAGCTATCTTAAGCAGGATAACCATCACACACAAATGCCATTATTTTATTCTCCATGTTTTGATTACTTGTGGTCGCGCCCAAAGCCATCGGAGTTAACGTTAATCCAACCTCACTCTTTCACTTTGATGGGGTGACCACTGTGTTCACTCGCTTGGTTCGTAGACGGTCCGTGAACCACGGTTGAACCTTTCCTTTTTATTTTTTATTTTTCTTTCACTTGCGGTTCATCCTTGCCTTGTGAAACACATTGCGAGACTTGCAAGAGAGTTTGCTTTGTCTGGTACCGCAGTGACTGGCAAAACAGTTATTCCCAATGATTGTTCAACTTTTACTTTTGAAGTTTCTTATAATTGGCCGGGTCTGCCAACTCAAAAGGAAACTCCTCATCCAGTAGAACATATCGGGCTCAATATTTTGTTTTTAAATATCATGCTACATATTGTATTTGGCCTCATCTCTCGATGGTGAAGAATCACTTTATATATTAAAAATTCTCGTATCTGAATCTGGATTCAGATCTTCACCAACGTCGAATAAATTTGGCCTTGTCACACACCCAACTTGTCCACCGAGTTTTGGCTGAATCCGTCCACAACTTTTTGAGATATGGTGCTATACTGTCGGACCCCAACATTCGCAGACCCCATGTATTCACGGGTCATAAAGTGTGACCTGCTTCGACATTCTCACTTCGCATATTCGCAGTTTTTTGGTTTTTAAAAATAAATTTCAGGATTGGTCTCCTATATCTGCCGCCACTGATATTAAATCAGCCTGGGAATTCTTCCATAGAAAACTACTAGTCCCTCTTATGCACAGATTCATCCCATCTCGTCTTCAATTATCTTAACCATCCTCCTGCTCTTAGTTCTCTGAATCCTGTGGCAAGGCTGTTGCTTTCAAACAACTTGCATTCTCCTCCTGGAAAGTAAAATCCGACCAAAGGCAACCTCAGATCATTCTACAAAGCCTGCACCCAAATTATATCCTCTCATCCAAACTCTCTCTTCCTCATATGTGATGACTTCAATTGTCATCATGCCAGTTGGCGAGGTGTGGGTACCTCTCTCACCTGTCATGGCACTTCAGCAAAAGACTTCTGCGACTCATTGAGACTGACTCAATTGGTCATGTTCCCGACCCGGATCTCAACCAATGGTACTCTACCTCTTCTAGATCTGATTTTGACAAACTTCCCTGAAAATATCTACTGTTCTTCCCTCCATTCCAATCGGTTCTTCTGGCCATGTGCTTGTCAAAGTGGACTTCTCTCTGGCTGTTATCAGGGAACCACCTCAGCGGCATCGAGTCTGGCATTTCATTCAGGTTGACTGGCAGGGTCTCCAAGCAGCCATCAAACTTATAGACTGGTCTCCCATCGCTACTTTCTCCAACATTAACTCGTCCTGTTAATTCTTTCAAAGAAACTTGCTCTCTCTCATGTACAGATTTATCCCCTCTCGTATTCAGTTGTCCAACCCTTCCCACCACCCTTGGTTTACTGAAGCTTGTGGCGAAGCAGTTGACCTGAAGCAACGTGCCTTTACCTCATGGAAAGCAAACCCAACTGAGGGTAATCTCAGTCCCTTCCATAAAGCTCGGAACAAGTATGTATCTACCCTCAGGAGAGCCAGAAAACATCTTTCTCATCTCAAGAATGAGCTTTCAACTTGTCTCCCTCATCTAAAACCTGGTGACTCCTTGTCAAGTCAGTCTCTGGTGTATGCTCCCCTTCCATCCTTTCCCTCACTTCAAATGGCACCACAGCAGACTCTGCTCATGAGAAGGCTGAATGACTCAATTCTGTGTTGGCTTCAAAATATTTTGTCCCTAACCCCTCCCTCTCTGTGCGCATCCTTCCAGTCGTACCCAATTGCTCCTGAGTTATGTGTATTTTGCATCTGAAAGGGAGAAAAGCTTCTGGCAAGTGGCAACCCTCGACTCTGATTCTGCCACTTGACTGGACGGCATTAGCTCACTTGTCCTAAAAACCTGCTCTGCTGCTCTTTCCCTTCCTCTCTCTCTCCTCCCTTTTCACCCTGTCATTTAAACTCCATCATCTTCCATCTGCTTGGAAATCAGCCAACATCACAGCATTACATAAAAAAGGTGAAAAAACAGATCCTCTTAACGACAGCCCAATTAGCTTACTTCCAATCATCAGCAAGGTCATGGAATCCATCATAGTGGTTGATATAAAATCATTCCTTTTTTACCAACTGCCTCATCTCAGATCATCAATTCAGATTCAGACCCGGTCATTCTACCTTGGACATGCGGCTTCTACTCGCCCAACAATGGATGGAGGCCTTCAATATCAGACATGAGATCAGGGCCGTCTCTCTGGACATATCTCGAGCTTTTGATACAGTCTGGCATCCTGCCCTGCTCTCCAAACTGTCTGCCAATGGAATCCAAGGCCAACTCTACTCTTGGATTACTGACTTCCTCCCCTTTCATAGCCAACATGTGGCTCTCAACGGAACCCTTTCATCTCCTCTCCCTGTCAAGGCTGGAGTACCCCAAGGCAGTGTTCTCGGCCCCATATTATTCCTAATCTTCATCAATGATCTCACTGACTATGGAAAATCCTCTTTATCTCTTTGCTGATGACGACTCAATCGGGCACTCTGACTTACTACTCCATCATGACTTTATCTTTATTCCTCTCCACCGTGACATTTCTCATCTTTTTGACAGACAGGCAGCAACCTCTTCCCTCTCTTCAGACCTTGATAAAAAAAACACAAACTCGTTAAACACAATCTTCCTTATGTATCCATATTGTCCACCTTGTGCGTTCTACCTTACCCCTCATCATTACCTGCATCCCTTGTTTGTCCGTCTCTGTCTAGTTTCTCCCTCTGCCCTGCTGCTGGTTTTTCCCCTTTCTCCTGCTGTTCCCTTTGTTTTGCTGTGTCCTGATTTGTTCTGTGTAATCGTTTGTCCACAAGCTTTAACCATGTTAAAAAAAAAAAAAAAACGAATGCCCCAACATTCACGGACCCCGACATTCATGGCAATTTTCAGGAACGCATCCCCCACAACTGTCAGGGTCCAGAAGTATCTCGTTTTTAGCCCAATCTCTCAATGGTGAAGAATCTTTTCAAAAATTCTCGTGTCCAGGTCTGGATTCTGATCTCACCAAAATTGAATCAATTCGTCCTTACCACACACCAAACCTATCCACCAAGTTTCGTGTGAATCCATCCATAACCTTTTGAGATATTGTGCTATATGTCGTTTTTAGCCCTATCTCTCAACGGTGAAGAATCACTTGAAAAATTCTTGAATCTAGATCCGGATTCACAGATCTTCACCAAAGTTAAGCATTGCTGTCCCTGGCTATAAACACACACCTACACACCTACACACACACAAATGTGTGTCACCTACACACACAAATAATTTCAGAACGATTGCTTGAAAACTGTGGCCAAAAATCGTGTGACAAACAAACAGACAGACAGACATACAAACACTACAGACCAACATACTTGGCAAAAATTTAATTTGCCAGGTAACAGACAGATAGGGGGAAAACTTGACCTCTTTCCACCTTCGGCGGTGCAGGTAATGAAGGAATCTGGTCGCAATTAATTTTACTTTTTCTTGAAATGCTCATCATTTTCATCTGTAAAATAGCGATCCGCTCTCCAGACACTCCTGAAACGCATTTTGTGTCTGACCACCTCACTGCTGCGTCTGTCCATAGCAATGTTATGTTCATGTTGTTCTCCTATTGCCAGCTTCTGTCTTGCTTCTTCTTTATTCAGGGGAAATTGCTTCTTCGACCTTTTCATATCTGCCATTTTGGATTGCTACCTTTCCTACTTGATGCAACCTGTTGACCTACTTTTGGTTTAATTTTCCTTCCACTAATTTTAGCATCTCCTCAACATTCGCTTTCCCCCCCAAAAAATCTATGTGCCTCATTTGATCATCCTTGTAGCTTCTCTCAGGGAAGCTTGGCTTGTTTTAGGGAACGATCCTTCGATCGCTCGCTCCCAGCGCACTTTCCAACCTTGAGTTCCAGTGGTTTGATGGCAATACCCTGAGCATTCTACAATACATTGATCACTTTTAAGAATCATATCTGACATTGCATGACCTCTTGGAAGCCACTCAAAGAATCACATTACAGACAAAACATTTACACGAAGCAACATGAAAGGTTGAAGCAGAAATCATCGGTCACATGCTGTTCCTTCATGACGAATTAAATCACAAACAAGAAGAAAAGAAAAGGAAATAAAAACGCATCACATGGATTAAAGAAGGTAAGACATTTGGGTCGAGGGTAGATCTTATCACAAACACAAGTGGGATTTCACAAGCACCAGGATGAGACAAAACTGAACTGAGAGCAGGATATTTCATCACAAATCGCTCAATAAGAAAAATGAGATAGAGAAAAGCTGAAGGAACTTGTGAGATGAGACGAGGGAAGAGAGAGAGAGAAAGGATCGATTTAGAAAAGCAGACATTTCACCGAACAACAACATGTCGGTCTCCAAGTAAGCAATGCTATCGCGGTCGCGGTACTCGAGCAAATGCTGTCCTCTCGATGCTCTTGTGACAAAACTTCCCCCGAACTAATTTACCGTGTTCGCAGCGGAGTATGCCTCTGAGCATTTCATTGGTTGTAGTATCATTTTGAATCTGACTATGGCGGCCATTTTTGCAAACGTAACGAAGCACTTCTCTTCATATTGTGAGATCCGCAAAGCAGTTGATACAGAACGGCTCGCTTGGCAAGCGGGTAGCAAGCTCCTCGGTAACGGAACGCACCACTGGGTTAGTAATCCCAGGAAAAAGTCTCCAATGGACACAATGACTTACGACTCCATCTTGGATTTAGTTTTTATTCCTGATCATCTGAAATGAGATTCACCCTAACTTTTAACAGAGAGTTGGTACTGCCAAAGCAGTTTCTTGGTGGCAAGGATTATGCTGGGTGATTTGCCTTCTTCTGTTGTGGATAGCATCATTTGTTGTGGGCGCAGCTGTGTTGCTGATGCATTGCCTTCTGTCGGTTAGATCAGGAATTAGGAATTTGCCCAGTGTGCCGGCGATAGCTCACCTACTCTTCGAAAAGGACTCCGTGGGTACTTTAACGTCCACCATTGACCAGTGTTGACAGATGGGTCCTCAGGATTAACGTCCATCTCAGGGACGGCACACACATTGTTGCGTCACACTGCATGTGAAACACGAGTCTGACAGTTTATAGCTGGGTTAGGCTGTCCTGTCGGGCATTTTTCTTCATTCAGAAGGAAAATTTTGAGGTCGTGCAGTGCGAGGTGGTTCAAAAGAGAACAAAAATTGTCTCGTATGTGAGTGACTCGTTCGCAGTCCAGAGAGGGTTACTCGTCTATTAGAGGAACTTACACCTTGTCTTCACTACCAATTAATTTCAAACTAGTTTGCGCCTGACTTGTAGAGTCTCCAATACCCAGACTTGTGCACGAGCTGGTCCCAAACCAAGTCAAATTGCCATTACAAACATGTTTAATCATCGTGGTTCGGGCTTTGGCGAATCGGAACTTTTGCCTTGGTTTTAGCCTAAATTCGAACCAGCTTGGGACTTGCTGTTTTCGTATTAGTGAATAACGGGACCGATGTTGGCTTTACACACGAGTAAAACATCACTTGATTCCATAAAGTTTGCTCCATTTTCAGAGAAGAGCTCTCTGTAGTCGGTATCCCACTGGTATTTGAATAACCATTCAATGCTTTTTACTACTCTGTCCTATTTGCAATTGTTCTGTGCGACGGAGCATGAACTGTCACCTCTTAAGCTTCCCCCCTTAAGTTGTAGGACAAGTTTCAACATACACAATAACGTAAACATCAGAAATATTGTGTTTTCAACGTTGAATTTTCTCTGAAGGAAATATAAAGCTACTGGGGGAAAAGCAAGTGTAATTAGCATTAACTTGAATAAAATCTAATTAACGAGCTAATGTAGTGTACACAAAGCCATGATCCATATTAATGGTTCCATAGGTGTGGCAATCTCTCCTCATTTGCATAACCTTTGCTCAAGTGACAATTAGAGACATTTAAAGGCAATTTGTGTCATTAGGCTTTGCGATAATTACTCTGGAGTAATTAACTGCTGTGGCTCGTTCCCAAAGCTCCAGTCACCTGTAGTTACCTTTACAATGCGTTAACTTTGGTGATGTTTGGTCTGATGTACATCCTCCTTAGAGTCTTGTTCCACCCATCTGCTCTGCATTTACTCTCTCACATTCATGTGGTGCCGTCCTTCTGTGTAATCTTTACAAATGCATCCCATGGACGAGGAGGATGGCTCAGACGCCACGTAGTACTTGCCTTATAGCTTTCTTGTCTTGGCTTGAGTTCCCACCTTACAGAAACAAGTTGTGAAGTTATCCTGATGTTTCACAGCAGGGTATTCCATCAATGAACATGTCTTCTTTTCCATGGGGAGGTTTCAACTTTTTGTCCTGTCTGCAACTACGTACTTGCCTGTGGAAATTAAACATCTGATGGTAGCTTTTGAAACAAGTTGGCCATTTTATGCCAGTACCATCGGCAAATACAATTACGCATCGTTTTATTTGGGGGCACAGCCCCCATATATTGTAAGCACAGTATCAGCACTTGGGAGCAGGTAGTATCTTGGGGCAAATTCTGTTCCTCATCTTCATCAATGATGTTTCTGATTCTTTGGAAAACCCTTTTCATCGTTTTGCTGACCACTCCACCACCGACCGTAGCATTCCTTATTTTTCAGATAGATGGGCAGCAGCCTCTTCCCTCTTTGCAGACATTGATATAATCAGGAGGTGGTCCAACACTTGGAATATGTCTTTCAACCCTGACAAATCTCACACTCTCACTCTGTCTCTCTGGAAATAACATTTGCCAAACCCTCCCATGTCCTTTGACAAACTACTTGAAGAAGTTGTGACTCACTCTCAACCGTGATCTCTCTTAGACAAACCACATATCAGAGATGGTCAAACCTCCAAAGCTAGCTAGCCACCGACTGCGCATCCTCTGTTGTGACAAGACTTTTCTTGGTAAATCCGAACTTATAATAACATACAAGGCTTTCATCTGCAGCTCGATGGAGTACTGCTTTCTTCTTTGGGCTGGTGCCCCTGCCTCAAACCTTTCACATCTTAATAGCGTGTAGACAAAGGCCCACAAAAACATTGGAATCTACTGCAATGGAGCTTAATCACTGGGCCTGCTTATTATGTATCACAGAGAAGCTTGTAGCATCTCTGTCTTCTTCCACCTCCTTTCTGGACTTGCACTCTTTGCCCTTTCCATGTTCTATCCCCCCCCCCCCGAAGGTTTCTCCAGGGTACACACATTCTGCCAATAACCCACTTGTAGTGAAACTCCCAAAATCCATGCTCACTGTTCACCTCCACTCATTACTTCGTCTTTTCTCTTACCTGTGGACTTCCATTGTCTGTTCAATCTCATTCATCCCTCCAGGATGTCAAGATGTTTTCTTCCTCCTCAGGTCACCCACCCATCCATACTCACGTTATTTTCCATCCTGATTTTACTCTGTCCAAGCACACCCCTTCCTCTCCTGGTTATTATAGTTTCTACCCTCTCCCTCCACCAACGTTTCTGTTTTTTGTTCCATTGCTGTTTCATCCCCGTTTTTCTCCCTTCCTGTTCTTTTAGCCCCTTCATTCTGGGCTTCAGCTTGTATTCAGCTTGTTCACCCCCTGTATCCTCCTCCCCTCCATTTACTCTCATTGATCCCTTCATCCATTCTTCCTCCAAATGTTCTGTTATGGTCATCTTTCCTCTGCTGTGCATTTGTTTCTCTGCTTTTCATCAGTATTGTTTCTGTTATATATATATATATATATATATATATATATATATATATATATATATATATATATATATATATATATATATATATATATATATATATATATATATATACACATACACATACACACACACACACGTAATCTTTCTAACCACTCACTGATCCACTAAAATAAATGTTTCTCACTTTCTAGGTTTGCTAGAAAGTTTAAATATTGCATACCAACAATAAAAATGTCAGATGGTGGAGCATCCTGTGCTCATGGAGGATCAGGTGACTAAAGACGATGGCATGTCACGTGTTTATGGACAGTGTATGGTGGAAAGTGTACTACGGTGCATATTTTAAGTATTGCATGTTTACATGCACACTCAAAACTCTGCATAAGGTGTGATGGTTTTAACGAACTCTCACGTATGACGACCATGTCATTCAGAGCATTTCTTTTAAGTCTATGTCATGATAATGTTCCATGTTGCTGGAAAACACAGATATCACCATCGCTTTGTCTCGGCAAGTTGAATATCAAACACAATGCCCGACATTACAAAATCATGGAAATACAGATAACATTGTAAAAAAGTATTCTCAAAACCGTATACAGTAGGTTGATGATTCACACTGCCGATGAAACACGATGACAGCTCGTAGCTGGGTCAATTTTAGTTTACATGTTCCACCCTTTAACGTTTGTCGACTTAGAATCATAAACTCTGCCTCTTAGCATTGTCTAACGAATAATTTTGAATATCAACAATACTTTTATATTTTAACTTTAGACCTTCAAATATATAAACTAGAACGGGCACTCGGTAGAGCGCATACCTTCGCCGCCACTTTTTTCCGGGCACATTTGAAAAACGTCCATGACGTCACAACCGTCAGTCTGATTGACGTCAAATTTGGTGTGTAACCTCCTTGAAGGCAGTCCAACAAAATGGAATGATAAACACTGAAAAATTAAAAAGTTGAAAAGTGACGTCATCTTTTGACGTCATTTTGACGCACTTCCGGGGACGTCACGTCCAATCGGGGACTACCATTCTGAAAGCTCGTAGTTCACTGAACGTTTTAACGTTGGTTTCATGTCAATAGCTCTAATAGATCTGAAACTATGCCTACAAGTATATTTTGACCTTGAGTGTGACCTTGACCTTGACTACAGAGTTAATTGGCAAAACCTGTACATCAATAAACAGATATTTTGGGACTGATCCTAATGCCTGGATTTGGGAGACTTTGCTTTATAAATTATATAGATATTTGAATGTAAAATATCAGGACATTTTAGCCACAATTGAAAAAGGTCATGTTCAAACGTCAATGACGTCATAACGGTCAGTCCAATCGAAGTCAAATTTGGTGTGTGACGCCCTTAAGGTAAGTCCTACAAAACGGTATGGTCAAAACTGATGAGATCGAAAATTGAAAATTTACGTCATCTTGTGATGTCATTTAGACGCACTTCCGATGACGTTACGTCAAATCCGACACTACATATCCGAAAGGTATCTCATCATGGAACAATATGGCGGTGGTTGAATGTCGATAGCTGTATCATGAAGGAAGTTATGCTCAAAAGAGTGTTTTTGACCTTTTAATGACCTTGACCTTGACCTTTGACCCGATCGCTCCCAAAATCTAATCAAATCATCCTTGGATACTCACGAATCATCCCACCAAATTGCATGCAATTCGGTTTAATACTTTCTGAGTTATGCGAATCACAAACAAACACACATATTCACAAATAAATAAATACACAACGACCAAAACATAACCTTTCGCAGAATGCGAAGGTAAACATAATATACTGTATATTATTAGCTCACCTGGACTTTCGGCAGGTGACCTTATGCGATCGAGCAGTGTCTGTAGGTGAGTGAGTGAGTGATTCAGTCAGTCAGTCAGTTCGTAAACACTTCAGTCATTATCATGCAAACCAAGCACACAATTTTGATGGAACTTGGCCACAAGCTTCATATATGATGCCTAACGAAGGTGCATTGAAAACATAAACATCTGCGCTCATTAAGGGGGTCTACAGGGTGGTTTTTTGACCCCCCCACCACCCCAAAAATATAAGGTACTTGCTCTCTTCTCCAAAACTACATAAACAATTTCGATGAAACTTGAACACAATGTTCATCGCCCGTAATGTACCAAAGTGTATCGACCACATCAAAATCTGCACTCATTAAGTGGTCTACGGGGGGGGGGGGGGGCGTTGAACCCCCTAAAATAGCTATTTGCTCTCTTCTCCGAAACTACACACACGACTTCGATGAAAGTTGACCGCAACCTTCATCACCAGTGATACACCAAAGTTTATCGACTGCATCAAAATCTGCACTCATTAACAGGGTCTACGGGAGGGGGGGTTTGATCCCCCAAAATAAGTATTTGCTGTCTCTTCCAAAATTACACACACAATTTCTATGAAACTTGACCACAACACTTATCACCCATGATGGGGATCAAAGTTTATCCACCACAACAAAATCTGCACTCATTAAAGGGTTAAACTGGGGGGGGTGGGGGTTTAACCCCCCAAAATAGATATTTGTTTTCTTCTCGGAAATGACACACACAATTTTGATGTAACCTGACCACAACATTCTTCACCTATAATGTACCAAAGTTTATTGACTGCATCAAAATCTGCGCTCATTAAGGGAGTCTATGGGGGGGCTCTAACCCCCCCCCAAAAGGTATTTGCTTCCTTCTTCGAACCACACACAATTTCAATGAAACTTAACCACAACCTTCTTCATACTTGATGTACCAAAGTTTGCTCATGGCATTAAAAATTCATGATCTGAGGGGGTGTGTGGTGGGGGGGGGAGTGGGGGTTGAGTGACTGTTGCTCCTAATCCAGGTGAGCTTCAGGACCGACGGTCCTATTTTTATATCTTCATGTAGGATGCACCAGAGTATCTGCTTGTAATCTGCAAGCTTGTCGTGTGTGTGTGTGTGTGTGTGTGTGTGTGTGTGTGTGTGTGTGTGTGTGTGTGTGTGTGTGTGTGTGTGTGTGTGTGAGAGAGAGAGAGAGAGAGAGAGAGAGAGAGAGAGAGAGAGAGAGAGAGAGAGAGAGAGAGAGAGAGAGAGAGAGAGAGAGAGAGAGAGAGAGAGAGAGAGAGAGAGAGAGAGAGAGAGAGAGAGAGAGAGAGAGAGATAGAGATAGAGATAGAGATAGAGATAGAGATAGAGATAGAGATAGAGATAGAGATAGAGATAGAGATAGAGATAGAGATAGAGATTCGTAGAGTTCGTAGAGTGCAGACCTCCACCAGGCTGAACAATCTAGGTTTTGTATCCCACTGATGGGCCGTATAGAGATCTTCACCAAAATAATATCAATTCGGCCTTGTCACACACCCAACATGTCCACCAAGTTTAATTCGAATCCGTCCGCAACTTTTAATAATATCATGCTATGTATCGTTTTTAGTCTCATCACTCAATTGTGAAGAATCACTTGAAAAATTAGAAAATTCTCTTCTCCGGATCCGGATATGGGTCTCACAACAATCCAATCAATTGGTCCTTGTCACACTCCCAACCTGTCTGCCAAGTTTCATCCAAATCCATCCACAACGTTTTTGAGATATTGTGCTACATATCGTTTTTGGCCCTATCACTCAATGATGAAGATTCATTAAAAAAAATTCCAGTATCTGAATTCTTATCTGGATCTTCACCAAAATCGAATCAATTCGTCCTTTTCGTACAAGTGTTTCAAGTGTTTCATGAACTGGTTGGACAGGCCTGACGTTCGTCTGGAGCCATTTCTGGAAGGAATTTTTAATTTGTTCAGGTTTGCTGACGATAAGTCACATACTTGTCGTGAAAGACACCATGGGATGTTGAAATACCCAGCTCATGATATCCAGCTAAATGGCCAACTTAAGGACGGTGCACTTTGTGATGAAACACACTGGGGGGTTGTGGAGGGGGGCACGTGGTTTAGTACATGATTATCCTTCGTATATAATTATGACTATAGCCAACTGACGCCATCACAGTGGACAGCCACTGTTTTGCACGAACACCAGTGCCATGTCCTCTCAAAGTATTACTTATCTTTTACTCGATCTCCATATCCTCCAAAATTGTTTCCAATCTTTACCCGGTCGAAATGCTTCAAGTGAATGCAGAAAGAACATCCACTTTAAAATTGAGATCTGGGACACCAAGATGCCGTGTAATGGTCCTTTGTCGCTGCAAAAAAAAATTGTTGATTTTTAACCTGAATACATACGGCATGCTGATGAGAATGCTTTCAAGCAAGCTCTCCTGCTGATGCATAAATTACGTATAATTGGAACCAATCTCCCCCTTTGCATGTTCCCAAATATCATCTCCCCAGTAGCAGCCAAGAAGATCCAGGCGTCGACCATCCGCTGTTTGGCCACGGTGTGTGCCACTGGCCTGGTTGTGAGGCACCGTGCGATGATGGATACCATTTCCTCAAGTAAGTCTTCATTGGCATCGTGTTCCATTAGCCTCGCCTCAAAACAGTTCCTAAAAAGAATGCCTGTCAAACTTAGTATATGCACAATAATATTTCGAGGTGAAATTGATGTAGATAATGCCAAATTTCTGTTGCGTATCAGGACGCATCATGGATAGAATTATCAGAAAATTCCAAATGTCTGAATTTTGAATAAATTTGCAAATTAACGAGGGATCTTGACAGCCCTGCTTTATTCTCAGAAGCCTTTTGATGCCCATCCCTGGTTGCCCTAAGGATATGTAAAAGTCAACCACGAGGTGTGGACTGGCAACCTTCACGAAGACAGCCCGTGCAAGACAGATTGAGCGTTTCCTTAAGGTCATTAATGAGCCAGCTGGGTTTATACTGACAGTCCTGTCGTAACATGATAATGCTCGTGAGATTAGCTTGAATTCCGGCAGCTTCGAATCCAAATCCATAAAACTGCTACCTTCAGCCAGATCTGAACCTCAGCAGCATGCCACCGGAGCTGCCATCGCTAAAATATTTGAAAACAACTTTGTACAAAGTCTCCTTTACAAAAACGAGTGATGCAGAATCGTTTGGAGAAACACATCATCCTTCAACGTCACTACCAGCAATGAAATCCGACAAAAATGGCTTCATAGGAAGTCGATGGCATACGGCTCGAAACATGTACGTCCGATGCACAGCCCAGAGTAAGTGACTAATGCGGAATTTGTACCTCGTACTTTATTTTCTGCTAGCTACAACTCGTGTTAATTGCAGATAAGTGTAGTTTTAACATTTCTTTCTGTACAAATCTGAGCTTTACCCTGTATTTTAAGCGCATTTATCTTGTCATTACGAGTGCGACATGTACAGAAGCGAGGGCAGTCGTTCCCCCTCGGCTTCAAAATTACGGCCCTGCGAGCTCTCCAGTCAAACTCCGCCATTTGTGTGACAGTCGCGCACGGAATGTGTCCAAGTTGGACCAATTATGCAACACCAATTGGCTGATGGCATATCAAACAGCTTTGCATCGCTCCCCAAACACAATGCATTGACATATTATCAGGAGTTTTTTTTTAGGGGTTTTTTTTTTCATTATGAACAATTTGCAAATTTATTGATGACAGTTTGATTTCATAATGGGAAGAGTAAAAATAAAAAATAAAAAAGTGAAAACTCCAGCACAAATCCGTGGCTAATTTGCATCGGACACGCGGTTATAAATTATCCTCAAGCCGTATGAACCATCAGAAGTGTTAGTACAAAGAGCCATGGTGTTAATGAGGATCAAGAATGGTTTTCATTTTTGTTTTGCTTAAAACAATTTCATTTCAATTCCACTAAATATATAAAGCAGTAAACTCCTTCCGCAAATAGCAGCACCGTACAGCGATCGTCAGCTCACATTTTGAATACAATACAACAAGAAAATAAAAATGTTGAAACTCCTACTTATGAATACACGAAAAAAACATTTTACTGCATGATTCCAGCTCCACAATGACCTGTGAACTCTTGGAAATTTAATCTTAACGCTTGTTATACTGTTAACATCATCAGTGGAATCATCATAATATGATGTCATAGTCGTAGTCGTAGTCATCGTCATCGTCATAATAGTAGGAGTGAAATGAGTAAGTCTTATATTATTGCCTCTATCTTCAAAAATTTTAGAACCGACTGCGATTCCATGACATTCGCGGTGAAACCGAATGAAATAGTTTGAGTGGGGTCGCTGGATGCAAAAGACAGACATATACCATGTCCCTTTACTTCCCTAAATGTCCCACACTGAAATGATGAAGGCAGTTGCTTTGCACAAAAAAAACATATTTGACAAAAGTATTAGAGTATATATATATATATATATATATATATATATATATATATATATATATATATATATATATATATATATATAACTGCAATATATGACGTCACTATGACGTGTTTTCTAACCAATCATAAGCATCATTGTTAAAACTGTTGGGGTTTTTTTTTTTTGGGGGGTGTTTTTTTAAAGGTAGTTATTCTTCTTAACATATTTCCTCTTAAGCCAATGCTCAATTGTCATTTGTTTAATTCCCCAATTCAGAGAAAGGCCTTGTATCAAGGTATTGAAAATGCATGCAAGGTTTGGTCAACATAAATAATTGTAGTAAATAAATAGTGATCTCTGCACACTATCTGTCTGTGCGTGCTCACGTGTATGCGTTTTGTGCGCCACGTCGCATATGTTACACAGGCATCTCAGCACGGAGCATGCACTCGATGATCGTAGCACCGCTCAGTGTCGGGTGCAGACGCAGGTCGTTCAGCAGTTGGAGCTTCAGGTTTGACCTGCACCTTACAAGGATCTTGGATTGGTTCTTGATCCTATGGGAAATGCAACTTTGTGGGTATATGAGTTAAAGCTGTCGTGATGAAACCTTGTGAATAACCAAACCATCATTCGGTGCAGTTTCTATGTGATGTTTGGCATGGAGAGAAAGTGTACATAGCAAAGTGGAAGCAAGAGTGTGGAGGTGAATTGGAGAAATTCTGTAAGAATGGCAGATTGTCACCGACCTGTGCTTGTGCAGTTGGAGAAAGAGCGTGAGCGGCTGCAAGCGATGATGTCACACCTGCACGTGAGGCCTACAAAGTCGCAACCCCCCAATACGGTAAGTAGTGGGCTGGTTTTCACATCAAATAGCACGTACCATGCTCTACATTGACTGTTGGAAGAATTTTTTTCTTTCTTTACCCAAATCAATTTTCCCAAGAGCTGTCTCATTGGCCTTGATCAGTCTCCAAGAGTTTAGAATTTCGATTTCGATTTCAATTGAACTTTACGTTTGATGTCAAGGGTACATCGTGATTGCAGCATTCGGGAAATCCTTTTTGAAACATTGCAGAAAACTTGTGGCTTCACCTTCGCACCTGAGAACTGCGAGTACCTACCTGATCCAAACCGCAGCGCACAGGAACACCTTGGTCACCTGTCCGGTGCATTATCTTAGTGTTAGGGGAGCACTTTTCAACCACCATAACATGTGTCGGCATGAATATTGGATACGTTTCACCCAACTGTAGTGTGTTGGCTCTTCTTAGCGGCACAATTATCAGCTCACACTCACAGCCATTTATTCCGAGGCTTTTCGGGCTTGCACACTTTTGACCCATTCATGCTTACCTTGGGCCACCTAGTTTTTTTCATGTCCACAAATATGGTGGAGATTTCAACTTCCTCCCCCCACCCCCCCCCTCTCCTTTACTCTGAGCCCTCATATTATATACCTCTTCTCTTCCGTCACTCCTTTTTCTTCCCAACCTTCTCTCAACTCCCACTTCCCCCACACTCCTACAACCTTCTTTCTCACTCCTAACATCCTCCCGTACATTCCTCCCCCCACTCCCCACCCCCAGCCCTCCAATCCTGATGTGTACGTTATAAATAGACGGATTATTTCCGACTCAAGTCCTCCATATAAATGGTTCCTGAGAAGATTTAGTTTCTGGCTTGACAAAGCAAACTCAAGTGATATCTTGAGACCTTAAAATTAGGCATTTCGGCATTGTCTTTCTGGCCTTCGTTATGAAAGGAAATGGCGGATAAGCGACAACCACGTCTCTTTTCCTGCTCATTAAAAAAAAAAAAACCGAGAGACCCTCAAACATATCCTGTGATGTATATTATTTTAGTTTCTGGCATCTATCAATGGCCCCTGTGGAAGAAAAAAAAATCACTCTATTTTCACTTCCTCGATTAATAAACTCATCTTTAATGAACTTCCTTTAATTTGTACAGCAACTGGAGTTTAAGACCATATGTAAGCAATCCCAGATCCCAGTGGGACCCGGATCTTTAATGTCCACCAACTAATGCCGGCGGACGGAACGCCCAGTTTAACGTCCATGATGCAACAATTCAAACGGTTTTGAGATTATTTTTTTTGAACTTCAAATCAAGGCCGGTGAGATGCAGATTTGCTCGTCGGCCTTTAATATCGCGCTCAATGGTTTCGTTAGTCTTGACAATTCTCCAGTTCTTCATTTCTCACGTTTCTTGGGGTTTTCCTTCCCCCATTCCTAAATCGTTCTCTTCTTTTTGAGCTGTTTGTTCAAGCTTCATTACGAAGATCTTTTCCTGGTGAACACACTCATGTGTGGGAGACATAGAGTAAAGAAAAACAGAAAGAGTGGGAAGGATGTGGGTTGGAAACGGGGAATTATATTCTTAGGAATACAGGCGTTGGATCATGATTTGAATGACTAATTTTGTCGGCTGGTTGCCGCACTTCTGAGGCATCACAGTGTTGCTTAACATCCAGTGGCAAAAGCAAGTTGAGGGACAGCCAACCTTAAGATCTTGTTCAGAAAGATTACGCGCTCATTAATGCAATGACTGTCGTGCGAAACACCAAGGAGACAGTTTATAATTGCACTGGGAATCTAACTAGGCAGCTTAATGGCTAGTGCACTACCCCTGAACTATCCTGTCAGCCTAAAAGGGAAGTATAGGAAGAGGAGTTGATGAAAGTGAAATAAAGAGGAGAGGTAAAACAGAATGCGGGAAGGAAGTCAAAGTGTAGAGTGCAATGATGAGTGGCCATCGGAGAAAAAAATTAAAAACAGCGTGAAAATGGAATTAAAAAGGATTTGGGAGGAGCGTGCTGAATTGATAAAATAATATCTAACAAAGGTAATAGGTTGGGGGGGGGGGGTGTTGGAAAGGGGGAGGCAGTGAAAACAAAAGAGGGCAGGGAAGTGAAGGAAGGGTGGCACGGGAAGAGGAAACAGATAGGAGCAAGGGTTAGGAAAGGTCATGTTAGAAAAGTCATGGTGGAATATTTGGGAGGCGCGTTAAAATTCAGGTGTATTTGCTTATGCAATAAATAAATAAATAAATAAATAAATTAATAAAGGGCTCCAAAAACGAGATCCAAAAGATCGTAAAAAGCCTTTCAAAATCCAAGATGATTTCATATATGAATCTTCTCAGGGGTCATCTACATGTAGAGAGAGTTATAGAGAGAGAGACAGAAACAGAGACAGAGACAGACAGACAGACATTGAGACATTGAGGTTTTTTTTCTCGAAGAGGATGCTCAAAGAATCTTGCCATTTTTTTACATGAAACACGTGCAGATCTTCCTTCACAAGGTTTTCACACACTACAAATTCACCTTCACAAATGACTCAAAATCTCCAAACCGCATAGCGGTGGATTCATTGTTCATCGGAGCAACGACTGCTTTCCACAAGATATCTGCATTCAACAGGCCGAGGGCTTTTGCGCATTCCTTTGCACAGGCATTCGGGAGACAACATGAAATTAGTCATTATTTCAAAATCCTGATAGTCCCAAAGAAGGATTCATGCCCCAGTAAACAAATTCTGCAATAATTCCGTGTCAAATAGCCCTTAACTCCTTGCCTTAGTGAACACAGAATAGAGGTGTGATCACAGGAGCATAACCCGATCGTTAGCCGCGATTCTAATTAAGCCCTTCCAACAGCACTGACCGCCATAATTAGGTACGGGCGGTATTGTGGCGAGGGCTGATCTGCGATGGTGAGGGAATGAGGTTGTGAGTTTGAATCATATTAAGGGCCGTCCACACGATGATCCTGTCCTTTAGAAATTCCTGTGAACATTTCAAACTTTTGGGTTGTAGTCCAGTTTAACGAAAGCATATTCTCCTCTTTGTGTCCCAATCAAGACAAGCATGCTGGGAAAAGCAAGTCCAGACTCAATGCTTCCAAGAATGAGCGCAACTCCACTCACCCCAGCCACGACCCCCTCATCCATCTCTCCTCTTCTCTCTCCCCATGGCACGCTAAGTCAGGCAGGAGTCAGCAGAAGGCGACACTCGGAAAAGTTTACTTACCCTCTTATTGGTAAGTCACTGCATCACTTTGAGACTTGGCCTACATTTATCTTTATTATGCTATTTGCATTTATGTTCGCTAACTCCTTTAATACCCCTTTTTAGTTCATTAGAAAATACAATTGATATTTCCTTCATTGTCGTTTTCTCCGATTATTATTATTATTATTATTATTATTATTATTATTATTATTATTGTTATTTTTTAATTGTGGGGCAGTCGGGGTAATGCAGACCCCTTTAAGGACTTTCCTAATCCCAGCCTGCTCTGGGCTCAATTGGCTATGGCTGCAAAGGTCTTATAAATCTCCATGGCCACTGCCATGGTTCACTGCATCTAAAATGAAACTCGACAGTCGATTTTTCTTACGGCCATGAATTGCTCGGGTCCATAGGACCAGGTTCTCCCTTGGTCCCAAATTTCTCCACAGTACCCAGAGATATTTTCTGGTGCACCCTGGATTGTCAAAAGTTATCTTGATTGTGATTATTCATGAATAATATTTAATGTTCTTGGTAGAATGAATGAAAGCAGAGTAATACTGCATTACAAACATCAATTTGTAAATGAAAAGGACCAAAGACCTTGGTGTCGACTATCAATAATGATTTTCAGAAGAAAAATGTCTTTATGCATCTTTATAGCCAATTATCACTTGATTGGTAATGTACAAGGGATAACATTGTTTATAACCTTTTACTCAAAGGAGAAGCCTCCGTCTGTCCGCGTGACACACTTCATTGGAAAGGGCTCCTGCTGCCGTAGACTAATAATGATACCCCGTTGGAAAGCTAATGATCGAGTTATTTGGTTGGAAAGCCTTTCATAAGCAATTTACTTGGGACAACAATTCATATCCGTTTAATCTCGGAGGTGCTTGTTTTAAAAGCATATAAGAAGAAGAATATGAAGAAGAATATGAAGAAGAAGTGGGATTGGGAGCTTAATGTCATGGTTCCAACGGAAACATTTATTATTCGAGGACAGCAGGAACCATTTCGAAGGACGTGGAAGAAGAACACAAATTATATGTAGTAATTTATCTCAAAGCAATAGGAAAATATTTAAAAGTGTATGAAAGGAGCACACAAACAACAACAACAACAACAACAACAACAACAACAACAACAACCGCAGCCACCATGACAGCATCAACAACAACTCAGTGTTATAAAAGTTCCATTTTTCACATGTTTCACTTCATTTTACATCCTCATTGAGATTCACAGATACACATGCAATATGTCTGTGAGGTACAGCCTGCTGACTTTTGATTAAACCCCTCAGCGGAGCGATGTGTAGGCACGGCTCGTATCGTACTTCCGAAAAGTGACGTTTCCTATTGTTATCATAATCAAACATTTTGGAGAGCTTGCAAAAGGTGTGGTGCATTTTATCAGGCAGTTGTCCAAAGTGGTGCCAGGCTGGTGTATCTGGGTGACGTCACTGTGCAAATTCCAGTCATAGTGACATCATAACTTGTATATCCGAGGCCGTGCACGTTAGAGAAGGATCAAGTACTTTCTGGTTTAAAATACTGGTGTCGAGAAGAAGGTTTTGAGCCCAACCTGGCTGTAATTTTGTTGAAGCTAATGTTATAGAGTTAATGCTGAGGGTGGTGATACCACCCTTCTTACACTACAGTAAAGAAGCGGTACTATGGTTTTAAAGGAGGACAAGTCTGGAGATGGCGATGGTTCACGAGCAATGTACACTGTTCGCCTTTTTTATTTTTTGACCTACGAGGGGACGCCACGGGCAAATTTGCGGGAATCTGGAAAAACGTAAATGATGAAAGTTGTAGTACTCGAAGAGCACTACTTGCATACCAACTTTCATTCGAAACAGTTGAAAACCCGAGGAGCTCGATGCCCAATTTATTGATTTTTTTTGACATTTTCTAAGTTTGTGACCTTGTTTGTGACCTTGACCTTGGGACGAAAATGAAAAATCGAGCTCCGTGGGGCTATGCAGGTGCCGTTGGGCTAACCAAATACCGAAACCCCTACCAGATTTGACAAACCCCCTCGGAGAAGATGTAACTTGAAACCGGCTACCCCCTAAAAACACATGTTTTTTGGGCGTGGCTCCACCCATAATGGGTGCAGCACGTCCATTCTCAGGAAAACACAACTAGATCATGATACAAACCTTGCACCCTAATGTTATCAAGATCGGATCAAAACCCACGGAGCTATGCTCAGGACAGACAGACAGATAGACACACACCCATAACGAATATAGTGGTCACTTACTGACTCGTGAACCAATGATAACGGTTGTATCCCAGGAATTGATGCCCACCACAGCTGCATAAAGTTATATGATGTTGCCAATGTGGGAAAGACGATCAAAATTGTCTTTCCCACATTTTAGAAAAAGGTGGCTGCAAGATGGACCCAAGAATGCTGGACAGGGACCAGAAAAGGAGGCAAGTTAATTTCTGAACAGATGTTGGCATGATACATGGAGGATCCAGAAAATGGTTCTTGCCCGGGTTGTTACATGAGTTGCAAACTTTTCTGATTCCTTCAAGCCATGTCTTGTCTCTAATACTCTAGTAGCTCCAAGGAAAATTAAGTCCTCATCCCCCTTCTGTCATGACCTTAGCTATCAAAAAAAAATTATAGAAAAAAATAATTGTCTATCTCCGTCCAATCCATGGACCCATCTCACCCAAGGGAGACTGCCAGCAAATTAGTCAGTTCCATGACAGATACCTCCTTTATGGGTCTCTATAATGGCATTGCAGACATTTTCTCCACTTATTTGGTGAGAAATACCACAGAACATCAATCGTTAGCTAATTCACAACAGATTGATTGAAATAGAAGGAGCTGTCCAGCCTGCTCACTACCACTCTCAAGGGAAAATAATTTCTAGATGAAGGTAACCACCTTGCATCATTGTACACATCCATGAGGAGCCACCTGCTGTTTGGAAGCCAGGCATTCGCCATTGGCATAGCCTTCACCATTGATGTGATTTAGAGGATGTCTGCAGGTGCCAGAGGTGATGGTAAGCCTTAAGAACTTCATTGTGACTAATACCATCCCAGCGACAGGACACCATGTCCTCTCCGTAAACAGTGCCATTTTCTTGGGTGATGGGTGGTATTTTGGCTTTCCTTTGCCGAAGAGTTATAATGGTGTCCGGGCTGATCGAACATGGCTCACAACTTACCAATGTAAGCAGTGACAGCTTTTCTCATGTCGGTGCGGAAGACGTGCTCGTAGATTCTCCTTGATCTGCTTACCTTGCAGCTCCCTTTGCTGCTGGTTCTCTTGAGACCATCTTTCCGCGGTTGTTTTCCTCTCTTTAGGGTGCTAAATAGTTCCACTCGTTCTCTTCCAGACTTTCCTTTGGTTAGTGTCTCTCTTGAGGGTGCCCTTCTTACTTGCCGCATCCATTGTTCTCGTGGATATTGCTCTACATACCTCTGGTGTTGATCTTGGCAGCTGACTCCATTGAGTATTGTACGCCTATTCTGTGTTGCAATACATATCTTGCAGAAAGCTGGCATCACTTGACCCCCGAAGCAACACTTTGTCAATGAGAAGTCCTCTTCATGTTTGGTTTTCTTTTGCGGCAGAGCGTAGAAAGTGTTGCTCAATTTATGAGAAGTTGACAAGATCACTAATCAAAAATCCAAGTACACTTAATTATGCACAAGCTGTCATTATCGGCTGAGGAGCAAGAAAAAGCAATTTTCTTTCGACCCCATTATACTTTCTGTAATACACACTTATAAACGATGTATTTAGATGTGTATGTTTCTCGTCTGAAGCTCACACTTTTTCCTGTCCGATGGTGGGTGACGAAATCACAAGACCCAGAGATGGGAGTTGCGACCACCATCAGAACCGATTGTTTTCGTGCACACGGACCGTACTTGCACCAGATGATATGTGCGTGTAATGAGCAGGTACATCACACTTTGGAGGGTTCGAGGTCGTGTTTTTATCTCGTATAAAACATTCCAGTTTAAAGGGAAATATTCAGCAAAACATGGATCAGTGTTCATTTATATTGGAAGCAAAAACTAATAAAAGTGGGTTTGTGCAGTTCTAAACTTTTCTTGAAATGAAACAGCTTGGCTGGAGCCATCATTTCCTTTTTCATGTTTAAGAGAGAGGAATGCAAAAAGCTTTTTGGAGTCGAGTAAGTTCACACCAAGAAATATACCTTCGTTTTTCCCTCACTATATTCACTAGCGAGATTAATTTTGTGGTGTGTGTGTGTGTGTGTGTGTGTGTGTGTGTGTGTGTGTGTGTGTGTGTGCGTGTGTGCGCGCGCGCGCACGCGCGCGCTTGCTTGCATGCATACTTGTGATATATATACTTGTGACTCCTGAATGAGGAGTCAGATCTGCTAGAATTATGGGTTTCCTGGGTCAAAACTAAGATCCAGTCTTTCAATGACATCTTGGATGATGCTATCTTATCTGTACCTGTTTGTGGCGAGGATGTTGAGGTCACGGAGAGATTCACTTGCCTTGGCAGTGACATTCATGTCTGCTGACTGTGAGCCAGAGGTCAATAGATGTCTGTGTCGGGTTTGGGGAGTCATGGATTCACTGGATAATGGGGTGTGGTGCTGTCGGTACCTGTGCGGGAGGGCAAAAGTCTGAAACTTCAAGTCCTTGGCACTTCCAGTCTTGCTCTGTGGATGTGAGACTTGGACTCTGACCGGGGATCTGAGACGGAGACTGAATTCCTTTGGTACCAGGTCTCTTTGGAGAATCCTTGGCTATCGCTGGCCGGACATTGTGTCCAACGAGCAGTTGCTGAGAGAGATTCAAATATGATTTGTTACCTGCATAGTCTGTGAGTGTCAGCTGCGGCTGTATGGACATGTGGCTCGTTTTCCTGACGCTGATCCTGCTCATCAGATTCAGCGAGGGAGCCTCGTGAGTGGAGGAGGCCAATTGGCCGACCATGTGCCTCATGGTTGCAGCAGGTTGATCGGAATCTCAAGGAGATGGGATGGGCCAGGCATCTGCCTGGGGGATGACCAGATGAAGGCCCCTGGAGTACCGGCGGAAAATGGATGCCGCGACGTGCTGCTCTGGCACATGCTCCCATACCTGACCTAACCTGACTCGGAAGAGTGCATGCCTCCACCAAGCTGGTTTGCCTTTTGTGTCTCACTGATGGGTTACATCCAAATCCAGATCTTCACCAAAATCGAATCAATTCATCCTTGCTACACACCCAACTTGTCCACCAAGTTTCATCCGAATCCGTCCATAAGGTTTTGAGATATTCTGCTTAACAGTCAAACAGACAGGGGTGAAAACGTAACCTCTGGTCGCCTTCGGTGGCAGAGGTAATAATAATGTTCATGAAAAGCTACTGACTTCGTTGCATTTGGTAAGGTGCCACCACTGTCTGTCTATCTACCCAACCTCAAGTCTTTTAGCATCGTGAAACAAAGCAGTTTAAAACATAAATAAAATCTACATTTAAGCTACACTTCACCATCACAACTACCTTTCTTTTTTGGGGAACGCAAAGCATGTCAGAGCAATGGCGTTGTGGGCTCAGGGATTCATGGCATATTTGAGCAACAAGACCTTTCTTCCTCCCCCCTCCTCCCCCCTCCCCCAACCCCCAACCCCCAACCCTATCCGGCAAAGTGTTACACTCAAGATGGGAAATCTCTGTTTTTGTTTTACGACTCGATCGTGCAAACACAAAATTGGTGCAAGATGTGTTGGCGAGGCCCCCCTGTGGTGAGAATCTTTTATGGTGAAAAAGACATTGTGTCGAGTAAGTTTAAACATGGTGTTTACAGCTCTTTGTCATGTTTCATCACTCAGAAGTTTTCCAAGGTCGATGAAATTCCACACATTGTTGCATTGCATGCAGCTGGGTCTTGCCTTAAGGAAAACAGTTCTGACAACACCGTGATGAAAACCTTCATGGGGTAATGCGACATTTGAATAGTGTTTCACTTTTGTTGCTCGAAAGTTCCACTTCCTGTCAATTTTAGTTTCAATCAAACTTTCTCCCAAATACTCAATTGCTCATTAGTTATTCACCCTCTCAAAGGTAAATGTATGAATATATATATATATATATATATATATATATATATATATATATATATATATATATATATATATATATATATATATATGTATATATATATATATATATATATATATATATATATATATATATATATATATATATATATATATATATATATATATGTATATATATATATATATATATATATATATATATATATATATATATATATATATATATATATATATATATATATATATATATATATATATATATATATATATATATATATATATATATATATATATATATATATATATATATATATATATATATATATATATATATATATATATATATATATATATATATATATATATATATATATATATATATATATATATATATATATATATATATATATATATATATATATATATATATATATATATATATATATATATATATATATATATGTATATATATATATATATATATATATATATATATATATATATATATATATATATATATATATATATATATATATATATATGTATATATATATATATATATATATATATATATATATATATATATATATATATATATATTTATATATGTATGTATATATAGATGTATATATGTATATATATATATATATATATATATATATATTTATATATATATATATATGTATATATATATATATATATACATACATATTATATATATATATATATATATATATATATATATATATATATATAAGTAGGGTAAGAATACTGATTCTGGCTCACTTTTCCCCATGTAAATGAATGGGGGATTTTCAGCGATTTATATTTTTTTTCCTTAAAAATAAACCCCCTTTTTATCCCAAGGTATATTTATTTGTCTCCCCTTTTAACTTGGAGGTTGAACCTCATTGAATTGAACACCTGGGGGTTGAACAGCTCACTCATTGAACCTATAAAGATTTGTTCATTCTCAAATTCCTTCAATAGTTTAATTTTCTTTGCACAATAATCCCCATCTAAAATATTGACAAACAAAACATTTGAATCTTTATATTTTTTAAGATACCCCATTTGTGCCATTACGAAATGATAAACTTCTCTTAATGCTCTCATCTGACCACCTCCTGAGCCACATATCATTTTGAGATTATAGTAAATTGTTTTTTCATTGTTCAATTGATAACCATCAAAGTTTTCAGTCCATTCAAGGATATTCATTTTTTTCTTTACATCCTCTAACTTACTAGTTTTTAAATTAATTCGCTTATTTGTTTTATTTACCTTTGTTTTAGTTATTTTTTCAATAAGACTTATTTGATATTTTTCACATTCATTATGTTTTCCATTTATATACCAAGACTGAGATTTTCTCCACTCTTTAGTTTGATTAATACTTGGTTTAACCATTTATATATTGTGAAAAAAGCGGCGGTAGCCCTTAAAAAACCCTAACCCATCTTCCCATCGTTAAAACATAATCTATTTTATACACTCTATCATACAATATCCATATGGAACACAATCTATTCCATTATCTAAAATAAATCTCTTATCATCAAAGGCTCCTAATGCCTTTTTATTTACTTCTTCACTATATATGTTATGTTTATAACTTCTTATTGTATTCATTTTCCTATATTCTTCTTTCTTATTCATCAAACAATTATAATAATTTCTAAAAGTTATTGATTTCTTTATTACATATTTCTTTATTCCCTTTAACCTCTTATCAATCTGTTCACCATACTTATAAGCATATGCCTTTGCTCTCAATCCAATAAACTCACTCATTACTTTTCCACCCAACTCATCCTTAAACTTACCAATAACCTTTTCATTCTTTTTGGAAAATAACTCACTCTTCTTGCTGAAATTACTTGTATCATATACTCCAATATTTTTCTTCATATCTTCATAAACATCATCAGTTTTTATATCTAGGATAAAACTATCAGTATCCATATACAACAATGAAACATTTTCACCATACTCTTTCTTTAAGTCATTATACAAATAATCATACATCAATATCTTTGATAAATCAAGAACTGCTGTTCCAATATAAATTGGTTTATCCATTACAATACTTTCCTTTTTCATATGAATTGCAGAAAAGTTCTCTGAAAAAACCTCTTCTCTCTCAAAACTTGGTTTATTTATCAATCTCGAAGCTTCTTTCCAAGATGTTGCGAATCTAATGTTTTGCCTGTTTCTAACATTTTCCATAGTCTTTCCAAATACAGCATTATTCATTAATTTATAAAAGTCCCCTTCAAATTTTACTTTTGTATTTGCTCTCATATCTGTATTGAATTGAATATACTTTTTCACCCAAGGACTTTGTTTAAATTTTAAAACTCTATGAATTTTAGCTACTCTCAATCCTTCTCTCAAAAACTGTTTTAAACTTCTCTGATGCAAAACATATCCCTCTTTATCATAGAATGTTGTTAATAACTTTTCTGTTGATTTACCTTTAATATTAAAACTTTTATGATAATCACTTAACCATTCTTTCTTTGGAGTTTCTTTCTCACATGCAAAAGGAAGATCTTTATGCTTATTATGAAGATCACTCGGGTACCTCAAATCAACTTCAAAATAATAACCTTCTTCTTCGTCATTCAATTCCTCTTGAGAAGAAATAACAATATTCATCAAAGCCTTTTCATAATTCTTTTCTTCCACCCACTCTAATTTACCATAAGGTAGAGATTGAGACATTGCCCATCCATACAAATTATTAGCATCAAAATACATCAAATAATTACTATCTTTTTCACTATCATAATTTGGGAGATATTTATTATTTGCTTTAGCATATCTTTTTGAACATACTTGTGATATTCCACCTCTCTTAGACTTCTCAATCATCAAAAGCATATCCACATCACTGATTAAATCTATATCTTGTTTTGTCATTTTCAACATTGCACTCCAAGCTAAACCAGGAGCTGTGAAATAGTGGGCAGGATCTAATCCATAACAATTTTTATTATGACAGAGTGATCTAAAAGCTTCAAACACATCAGCTAACAATAAAACATCTGTTTTTAGATATAAATCGTGATATTCTCCAAGGTTCTTTATCTTAAATATTTTCCATATTTCTTGTGCGTGTTTATATTCCTTATCACTTATCTCTTCTTCATAAAGGTTATTATAGAAACTTTCTTTTGAAGGAAGTTGTGTTTCTTTAAATCTCATAAATGAATCCATATAATCATAAGGATAAATTCCCTTACTTGTAAGAATTTTCTCTTTACTTTGAATTTCATTCCTTGTTTGAATTTCCTCTCTCGTAAGAATTCCTTCTTTAATCAGAATTTCATCTTTAATCTGAATTTCCTCTTTAGTGAGAATTTCCTCTTTTGGAAAGAATGAATTAAGATTTGGAAAAGAGTCTGTGGAGCTTAGATTTGATGCGAGGTAGGCTAGTGGTGTTCCCATAAACTTGTAAGAATCTAAAAACCTAATACGAGTTATAGGTTTTGTGAATATCATTTTTGAAAATGAAATATACTTTTGACTTGTGTTTGTTATAGCAGAAATATTCCCTGGTGTTTTTGAAAGTTCATTTATAAATAGATGTGTATCATAGTTGGCGCTGTTGTGAAGAAAGACTGGAATAAAAGAAGGTAATTTATAATTAAGATTACAACAGGAATGAGCGGGACCTCTATATTTACCAGTAAGATGACAATGGTCTCTAACTTTAAACTCCTTAATTTCCCCCTCACAAATATGACAGATATTGTTCATTCTAAATTCTAATTTTTCTTCTTTGGTTAATTTCATCGGTTCATTTGTTTCTTTCATTAATTTAGTGAGTCTTATACAATCCTTTTCTAATCGTTTTACAAACTCTTGTGAAGCATTTTTTCCACGATAATGTTCAAGTTTGTTATACTTTTCTCCAACAGATGATTTGATATAATAACAAAAACCACAAGGAATATGTTTTTGATATTTATTTGTATATGGTTCTTTTGGATTAGGAGAAGCAGTATTTATCTTTTTAAGGATACATTCAAAATCAGCGTATATCACAAATGGGTGCATGATAGATTTATTATAATCTTCAAAATAAATCTTTTCACCAGGTTTAGGCATTGTAATTACAGCTGATTTATGATTACTACAATATTTTGAATGTTGTTCTAATCGTTCTTTTGTATGAAATGAATTAAGACATCGCTTACAAGGATATATTTTGTTTGCTGTTCTGAATACCTGAGAAGAGATTAATCTTGATAAATTATTGATGTATGTGTAATGTGAATTCTTTCCAACACTAAAATATAAAAGGTCAATGTGTGTTTCTTCATTTTTATAGTTGTTTGAAATTTTTAATATTTGAACTTTGTTTGTATCCGTTAATCCATATACATTAATAGAAAGATTATTCTTTTTCTCAAATTTAGGAATATCTGTTAATGGCATTGGGAATTTAAAATCTTTAATGTCCAAGGTATTCTCATATTTCATATATTGTTTTACTCTTTCTGAATTACATTTTGGTGGATGTAAGTGAGCAAGAACAGACCAGAGAAAACATTTATTATCATTGTTCTTAATATTAACAACTGCCTTCTTTAGTTTTATTTCTTTTGGTAATTCAATATAAGAAGAAGCTTTAAGAGGGTTTGATTTTAGAATGTGTATATCTAAAAAGATGATTTTTTTAATATTGAATCCACTTCCTACCACTGTATTATCAACATCCTCCTCTTGTCTTGATAGTTCTTCATAAACCCCACTATTCAAAAAATCTTGAAATGATGTTATAAAATGAAGATCTGTTCTCATATAAGGAGTTTGTTCTTCATCTTGTCTTTTCATATTCATTTTCACTCCCATATAAAACTTTAAAGTTTTTATTTCTTTTAATGTCTTTTTAATAAATTTTTCAACATCGGGTTTCACTATTTCAATTGATTCAGCTATTGATGATGGACCGGGTTCTCCAAATTGAAAAATCCTTATTTTTATATGCCCTTTAAATGCCTCATCAGTGTTTTTAATATAATAGTCTCCCTTTACTTTAAACTCATTTTTCTTGTGTTTTTGTGATTGAAGATGTTGATTATAACTACTCTTCAAAACATCCTTTGAACAGATATCACAATGTTTTCTTTCCAACTCAAGAGGAGATATTTGATGAAATAGATTAAATGTGTGTTTGTTGGTTCGGAGGTGTTTTCTATAATGTTTATATTCGTGATTACAAACATCGCAGTACGTTGTATTCACCATATTTATAGAATAAAACTTTGCTTAAACTAAAATTTTCTTGATGAAAATTTCGTTTAATTTATAGGTGAATCTGTGCTTAAAAACATTTTATCCTCCAACTTTTTCACTTAATAAATACAATGTTTCAAGACACAAAAGACAAGTTTCAATCAATCTCTTCATCTGTTAAAGATACTGAGAAATATGTCAAGGATGTAAAATTGAACAAAGATAAATATAACAACTATTGGATAAAAACTATTATGGTAAATAATATGAGTTCTTCAATTTCCTTCAGTGGAAGGGCTTTTAGTATACCTGGTAGAACATCAATTAAAGTATCTCTAACAAAAGTTTCTCCTCTCCTTCTAGTAATATATTCAAAACTAGAAAAAGCAATGAAACAAGAAAAAGTATCAAAGAACAAAAACCTTATGGATGAAGCTTTAGAAAGAAAAGATAAGACCATCTGTAATATGCAAGGAGAAATTTGTATTTTTTTCAACAACCCTAAAGATGTAAATCTTGATGAAATAAAGGATGTTAATATATCAGGTGAAATGACATTTCGTTCAATAGTAGTTAACGATAATTTTAAAATTACCTTTAATATAAAAAATGTTGTCGTTGAATCTGATAATGAAAAAAAGTATATCGATATCGATGGTAATATACAACTAAAAGTATAGATGAATTTCAGTTTAAGTAAAGTTTTACTTTATAAATATGCTAGACTTTCCTGATTCTCCATATGACAAATTTGAGAATTGTCCTGCGTGTGAAAGACAGGGATTAAACACAGAGTCAAAAGCCTATAAACAATGTATATTCTGTGATTATCTTCTAATTAATGATAATAAAAAATATAAAAAGGAAAATAATTCTTTTAGATTTACACCAAAAATGAATTACTTCACAAGATTGATTAGAGAAATGAATGTAAAGTATGAGGATGATAACACACCTTTCCTTACAAGGGAAGAAACTGAACGTATAAGAGAAATGTTCAAAGGATTGTTGTTGTATATTATTCATGGATGTAATTTTCAGGGAAATATCAACACAAGATATTGTATAAATAAAATAATGGATTATCTTGAAATTAAACCTGAACTTAGGATAAAATATAGAGTTTCTAAAAAAGCCAATAATAAATTAAATAACCTGTTTTTCAAATATATAAATGAATGATTTTTTACCTATTTGGGAAAATAAGATAAAATTTAACAACCATAAAAATCTCCCAAATTCATTAAGATGTCTCATAGTTGGTTCAAGTGGATGTGGAAAAACCTGCTTACTTTTAAAAATGCTCCTCACTCCCAACTTTTTAGATTATGATAATTTAATAATTTTCACAAAGTCGAGTTTTCAACCAGAGTATCAACTACTCTCACAAGCTTTTAATGCTGGTCTTCAAAAAGAAGATATAATAGGTTTATTTAAACGTCAAAAAAACCTAAATGATTATAACATTGAAGATATAATTCAACTATTTTGTGATACACAGAGATGTAAAAAGAAATCAAATCTTATAACTTGTATTCTTAGTGATAATACGGATGATATACCGTCTCCCCAAGATTTGGATAAATCAAAAAAGAACCTCGTTATCTTTGATGATTGTGTTAATGAGAGAAACCAAACGGTAATGGACAGCTACTACACAAGAGGGAGACATTCTTCTTGTAATTGTATTTATCTTAGTCAATCGTACTTTCAACTTCCTCGTCGTTCCATCAGAAACAATGCTAATACTTTTATTTTATTCAAGTTAAATTCAATAGATATCAATAATTTTTGGAGAGATAATTGTTCTACATTATGTAGTAAAAAGAAATTTGAGGATTATATGAAGCACACGACTGAAAAATATAAATATATTGTTGTGAAACAAGATGAGATATTAAGGGATATATTTTTTGTTTTATAAACAATTACATATATAAATGACAACTATTATTATAAATCTTGTGGGTAAATCTGCTTCTGGAAAAAACTTTCATAAATCAAGGTTCTTGTGTAGTACAAATGAGAATATTGTAAATTTACTTAAAAAACACCCCGTGATACGCATTGTATCAACAACAACTAGAGCAATAAGACCTGGAGAAGTAAAAGGTGAAGATTATCACTATATTTCAGTGGAGGAACATATGCGATTGAGGAATGAAGGACAAATATTTGAGGAGGTTTCTCTTGGTACAACAAAATATTCACATTGTAAGAGTGAGTTAAAGAAACTAAAATCTGGTGGTGTTGGGATATTAGAAACTAATCCAGAAGGAACAGAGACAAATTATTAAATATCTGAGCGGAGTGAAGATTTTATCATTCGGTTTTGATGTTGATGAAGAAACTCAACACAAACGTATGAAAAGCAGAGATGCAAGGATTAGTGAAGAAGAAATTACAACTCGCATTAATGTTAATAAAGAATTTGATGAAATATTTAAAGAAAAGGATTTATTTGAACACATCTACTTGAATGATGAAGAAAAGGAAAATTTCCCTGTTGATCTTTACAATTCATTAAATGATATTTTACAATAAATAAATGGATACAAAAGAAAGAGCAAGAAGATTTAAGGAACATCAAGAGTTGGTTTCAAAAGTTGTAAAACAACAGGAAGACATAAAGAAGAAACGCAGACAGAAACTAACGGGCGAAGAAGCATTTGAAAAAAACAAGAGAAATTTTTTAAACCACTTTTAAAAACTTCCCAAGAAAAATGAAAGATGTTTCCACAGTTCCCACAGTAGAATATACTCCTAGAAAGCTTCAAATGTTAAAAGATTTCAGTCAAATGACGGAGGAAGAATTAGAGCATTTAGGAGAATTAGAATATGATGATGAAGGTTTATTTCAACAACTGGAAGAGATTAATCAACCCCCTGATTATATTGTGAATGCTGTTCAAAACAATGAATATTCAGCGGATTCAAAAACCAAAGCAGGACTCATTCCAACAGAACAACCAGCAATATTTCATCTTGTTCAAGAAAAGGTATTGATATTTAATGATGAATTAAGGTTCTTAAGTTCTGCTCAACCCCCTGTTAAACTAACTCCGAGATTAATGTTTCTTCTCACAAAAGATGGAAGACAAGGTTCAACTGTGAGGGATGAATCAAAGTATATTGATAAACCATTGGATATGGAAAATAATGATGATAGAGTATATATTGATTTGCTGAACACTCTAAATTATAAGGTTATTCTTTCTGGTAAAAGTAGGAAGAATGAGAAGGAGAAACACATTATTCAGGCTTTAAGTATCCTTGGTTCAGGTATTAGTTTTCTTCCAAATGACCCATCGCAATTAGTTAATAGACTGTTATTGTTGTTCGGCAGTAAGAAGGCTGGAAATAACAATTGTTTTAATGAAGCATCAGCCATTTTAGACCAGTTGATGAACATGAAAATAATTAATAAATCTCAATATAAAGACATTTTAACTCATATTAAATAAGATGAGAAGCACAATCCTGAGTTTTAATTTCACAACAAGCGACCACACATCTTCATTCCCATACCCACTACAACTTGACACAACAAAAGAATATGAGGCATCTTTATTGTCCATGGAGACTTATAATACCTTATTTAATATAACCGAGAAAAATGACAAGTTTTGTTATAATCCGGGAAGTGGATACAAAACGATAACAGTCTCACCCGGAGCATACGAGATTTCTCAAATATCTTCCGAAATTGCTCGTCTTATGAAAGAACAGGGTGATGAACCAAAAAATATTGTTATAAACATTCAAAAACATACTTCAAAATCAACGATTAAAGTTAAAAATAACTACAAGGTTGATTTCACAATTGATAATTCATTTAGAGAGTTATTAGGTTTCTCCTCAAAAAGATTGAAACGAATGGGACGTTTTACAGTGATAATGTCATTCAAATATCCTCAGGAATAAATTCGGTGTTAATTCACTGTGATTTGATTGATGGTGCTTATAATGATGGATTAAAAACAAATACAATATTTTCATTCAGCGCATACTCAACCCCAATTGGTTATAAATTCAATATGGAGCCTAAAAATTTGGTTTATCTACCTGTGTCAGGAAAAACCATACACAGAGTAAATTTTAGGATAACCGACCAAGATAATCGTGTGATTTCTTTTAATGGAGAAGTTATATCCATCAGAATTCACCTACGTGAAGTTTTTCAATAAATAAATACGATGGTTATTGTGAGGAAGCACGAGTTGGGAAAATATAAAATAATTACAGGGGATGGGATGTTCCTTTCCCCGTACTACAAGGGTGAAGGTATGTATCTTGGTAGAGGATACTATAAACCTAAGAGACAAAGGGGTGTTGGACATCAATTTAGAGGAGATGGGATAATTGATACTCTCATGGGTATTGGTTCAACTATTCTTAAACATAAAGACCTAATTGGTTCAACTGCTTCTGCTGTGGGAAATGTAGCAGGTGCTGTAAAGAGTATAAAAGATGCTCAGAAAGAATCTCATAAATTACAAGCAATAAAAGAAATTAAGAAAGGTAAAACTCAGTTGTCCCCCAAGAACGACAGAAAATAATTCAAATACTTGGAT
Source organism: Eptatretus burgeri (assembly GCF_056783735.1). Taxonomy (NCBI): domain Eukaryota; kingdom Metazoa; phylum Chordata; class Myxini; order Myxiniformes; family Myxinidae; genus Eptatretus; species Eptatretus burgeri. The sequence goes on along the minus strand of NC_140978.1, from coordinate 32,650,940 downwards.
CAGGGTTTCAAAAGTTTTAACATCTTTTTCCTAAATAAATACAAGTATGGAAGCAATTGATAGTATCTATGATTTGGATGATACTATTATTATCTCAAACTCCACTAAAAAAGAAGATTACTTCAAGGTAAATGCAATAACTGGAACAGACTGGAATACAAATGGTACAAAAAGTTTTGAAATAAATAATCAACAAACCTATTTGAATCTCTCCGAAAGTTTCTTGTTGTGTAAATTTAAATTCACTAAGGCTGGGAATAACACAAACGCTACACTTGTAAATGATTTCTTCTGGAAAATGTTTGATAGTGTGCGATTGTATATTGGAACACAAGAAGTTGAAGCGGTTGATTATGTCTCTGCTGTATCTGAAATGATGAAATTTACACTCTATACATTCAGTGATAGAATGGGAAAGGGGTCTGTCGAAGGTTTTATTCCTGATATGTCAACGGGAACAAACACAGACCCTGGATATATTCAAAGGAAAGGAATGTATAATGATGATACAAAAGCAGAAAATAGTTTTACTGTGGCAGTTCCTCTTAAAGGTATATTTGGATTTTGTGATTATGATAAAGTTCTGTATGGTCTTAAAATTAGATTTCAACTACAAAGGAATGATAATGAAAATAGATTGCTTTTTGGTGTTGGTAATGCTTTTGGTGATCAGAATAAATTTGTAATTGAGGAGATGAGTTGGTATATCAGTGAATATACTCCTAATCTTAAAACAGAAGAGATGTTGAATCGAAGACTTAACTCAAAAAAACCACTCAGTGTATCATACCTCAAAAGAAGATGTCAACACGTTAAACTCAATCAAACTACTTACACGTGGAATTTGGGTGTTCTGGAAGGAAAGCCACGATATCTGTGGATGATTTTTAAAAAGCCAGATGGTGATACTGCGACTGATAAGAATAATGCATTGAGTGATAATGCTAAGGTGAAACAACTTCGCGTTTCTCTAGATGGAACATTTTATCCACGAGATAGATTGGAAATTAATTGGGAAAAAAATGATTTTGCTGAAGCATACAAGTCTTACCAAAAGGTGTGTGAAAGTAATGGAAATAAAGAACCTATTTTGGATATGACAGCATTTAAAAGTTTGTATACAATCTATACGTTTGACCTGAGCGCTCAAAAAGAAACTATAAAGTCTAATCAAGTGGATACTTCCCTATACATTGAAAGAGGAGAGAGTGAAGAAGTTGATACATATTGTTTGCTTTTGGAAGAAACAGAATTGCAGATTAATACAGATAATGGTGTGATGATTAGTCTCACATAATTTTTTGTTAAATAAATGAGTGGCAAAGTACCAACTGGGGTATATGTTAATCAAATCAATCTTCATAAACTATCATCTTGTGTTCAAAATCAAAAGCCTTGTACGATTAACGTTAATACAATTCAGAGAAAAGGAGCAGTAAGAATTGATGTTTTGCTCACAAGAGAACAGGTTAAAATCTTGAATGACACTGGCTCACTTAAAATTAAAATGACAAAACCAATGTTGAAAAAATATTCAATAAGAGAGACGAGTGGAGGATTTCTCCCATTTCTAATTCCTTTATTTGCTGGTTTAAGTGCGGTTGGAGCATTGACGGGTGGTATTTCAACAGCGGTCAAAACTGCCAACGAAAGGAAGGCTCAACTCCAGGCTCAAAAAGAATTGGAAAGACATAACAAAGAGTTGGAGAAACAAATTAGTGGAAGTGGTGTAATTGTAGATTTTGCTGAAAAACTTGAAGGTCTGCCTGATAAAGCGAGATTGTTAGTTGGAGATATGCTTTCTTCTATAGCACAAGCAGGTGTAAAATTAACGAAAAGAGGTAATGGATTATATCTTTCTAATAAATAAATGAGCATTGATGAGTGGTTGAAAGAATTTGGAAAGAATACAACATCAAATTTACAACTTGCCAAATATTGTAAGAAATTAAAAATTCATAATGTGATTATTTGTATGAGAGATGAATTAACAAATGTGTCGAAACATACAAAGAATATTATTATGAACTTAGAAGATAATGATGGGAACGGTTCTCATTGGGTTTGTATTTTTAATAGTCAAGACAAATATTATTTTGATAGTTTTGGTCTTCCACCACCTGTTGAAGTCATAAAATTCTTACAGAATGGTGTTTATCAAACATTTCAAGTCCAAGAATTAAATTCCAAGTGTTGTGGTCAATTATGTCTATATGTGTTATTTCAACTCAACAAAAATAAAAAATTTTATGATATTATTTTTAATCTAATATAAATGACTTATGTTGGTAAAGATGGTTCTATCTTTGGTGTATCTCAAGAACTGGATATTGATTTATCAAATTATTACACAAAGGCACAGGCTGAACGACATAAATATAATATAAACAAAAATATTAACATGAAAAATGCTTATAAATTAAAAAATTATCCAAGCCCGACTGACGCAAATGACTTGGTGAGATTAAGCGATTTATCACAATATATATACTTAAATAAAACGGCTGTGTATTCTAAAGATACAGAAGTGTTGATATTATCTCCAGGTCATACAGAATTCACAGTTCGAATTAAAATAAATTTTTATAAAGAAGGGCGTATCGTTTGTATGAGAATAGAACAATGGGGGTATGATATGAATGATTTAGGGTATAATTGGTCATTTAAAATTAACCTCGAAGACCTGGAACAATTAAATCAGTCTCGTAAGGAAGAATATTATCCACTTGGTATCGAGAATGAGTTTTGTGGAGCCACGATTAGTAAACAACAAATAAAAGAATTTAATAAGGGTAAATATAATAATGGTTTTGCCCTTGTTTATCTCATGAAAACAGAAAAAACAGGATTATATATAATAAGTAAGGAAATACAAAATGATTTAACTATGGGAAGATGGGGAGGTGTTTCGTGCCATAATATTATTCTAACATATATTTCTAATACATAAATGACAGCAAGAAGGCTTCAAGAAAATTATCATTTCTGTGTTCAAGCATACCTTCAAGAAAAGGGTATTCGGTATTTTAATAAATATGTTCTACAACATAAGAATGAGGTATTTTCAATAAAAGATTGGCATTATGCTGATGTTGATAAACCAACAACTTTAGATTTAATTAGAATGTTAAATAATGAAAAAATTATAAGGTTAAGAAAAGGTAAGGCTCTTTTAGAAATTCAAAAGAAATTTTATTGGTATCCTGTTGTAAAAAATTATTTTGGATACAGGAATAACAAGAAATCCTGATGAATATATGTATAATATTCTATGGGGTGTAAACGATTCAAGTATAGTAAGGGATGAGGAAGGAGTTGAAGAAGAGAGGGAAGAGGAGGAAAAGGAGGAGGAGGAGAGAGAGAAGGAGGAAAGAGAGAAGAGAGAGAGGGAGGAAAGAGAGAGAATGAATAAATATCAAAATATGGAAACCAGTGAGATTCAAAAAAGAATAGAGGTATTAAAGAAATTAACTTATCTCACCAGGGAGGAATACAAAGAATTAAAAAGTCTATTTGCAATACTTTCGACAAGACTATCGACATCGAGAAGACATGTATTTTAATTCAAGTTTTTTCTTAAATAAATGGAGGAGAGAGTGAAGGCATTTCTAAGGATTCTTTATGTTTTAAAAATTAAGATTCAAATGTGCATGTTGGAAACTAAAAGGTTTTTGCACTCTGCAGAAATTTTTCTCATAAATAAATGAGTTATTGTCTCAAATGTAAAAAGAAAACTAATACTAAAAATATTTCATATATTAAAAGTAAAAATAACAGGGTTATACAAAAAGGTATATGTTCGGTGTGTGGTTCAAAATAATCAATTTATCTCCAAACACAAACTCGGAGGAGATATACAAAAGTTTTTATCAGGAAGTAAATTTACAACTACTGGAATACCAGGGGAATTACATCTTCCAGGGTATTCTTTCTGTGGTCCAGGCACAAACTTGGATAAAAGATTAGATGAGGCAGACAATCCTAAATCCTGGAGTAAACCAATCAATAGAGTTGATGAAGTGTGCATGAGACACGATATTGATTATGGGAATACCACAACGTTGGAAGAAAAGCATGAAGCCGATAGAGAAATGTTATATAATTTGTCTCTGATACAAAATCCAACCTTGAGAGAAAAAGTTGATAGGTTCATCGTGAAGAAGATGATTAGTGCTAAATTGAAACTTGGACTTGGAAATTCAAAAAACTTATAGGCTCTAATGATGCCATTAAGACTGAAGAGCAATTAGCTGATGAATTACATAAACCAATATTCACAAAGTTTCAGAGAAGGAAAGTTTATTCCAAGGAAGTTGATTATATCTGGTCTGCTGATTTGATTGAACTCAATAATGATAAGGGGTACAAGTATGCTTTAACCGTTATTGATTTGAGGAGTAGATATGCGTGGGTTGTCCCTTTAAAAAACAAAACAGGTAATACTCTTATGTTAGCTTTTCAACAGATATTTAATAAAAGTAAGAGAAAACCTAAGAAATTGTGGACTGATGAGGGTAGAGAGTTTTATAACAAGACATTTATGAATTTTCTAAAAAATAACAGTATTACATTATACAGTACCTTTAATGAAGGGAAGGCAGTTGTTGTTGAACGTTTTAATCGTACCTTAAAAGAGAGACTATATAAAAAATTCACACAACTCGGTTCACAACAATGGTCATCTTTTATTCAGGATATTGTGGATAAGTATAATGACACGATTCACACGTCAACGAATATGAAGCCATCAGAAACATTTACAAAATTAAAATATGAAAAAGAGATTAATGTCAGAAAACCTAAGTTCAAAGTTGGTGATATCGTAAGAATATATAGGTGGAAATCTCATTTTGAAAAGGGTTTTACTGAACGATGGACGAAAGAACTTTTTAAAATTGTTGATGTAATAGATACAGTTCCTTGGACTTATAAAATATATGATTTGGAAGGGGAAGAGATTTTAGGTTCATTTTATTCACAGGAATTACAAAAGACAAAACTAAGCAGATAATACACCTTTGTGGACACTCGAGGGCCAAGTCCGAGGTGTATAACAGTATATAATGTGTGTCAAGGGGGACGTTCTTAGATCTGTGAACCCCAAACACAGAATCCTCAACTGAATAGTCAAGGCTTAACTTTTGTTTGTGTGTGTGTGTGCAATGGGAGCAATAGGTTGGCGCTTCACTCCCTCCTATTATACACCGTTGTGGACACTCGAGGGCCAAGTCCGAGGTGTATAACAGTATATAATGTGTGTCAAGGGGGACGTTCTTAGATCTGTGAACCCCAAACACAGAATCCTCAACTGAATAGTCAAGGCTTAACTTTTGTTTGTTGATGTGTATGTGTGTGTGTCCCAACCCTCACATTCAAAATCTCAACCCCAACCCTCACATTCAAAATCTCAACCCCAACTCAATCCTCGCCCAACACAATGTCTTTTTCAAAATGAGATTTCCACCTATATATATATATTTTTACGTTTTTTTTTCTTCTTCCAATTCTGTCTTTTAAGGCTTTCAGGTTTGATGACGTAGAAAGTGGGAGTAAGCCTGCACTTTCTTCCCAGAACGAACAATGTATATTTTTTGTTTTTTTCTCTTCTTCCAATTCTGTCTTTTAAGGCTTTCAGGTTTGATGACGTAGAAAGAGGGAGTAAGCCTGCACTTTCTTCCCAGAACTTTCTTGATCTTGCTCCCATCAAGCACCATCCGACAAAGAACTACATCGATAGGTTTAGATCCCAAAGAGTGATAGCAACTCCAAAAGTCTCCAAAATATAAATAAATAAAATAATAATAATAATAAATAAATAAATAAATAAATAAAAGCCCCCAAAAAAGTTTCAAGTGTCCAACATAAACCCAACTTTCCAAGTCTTCAAGGTATAACCACATTCCCGTTGAGTTTCCAAGATATGTATCACATTGTGAGTTATCAATCCAGAACCCACATTTCAAGTATTCAAAGTAAAACCAACTTACAAAGTCTCTTAAGGATAACTCATTTACTGATTTTTCAAAATTTGTGAGTCTCCAAGGTAGGCCCCATATTTAGAACCATCTTGGCAGAACCCTTTTCCTGAGTCTCCAAGGTAGTTATTTAAACCATCAAGGCAGAACTCATTTACTGATTTTTTCAAAATTTGTGAGTCTCCAAGGTAGGCCCCATATTTAGAACCATCTTGGCAGAACCCTTTTCCTGAGTCTCCAAGGTAGTTATTTAAACCATCAAGGCAGAACTCATTTACTGATTTTTTCAAAATTTGTGAGTCTCCAAGGTAGGCCCCATATTTAGAACCATCTTGGCAGAACCCTTTTCCTGAGTCTCCAAGGTAGTTATTTAAACCATCAAGGCAGAACTCATTTACTGATTTTTTCAAAATTTGTGAGTCTCCAAGGTAAAACTTGTATTCTGGCTCATCAAGGTATAACTTGTTCAGTGGGTATTGTCTTGATAACTCACAATGAGTACTATTGCTGTAAAACTCTTTTTCAGGATTTTGCTGGTCTCCAAGGTATAACTCTTTGGTTGGGTCATCAAGGACAAACTCGTTCTGTGGGTCTTGGTCGCTCATAAGGTCTTCAACCAAGCCAACAATTTCGCCCCAAGTTGTAGCAAAAGCAGTATTTTCATTTCGTATTTCAGACACAATTTCCTGTGAGAGAAAATAATAATGTATTAATTAAGTTATTTAATTATTAAATGAGTATGCTTCAATCAAAGTTTGAAATTAGGAAAATAAAAAATCTTACCTCAATAGATAAGAGGTTTGAATCCAGTTCATCAACTTGAAGGTTTAGTTCCATAGAAGACAGAGAGTTCCAAGGAACACCAAAGTCATCCCACTCAAGGTCTTCAACCAAGCCAACAATTTCCCCCAAGTTGTAGCAAAAGCAGTATTTTCAGATACAATTTCCTGTGAGAGAAAATAATAATGTATTAATTAAGTTATTTAATTATTAAATGAGTATGCTTCAATCAAAGTTTGAAAATAGAAAAATAAAAAATCTTACCTCAATAGATAAGAGGTTTGAATCCAGTTCATCAACTTGAAGGTTTAGTTCCATAGAAGACAGAGAGTTTGAGACAAGCACACAGAACACCATTGTCAGCAAGAACAAATGTTTAAAATGGAGCCTGGGTTTGAAGCTTTTATAGAGAAAGACTGGTGGGTGTGGTTTCCTTTGGAAATTCCCTGGGCAAGCCTAGGCAAGCCTTCATTGGGAAATTTTTCAAAACCATAACATCCTGTAATTTTCTAGTGATTTCTTTGTGAGTCAGAGATGAACTGGAAATGATGTAAGAGTGGGCGGGGCTTAGCAAAAGTAGGCGGAGCTTAGGAAAAGTGGGCGTGGCTTAGAAAAAATACCTTATGAAAAGTGGGCGGAGCTTAGCAAAAGTGGGCGGGGCTTAGGAAAAGTGGGCGTGGCTTAGAAAAAAATACCTGATGAAAAGTGGGCGGAGCTTAGCAAAAGTGGGCGGAGCTTAGGAAAAGTGGGCGTGGCTTAGAAAAAATACCTTATGAAAAGTGGGCGGAGCTTAGCAAAAGTGGGCGGAGCTTAGGAAAAGTGGGCGTGGCTTAGAAAAATTACCTTATGAAAAGTGGGCGGGGCTTAACAAAAGTGGGCGGGGCTTAAAGAAAAGTGGGCGGGGCTTAACAAAAAATAACCTGTGGCTCAGGAGGTGGTCAAACAAGAGCATTAAGAGAAGTTTATCATTTCGTAATGGCACAAATGGGGTATCTTAAAAAATATAAAGATTCAAATGTTTTGTTTGTCAATATTTTAGATGGGGATTATTGTGCAAAGAAAATTAAACTATTGAAGGAATTTGAGAATGAACAAATCTTTATAGGTTCAATGAGTGAGCTGTTCAACCCCCAGGTGTTCAATTCAATGAGGTTCAACCTCCAAGTTAAAAGGGGAGACAAATAAATATACCTTGGGATAAAAAGGGGGGTTTATTTTTAGGGAAAAAAATATGAATCGCTGAAAATCCCCCATTCATTTACATGGGGAAAAGTGAGCCAGAATCAGTATTCTTACCCTACTTATATATATACATATACATATATATACATATACATATATATATATATATATATATATATATATATACATATATATATATATATATATATATATATATATATATATATATATATATATATATATATATACATATATATATATATATACATATATATATATATATATATACATATATATATATATATATATATATATATGTATATATATATATATATATATATGTATATATATATATATATATATATATATACATATATATATATATATATATATATATATATATATATATATATATATATATATATATATATGTAGTTGTGGGCCGGGGGTCGGGGGTGAGAACGACCACTAGGTGGGGAAAGCTTGCGTCATCTCCATCCAAACTCCCCCAGAATTGTAGGCCGTCGCTCGGATAACTCCGCCATCTGTCGGGTCGTTTAACCGAATGTGGTCGCCAATATCTCATCCACGTAGCGTAGGGTCTATTTGTCTCACCAATTTATCTAATTAACAACGCAATTTTGACTACCAGGGAAACCATGCGCTCGGCATGTCTTGCTCGAACCGGGTCACTCAACCGACTGCGGTGGAGTTCCAACTTCCGACTACCAACTCCGGTTCAGGTGCAGCCGAGTGGAAACTGCCAAAGCCATGCCGGCTGGAATGAACGGATTATCGGGGATAAAACCCCGCCTAACTCAGATCTGAACCATGCTGGACCAATTGAAGAAGGTACAGAAACGGACTGGGAGTATTTCTGCAAATGTTTATTTGCAATAAAAAGATAATGGCAAGACTTAACGTGAATATGCAAGAAGGAATATTTACAATGAGCAAAAACACTTATTCAGATCGACTTACAAGACAGGCCTACACGCAGACACACACGCAAAATGAAAAGACACCCAGAGTCTTTATTGGACCCTCTCAGCCATGGAGAGAGACAAGCTGGAGGTCAGAGTTCGGTGGTGTACCTGACCTTCGGAGGAAGGACATGCTCCGTGATGCGGCACCTGACAAAGGTCGTTGGTCCGGTCCCCAGTCGCACGTAGGGACTCGTGGTTCGTGGCGGAGCTCGGGTGGTGAACAATCCGTGTCCACGGAGGGAGGTCAGGTCGCTCTGTCCTTCCTTAAGACTCCTCGTAGCAGCCACCATGAAACAAAACTGACTGCTTACAGCCACCGTGAAAGCAAACTCAACCCGTGACAGCCACCGTGAACGCAACCTCGACCCGTTACAGCCACCGTGAAAGCAAACTCGACCGGACCTCCCTCTTACAGAGAGTCTTGAAGATTTTATTGGCCTCCCTCCACGGGGAGGGGCCTTTGGAAAAAACGCACCTCGCTGTCCACCTCTGATTGGACAGGGTCCTCCGACCCACCTTTCTCTGAGCGGGGCCTCTTCCCCTGCCAGGAGACGCCAGTTACTCCTCCACGTGGCTTCGCTCTGGACGAGTAACAGTGTCAGCGCCGCGAAGGTCATCGTACAAGAGTTACAATGTTCGTGGGAGCGGAGAACTGGAACCGCGAGACCCCCTCTCGGCAAGTCAAGGTACGAGCAGCCAGTGGGTGGTGATGGAGCATGATGGGCTGAATGGGTCATGCAGATGGGATAGTTTATTAGATGTAATAACCTAACGAAAAGAAATCGCAATGCACGCCTTTGATTCTCCCACTGGACAAAAGGAAAGGGATCTGACTACACACATACTTTATGACATAACTGACTGTTGGGGCATCTGTATGTTGAATGCTTATGGTTTCCAGATCCGTTACACTACCCCCCACTCATTTTTATTGACTCGACCCGAGTCGTTAATTTTCGTGTGGCATGCAGGTGTAGGTTTTCCCCAAGTATGTTTTACCTACGGATCCCTCCCTGAGTGCGACATTTTGAATAGATGTCCCAAAAATAAATAACCTGGTGCGTTGCGTAACTAAACGAACAGACTCATTCAGACAACTAAACTATATTGCCGACGCTAAACAAACAACAGGTGGGTTAAAATTATGTACAGTCCTAATATTTACACTCCCCATGGCTCAGGACCTGTGGCTTGAGGAGAGAAAACACAGCAAAGTTAACATTTGTGGCTGAGTGCGCAGCAGGCATTGATGGTCAGACGTCTTTAGGGCCTTCAAACGTCCCTTGATTGTCGTTGAATTCTTCTTTTTCTTTTTTTAATTATTTCAGCTGCTGGAGGCAACTCACCCTAACACAGCAGGCCATACGCTGTTTCACAGGCCATTTGAACTGGCCTTTATGCAACAAGAGCTCCGGGCTGCTCAGTGCAGTCCCCGGTCCATTTGAACTGGCCTTCATGCAACAACAAGGAGATATCCGGGCTGCTCAAATGCAGTCCCTGGTAATGTGGCTGCCTGCAGGGCAGTCCTTGCAAAATACTCTCAGAGATGGTCCTGAAGCACATGGTGAGAGTGAATGACAATGCAAACAAAGGCATGGGCGGGTACGGAGGCAAGGCGAAGGCAGGCAAAGCCTGGCATGGCAAACGCAGACCAGGCAAGATGCAGTACAAGAGGAGGTCGGCACATGAAGCTGGCCGGCCTGGGTCTGGTCTCGTGAGGTTGTGAAGGGAGTGTGGTGGTGCCGGCCAGTCTGAAAACGGGTTCGGACCTACCCTACAGTCTCCCCCCCCCCAACCTATTGTCTGTGCCTGTTGTTGTCCTACCCACCCCCATTAGCTTGCAGCAACAAAAAAAACAATGAAATTTAGACTATTTTTATTTATATTTTTCATTTAATTTTTATATATATATTTTTTATAATTTTATAATTACGCGTGTCCCTAGCCCCCTTATTGTCTTTGTTCGGCTAACCTGTCCTGACCGTCTATCCCCAATCTCTAAGATCCTTTTTGAGGGGATTGAGGAAGAGACTAGTAAATCTGTCTCGATGCCCAATGCAGCCTCAGAACAACTCCCTCAGATTTCAGCAATTTCCCAAGGTGAGTCCAGCGCCCCACGAACAGCAAAGGGATGGATGGTGCGAAGGGGTACACGTTTGCTATCTAGCCTGGCATTTATTAACATTAATCTATCCCCGGGGCTTTTCAACACGCCTGTCTCTTTCAACTTTCGGTTCTAGAAACCATAATTCCCCTCGCCTGTGTTGGTGTTCGTTATTAATTTGGGCCTGGCCCGCAAATTTTCTCTCGTACTCTTTCACAATTTCGTGGCTGGGCAGCGTGGCTCCATTAGCAGGGATGCCCATCTGCTGAACTCGAACTATGGCACCTCCAGGTCCCTAAGGCTGTCTCTGAGCCTACCTACTCCATATGAACGTGGGGAATGCCCCTGGCAGTGTCCCCTTCAAGGTGCTCCAAGTCCGGTTTCCGTGGGGCTGCCCGTGCCCATTACACTAACTCGGTCCCTTGGACCTATGGCCTTCTCTGGCTGACTACTCCAGTGCCCGAGGGGCCCTCTACTCTGCGCACATTTCACCAGCCACGCTCCCAGCCGGTCAATAGACTCCTGCACCCTTCTTAAGGTTCCGTGCCTTCATCCAACACCAACAACAAACTGACATCCGTTTTGGTTAATTTAACTAACCCACTAACTGACATTACACTAACCTCGGGTTCCCTTGGGTGGGATTCACTCCTCCACCCAATTATTCATTCGCACGATGCATTCCACATTTACTCCACTCACACTCGGGCCCGCTGACCCACATTCACTCATCATGTTTCTTTCTCTTTTCAATTCACACCAACACTGACGATCTACTCGCTACATCCCCCTCACTAATTTATGCTCCCCGTCATCCCTTATACTAGTGCACGTTCCATTGAACTCTACGTAGCTAATCTACATCCCCACTCCATGTTCCATGTCCGTCTATGTCTCCCATCCATTCTAAATTCTATCCTAAATTCCCTCTAACTGATCTCACCAGGCCCCATGGAGGACGGCTCATACCCCATGAGGCCGGTCTATCTAACGCTAAACCCATCCACTAACTAGTGCTCCTTTGCCCAACGACAAGGATGTTCGCTCCATCCTGGCCGGGGATCAGGTACTCGTGCAAAGGCCCGGTAGGCCTTGCATCGCCAGGGCGGCGGTTTACAATTTGCTTGTCCCTTCCATTTGGCCGATAATTTAAAGCGTAACGTCGCCCCGTCGATCGCACCATGCGCTCGCTTTCGAGCCATCTGCCATGAGAGCCGTGCGTTTCTCAACTGGCCCTCGTGCTGTGCGATCCCTGCCGACGTCACTCGCACACGGGCCCAGCGGCATCGCAGGACGCATCCCGCGCATCCCGCGAATTACACTCGCTGCGCACAGCACGCGGAGCCTCGCACACGTGCTCACATGAGGCCACGTGCTTTCATAATTCACACCATTGCTGCCATTTTAGTCGTCCACGTGGTGGTTTTGTACCAATCACGGGACGTTTCAATGCTGGCTCCTGACCACGGAGTCATGCACGCCTGGGCCATTCGCAAAACACAAAACGGACCTCACACGCAGCATCCCGCGGAGCCGGCGCGGTTTCCAAAATAGTTCCGCGCGGCTCATTGGGCTCGCCGTTCCCGTCCGTGACACGACCCAGGTCTCCCGTCTGGGTCGGTTCGTGTCCCACACCATCTTGTGCACTCAACCATGCCATATCACTCGCAATCTGCACACGTTTTAACACACACTCTGGGACATTCACATCGGGGGCTCAGGTTAGCCCAAAAGATCCCGGGGTTTCTATACCCCCCAAACTCGGCATGTACCCTTTCGCATCATGCAACGGCTCTACCTCACACAGCCCTACCAGACTCACCTGGTCGTGGTCTGCTTCGAGGGAGCGTATCATCTCCCCTTGTTCCTGTGGGAGGTTAATCTGACCCCCGCATTGTGTCCCAATACATTCCCCAATGTCCCCTACCAGCTCTACTTGTGTGTGCTCCCCTTTAATTTCGTACACCTCCATCAACTCTTAATTCCTGGGTTTCTTTTACTATCTCCGTCATCCCCTGCTTGAGTTTACTGGTTTCTCTTTTAACCGTCATGACGTCACTCGTTACCTCGGCCTCGCCCGTCGTCATCGCGGTCCGAACAACCTCCACACTCCCCCTTGACCCGGTCATTTCTTTTAATTCGACGTTACAGCTCCGCCATTATTTCCTCCTGGCCCGCCTTCATTTGTTCTTGTAAGCTTATCCCCATGCTTTGCATTTCACCTCTCAGTGTTTGAATATCATCTCTCTGTGCTTGCACATTCGGATCCATTCTTTGTGTATTTGCATCCATTCGGCTTCCCATGCTTTCTTCCATTGTTTGCATATTCGCAATCATTTTGTTTTTCAAGTTTTGTGCATTCGCATCCATTCTTTGTAAACCCGCTTTCAGTTGGATTTGCATGTTTGCCAGTATCTCCACAAACTGGCTCAAGTCAATTGGCGGTGGCGGAGTCGATCCGCCACGATCGGGTGCGGATCCGTTAGGGATCGTTCGGTCCTCTGGGAGGGAAATTTGATGGAGGGGGTGCTCATGCACCACTGCTACTGCCCCCAATGTTACATCCGGATTTGGTTGCAGGGAAAGGTCTACCTGCCCAGTGTTGTCCTGAGCCATGGGTTCTTCTAACGTTAATTCCGAACCCACCTGTACCAGTCCATCTTGGTCCACCATGGTCCGTGCTGAGAATTTAATAAAATGTTACTGCTCTTAATTTGGAGGGAAGGGGGGAGGGCTAAGCATTTGGTGTGCAGCTAAGCACACCCATGGACCAAATCCCGTAATTTTCTCTATAGAGGCGGAGGGGTTCGAATCCCACCCCAGACACCAAACTCTTGCGGGTTCGAATCCTGTAAACCCTTCTATGGGGCGGAGGGGTTCGTATCCCACTCCTGACACCAAACTGTTGTGGGCCGGGTGTCGGGTGCGAGAACGACCACTAGGTGGGGAATGTTTGTGTCGCCTCCCACCAAACTCCCCAGAATTGTAGGCCGTCGCTCGGATAACTCCGCGAGCCGGCGGGTCGTTTAACCGACCGTTGTCGCCAATATCTCAACCGCGTGGCATGGGGTCTATTTGTCTATAACCAATTTACCTAATTAACTACGCGATTTTGACTACCGGGGAAACCACGCACTTGGCACGTCTTGCTCGAACCGGGTCACTCTACCGACTGTGGTAGAGTTCCAACTACCGACTACCAACTCGGGTTCAGGTGCAGCCGAGCGGAAACTGCCAAAGCCGTGCTGGTAGGAATGAACGCATTATCGGGGATAAAACCCTGCAAAAAACTCAAATCCGAACCATGCTGGACCAATTCAAGAAGGGACAGAAACGGACTGGGAGTATTTCTGCAAATGTTTATTTACAATAAAAAGACAAAGGCAAGACAACGCGAATATGCAAGAAGGAATATTTACAATGAGCAAAAGCACTTATTCAGATCTCCTTAAAGATGGGCCTACACGCAGACACACACGCAAAATGAAAAGAAACCCAGAGTCTTTATTGGACCCTCTCAGCCGTGGAGAGAGACAAGCTGGGGGTCAGAGTTCGGTGGTGTACCTAACCATCGGAGGAAGGGTATGCTCCGCGATGCGGTACCTGACAAATGTCATTGGTCCGGTCCCCAGTCATACGTAGGGACCCATGGTTCGTGGCGAAGCTCGGGTGGTGAACAATCGGGGTCCATGGAGGAAGGTCAGGGTCGCTCTGTCCTTCCTTAAGACTCCTCGTAGCATCCACCGTGAAACTCCAAAACCCCGTACAGCCACTGTGAAACAAAACTGACTGCTTACAGCCACTGTGAATGCAACCTCAACCGGACCCCCCCTTTTACAGAGTCTCGGAGATTTTATTGGCCTCCCTCCACGGGGAGGAGGCAAGATATTTATTGGCCGAGGCATGGACTCTACAAGACCCCTGAAGGTGTCCTGTGGTATCTGGCACCAAAACATTAGCAGCAGATCCTTCAAGTCCTGTAAGTTGCGAGGTAGATCAGACTTGTCGGTCCAGCACATCCCACAAATGCTCAATCGGATTGAGATCTGATGAATTTGGAGGCCAGGGAAATACCGTGAACACTTCATCATAGTGGGGCGGCTTAGCTGATCAATTGTGCACTTTCCCTTAAAAGCATGAAACTTGGCACATGGTTAGAGTAATACAATACAAATATTTTTAGTCCAGGGGCACTGGAAATTGCACCCCGTATGGTGGCCATCTTGGATTTCAAAATGGCCACCAGTGTGGACCTGTTTTGTTAAATATCTCCTTAACTAGTACAGATATCGAGACAGTTGAACCGCCTATACCTACATTTTACGGCTCGAGGAAGCCAATGGTGACATAAAAGGTTTGAAAATTGTGGCTGCCATCTTTAAATCCAAGATGGCCGCCATTGACAAGCAATTTTGCTCAATATCTCATTAAGTACGAAAGATATCAACACAGTCACTGTCCTGTTGATACACATTTGCTGAGGTATGTCCAATGTCCTCATCAAACATTAGCAAAATGTCTCTGCCCTTTTTAGTTGCTCTCATGTCAGGAAAATGGTCAAGAATTCGCTGCTTGAGCCTTGTAGATTGTACGTGGCTTTCCTGCTTGATTCCTAGTTGGACCAGCCTGGAGGAATACAGGTTTGATAGATCAGCTAGCTTAAATACAGGAGCAATGGTGGCATCCTCCAAACAGGTTTCCTCAATATATGTCACAAGTTCTGCAAATGCTATGCTACAGAGCATGTTATCGAGATTTTCGATGCCTTCTTGCTCCGTTTGGACCATGGATGCATGATAATAGAGAGAGGCTAAGCACTTTGCATGGTATTTTGCTTCAAGAGCAACCATATCTCTCCCACTGAAATGTCTCAGCAAGTCATCGTCTTCTTGAAGTGCAGCACACTCTCAAACACGTTTGTCTGTTTTGAAAGCAGAAACCTCATGAAGTTTCTCTTTTCCAGATGACCACCCACAGAAAAAGCAGAGATCTTGAGAAATTGATGATGCAGGACTTGACCGAGTGCGCTTAGAAACACCAGATGTACCTTCACCTGCATCATCAGCCGGTATATCTTTAGAACGCTTCCTTGCACGTTCCAGTTTTGTATTGTTGTACGTAAGCCTGCACGACCTATGCCAACATGCATTATGAGCAATGAAAGCTGCCTCGACACCATGACCTTCGTCCAATGTATCAATGTTTATCGTTCTAGGCAGCAGACCGAGGTTATTAAACTCGAGGAGATTATCAGCCAATGTTTTATACCCTGCGAGTGTTGCTTTACCTTGTTCATCTTTTCGTTGACTGGGAAACTGAACCTTTTCAGTGGTGTTCTGTTGACAAAGAATGCAGAGTTCCCACTGAGTAACTCGGCCCATTTAAGCATCTGGCTTAGATAGATCCACAAGTTTGATGCGCTTTGCCATCTCCAGTTGAAGATGAATGGGCCTATGTGGGGTTGATCACTTGTGCAGTCACCATAACAATGGATGATGTCCCTGAAATGAGTAGATGCATAACTATGACCAGTTTCATAGTTTGATCAATATTTTAAAGCATCAAAAAAGTATTTGTCTCTGAAATGTGAGCATAGACCTTTAGAGCAAAATAGCTGTGGATGGCGGGATTTCAAGATGGCAGCCACAATTTTCAAACATTTAATGTCACCATGGCATTCCTAGAACCCTAAAATGTAGTTATAGGCATTTCAAATGTCTCGATATCTGAACAAGTTTCGGAGATATTTAACAAAACAGGTCCACAGTGGCGGACATTTTGAAATCCAACATGGCCGCCATATGGGGTGCAATTTCCGGTGGCCCCTGGACTAAAAATCATTGTATGGTGTTACTCTAACCATGTGCCAAGTTCATGCTTTTAAGGGAAAGTGCGCAATCGACATGATTTTTGGAGCTAAGCCGCCCCACGATAATGTTCCTCAAACCATTGCCGAACAACGTGTGCAGTGTGGCAGGGCTCATTATCCTGCTGAAAGAGGCCACTGCCATCAGGGAATACCATTGCCATGAAGGGGTTTACCTGGTCGACAACGATGTTTAGGTAGGTGACACATGTAAAATCGACATCCACAAGGTTTCCCAGCAGAACATTGCCCAGAGCATCACACTCCCTCCACCAGCTTGTTGTCTTCCCACAGAGCATCCTGATGGCATCACTTCCCCAGGTAAACGACGCACACGCACACAGCCATCTACGTGATATAAAAGAAAACGGGACTCATCAGACCAGGTGACCTTCTTCCACGACTCCAAGGTCCAGTTCCGATGTTCGCGTGCCCATTGTAGGTGCTTTCGATGATGGACAAGGGTCATTATGGGCACTCTGACCGGTCTGCAACTACGCAGCCCCATATTCAGCAGGGTGCGATGCACTGTGGATTGTGACACATTCCTCCCGTGACCACCATTATAATTTTCTGTGACTTTTGCCACAGTAGACCTTCTGTCGGTTCGGCCCAGACGAAATAGCCTTCGTTGCCCTCGTGCATCAACGAGCCTTGGGCGCCCAACACCCTGTTGCCGGATTGTGGTTTGTCCCTCCTCTGACCACTGTTGGTTTTTGCTCATCAGTGTATGTCTATATATACATAAATATATATATATATATATATATATATATATATATATATATATATATATATATATACATACATACATACATACATACATACATACATACATACATACAGTACACGACCGGTCGAAAGTTTTAGAACACCTCCATTTTTCCAGTTTTTACTGAAATTTAAGCAGTTTAATGTTTCAATGTACTCTGAAATTTATGCATAGAACAAATAAACAATTGCAGATAAAAAAAAAGAAATGGAATCGTTTTGTTGAACAAAATTTAATCTAAATTTTTGACTCTTCAAAGTAGCCACTTTTTGCATATACAACAGCCGAACATTCTCGTGGCATTCTTTCAACAATGGAAATCAAATATTGTTTGGAAAGTTCTTCCTAACACTGTTGCAGAAGTTCCCACAAATGTGTTCCACTTGTCGGTTGCTTTGCTTTCACCCTTCTGTCCAGTTCATCCCAAACCAACTTGATGAGGTTTAAGGCTGGAGACTGTGCTGGCCATTCCATGATTTGAAGCCTACCGCCTTGTTCTTTTCTTCTCAGGTAGTTCTGACATAGCCTGGAGGTATGTTTTGGATCGTTATCTTGCTGTCAGTTGAACCCGTGACCAACTAGGCATAGACCCGAGGGTATTGCAAGGCTCTGCAGAATGCTGTGGTTGCCCTTTTGGTTCAGGGTGCCAGTCACTTTGTGCAATTCACCGACTCTGGATCCAGTAAAAGAGCCCCAGATCATGACACTTCCTCCTCCATGCTTAGCAGTTGGTGTCACATACTGAGGAACCATCCTTTCGCCTACTCGTGGGCGTACAAAAACCCTGCGTGATGAAACGAAGATTTCAAATTTTGATTCATCGGTCCATTAGACCTCCTTCCAGTTTTCAGTTGTCCACTGGCAGTGCTTCATGGCCCAGGAAAGCCGCTTTTTCTTATTTTGCCATCTTAGCAATGGCTTTCTTACTGCCACTCGAGCTGTCAAACCTGCAGCTCGAAGTCTTCGCTTCACAATTGAAACTGAGGCTTCCTTACTTCTACCAGTGTTAAGCTGTGCTTGAAGCTGCTGTTCTGTGAGCCGCCTATCACCAAGGCTGTTGACTCTCAGAAACTTGTCTTCTGATTGTGTTGTGGCTTTGGGTGGTATTGGTATTCCTCTTCCTGTCAGAGATAGCCGCCTATCAACCAAGCTGTTGATTCTCAGAAACTTGTCTTCTGATTGTGTTGTGGCTTTAGGTTTGCCAGACCTCTTCCTGTCAGAGTTCCCTCCAGTTTCCAAGTGCCTTTTGATGGTGTAGGAAACTGTACTCACTGACACCTTGGCTTCTTTTCAATTTCCCTTAAGGAAAGACCGACACTTTAAGGGTTATCATGTCTGTCTGTCTTCCTCTGTTAATTGTATTTTTCTCGCCATTATGATAGCAATATCCTACTTCCTGCAGTGCAATATTGTCCAAACAATGCTTCAGAGGGTGTAGCAACACAGTCTGTTCCAACACTGCATTTATACAGACAGAGGGTTTTAAACGAATCAACAAAAGTTGGGACACCTGCAGGAATTGTTTGCATCAACTTTCAAGGCTTAATTTACTTCCATTGCTGCAGAACAGCTGCAGTTGCCAACCCATTACTTGTTCCCTGAAAAGGGCCTTTTTTAACAATTCTGAAATTTACATTATTTTTCAGTTTTTGGAACCTTCACTTTTTTTTCACCTCTGGCAGTTTACCGCTTAGCTTTGTACCATTTCAGGTTATTCACTGGACTTGAACTGCTTAAATTTCAGTAAAAACTGGAAAAATGGGGGTGTTCTTAAACTTTTGACTGGTAGTGTATTTATAATATACACCGGTAGTATATATACATATATATATATATATATATATATATATATATATATATATATATATATATATATATATATATATATATATACATATATATATATATATATACACATATACATATATATATATATATATACATATACATATATATATATATGTATATATATATATATATATGTATATATATATATATATATATGTATATATATATATATATATATATATATATATATATATATATATATATATATATATATATATATATATATATATATATATACAGTACATATATATATATATATATATATATATATACTGAATGTATGTATGTACATATATATATATATATATATATATATATATATATATATATATACATATATATATATATATATATATATACATATATATATATATATATATATATATATATATATATATATATATATACATATATATATATATATATATATATATATATATATATATATATATATATATAATCAAACATATATATATATATATATATATATATATATATATATATATATACACAATCAAACATATATATATATATATATATATATATATATATATATATATATATATATATATATATATATATATATATATATATATATATATGTACATACATACATACATACATACATTCAGTACATACACAGTGTTGTGATATAAAATAATGTTGCATAAATTATTCAAGTAGTATCAATGGAAGGGTGCCACTTGGACAGACTGCTGTTGTACATAACTCTATTCGCTGCAAAATATATTGTGATTTCCTTTAAGGCTTTAAAAAGCATAGTTGAGACTCAAGGATGCAATACCACATTCACACTCTTTCAGAATGACAATTTGGGCAATGTGTGTGCTTCTTTCTGATGTGATGAATTCTGCAGAGTTTGCTTTCACATCTCTCACAGCAGACCTCACACAGAACCAGGAATTCTACGAGAATGCAGATGTCCGACCGCCATTCACATATGCATCTCTCATTCGAGAGGTGAGCAAGGGGAAGCAGTATATATATCACAAATTTGATCAGAATCAAGTAGTCCAGGTTGGCCGGTTTCACGTTCACATCTCAGCACATTGCTCATGGTGCTCTGATCCCAGATCCAAATTCCTTAAGCTGTGCTGCTTTGTTCATTGTTTTCCAATGTCCTTGTAAGGATTGCCAAAGTGCACACCTTGTCCTGCATATTTCAAATACAAACATGTAACATATATATATATATATATATATATATATATATATATATATATATATATATATATATATATATATATATATATGTATATATACATTCATATATATATATATATATATATATATATATATATATATATATATATATATATATATATATATATATATATATATATACATTCATATATATATATATATATATATATATACATTCATATATATATATATATATATATATATATATATATATATATATATATATATATATATATATATATATACACACACATATATGTTGTAGAGTCTTTGACCCTGTAGAAAAATAAATAACTTCCACCCCAGTACACCGAGATAAGACAAAACCAAGATAATAATTATAACGATTGATGGTCCCACATTAAGACTCATCACAGATGACTAATATTGTGAAACACACATCACAAGCCATAATGTCAAACTGTGTGGACATGTCAGCTTGGCTCTCTACCCTCTGTCGATCATTGTTATCTTTTGGTTGGTTTTGTTCATTTTGTTTAGCGGGACACATCACACAATACGTAATGCTATTCCCAAGCAGCGTAGGAAATGGAACGGCTGCTTTAGTTCAAACTAATCAGCCATCTGTTCACCGTGATACTTACAGGTTCATTTGCCCTTACGTCCAATTAATTAGTGCATTGTTCAAACATAAGATTTAGTGAGGACATTATTTTATGACACAGACTGCTCCCTGATTGCAATGCATCCAATTTGCATTGTTCACACCCACTAAATTAACATCTTACATCATTGTGATGTCATGGCATAAGCATGACAAATCAGAACCCCTCTGTGTTGTCAGACCTCAAGACATGAAATTTCAAACAAATAGTCGAACTTTGTGAATCGAAATTGGACCGCAAGTCAAACCCGAAAATTTGATTTCAAGTTCATGACGGTCTGGTCTGGATGCAATTACCAGTTTTCAAAATTTTTTTGTTCCTTTTACAAATGAATTTTTATTTTCACTCTCTAGATAAAACCCTGTCGACATTTCTGTTTCTTTACATATTGTTATTGGCTTCAGTTTTATTCGGGGCACTTCTCTATCTCTATCTCTATCTCTCTCTCTCCCACACACCCTTCCCTTACCTCTTTCACAAAAAATATTGTTAAAAGAGCTGTGGGCAGCTCAATAGAGAACCAAGAAGAAGAACCCATTGCCATCTGACACTTTTGCTCTGTACTTCCTTATACAAGTGGTTAAAAGTGTGATTCCAGCACAAAACAAACAAGTCTAGCTGGGCCAGGCTGTTACATGCACAGTCCAGTCACTGATCACACAGTGTGTGGCCTGCAAAACTGTCAGGCTGCAGGCCATGGTGGCCATTTTGTTAAGTTCTGCCAAACAAATAAGCAAGTCTTTATTTCCGCCACCCGCTGCTTCCGCAAAAGGCCCGTTTAAAAGCTTCCCATTCCGACTGCAACACGTTTTGGCCTCGCATTCGCCCCTCCTGACCACTTTGTCCCAACACGTCTGTTACCCAGTACAACACATGTCCTGTTATTCTTGCAAGTTGAACTGTAATTCTTCGTTTTGTAGGCCATTCTGGAAACGGGAGACAGGCAGCTCACGCTCAATGAAATCTACAACTGGTTCACAAGGCGCTTTGCGTTCTTCCGACACAACACCGCCACCTGGAAGGTAATCTGTCATGCTGAGTCTGATGAGTGCATCCATGCTGTGACCGCATTGTTTGCCTTTTAGTTTCATAGAGCATTCAGAATCATTTAATTATAGATGAAGTTAAAGGGTATGATAAGGAGGAAGTGCGTTAAATATGGTTTTGAACCGTTTTATATTTCTGTATGTGCTTCCACCACCAATAAGGATAAAGGTAAATGTTTATAACTGAAGGCACCACCAACAAGTATAGCTGCACAGCAGACACAGACCCTCTGAATGCTCTTCATTCGAGACCGTGTAGGCGTCGTTGTGTCCGATGTTGAGTATCCTCAAAAGGGAGATTGAGGAATCAAGTGTCTGCAATATGCAAATGGCGAGACCCCAACATCCTTTCGCAATGAGACTGACGTCGTCTCACCATCTGCATTTTGCAGTCACATGACCCCCTTCCCTTTTGGACGGTACCTAACATGCAGCCTGCTGCATGCCCAAACTTGGATAAAGACCATGACACTCGGTGGTCAAAACATCAGAACCGAGCCTTGCCTGCTGGGCAGCCGTGCTCATTGGTGGTACCTTCACTTTTGAATATGGATCTTCTCAACAAGAATTTTTTTTTTAAAGAAAGCTAATCAATTGTAATTAAAAAGCAGAGCAGATGATGAATTGAATATGCTCCGACTATTGTTTCTGCAGGACGAGATGTGTTCACCCCTACTATTAACATGCTTTGCCACCGGCAATTAAGTTAATGAACCATAGTGTGGTAAGCTGATGATAATGGGTGGTGTAAGAAAGTATTTCTTCAGATGTTGCTTATTGTATCCATAACAGAATGCAGTGCGGCACAACTTAAGCCTGCACAAGTGTTTCATTCGAGTTGAGAACGTCAAGGGTGCAGTGTGGACGGTGGACGAGCAGGAGTTCCAGAAGAGAAAGCCACAGCGGATGACAGGGTATGATTTTTTTTTCCTGCCACTGAGACTCACGACTCCAATTTGTGACTTATCAAGACTTTGGATCCCATAAAGCCACGGGAGTCTGTGGCACGTGAAAGGATCACTCGGATGGTGTGCCTTGTGTGTAAAATGATTCCGACTCACAATCTCATTCGATTTTTCAGGCTTTACATTTGAAGATGTGTTTAAATCACTTGATTCGGTTCTATCCCATGAGTGGAGGTTGAGGATAAATTTATTTATTTATAAATATACACTACCGGTCTCAAGTTTTAGAACACCCCCATCTTTTTGGTTTTTACTGAAATTTAAGCAGTTCAAGTCCAGTAAATAACCTGAAATGGTACAAAGCTAAGTGGTAAATTGCCAGAGGTTAATAAAAAAAAGTTTAGGTTCCCACAAACGGAAAAATAATATAAATTTCACTGTTGTTAAAAAGGCCCTTTTCAGGGAACAAGTAATGGGTTAGCAACTGCAGCTGTTTTGCAGCAATTGAAGTAAATTAAACCTTGAAAGTTGATGCAAACAATTCCTACAGATGTCGCAACTTTTGTTGATTAGTTACAAACCCTCTGTCGAAAAATGCAGTGTTGGAACAGACTGTGTTGCTACACCCTCTGAAGCATTATTTGGACAATATTTCACTGCAGTAAGTAGTGTATTCCTGTCATAATGGCGAGAAAAAGACAATTAACAAAGGAATAAAGATAGAACATTATCTATGTATTACTAAAACTCTCATCTTGTATGTATGTATGTATGTATATATGTATGTATGTTCCCGAAACACAGCGAAAACGGAACACGATAGCGCAAAAATTTTAGGGCCACCTTACTCACCATTCGCCTGCAGTGTGCAGTATCAAGTTTTGTTCAAATCGGGCAAAGAAAAAAAATATTTAAAAAATCAATTCCCAATTCAGTCAAGTACTCTTTTGAAGTATTTGATCAATGCAAACAACCTCAGCGGTATAGTTTGCTGGAGCTATCTTGTTTTATCTTGAAATGATTTTTTTCATCAACCACTCTCACAACGGGAACCCAACGAGTTCATGGGTCATCTAGTAAACATTAAAAGTGAAGGTCATTCCCTTGGAGAAATTGCAAAGAGAGCGAAGGTGTCTGTGAGTACAGTTTCCCACACCATCAAAAGGCACTTGGAAACTGGAGGAAACTCTGACAGGAAGAGGTCTGGCAGACCCAAAGCCACAGCACAATCAGAAGACAAGTTTCTGAGAGTCAACAGCTTGCGTGATAGGCAGCTCACAGGACAGCAGCTTCAAGCACAGTTTAACACTGGTCGCAGTAAGGAAGTCTCAGTTTCAACTGTGAAGAGAAGACTTCGAGCTGCAGGTTTGACAGGTCGAGTGGCAGTAAGAAAGCCATTGTTAAGATGGCAAAATAAGAAAAAGAGGCTTGCCTGGGCCATGAAGCACCGCCAGTGGACTACTGAAAACTGGAAGGTCTTATGGGTGGATGAATCAAAATTTGAAATCTTCAGTTCATCACGCAGGGTTTTTGTACGCCATCGAGTGGACGAAAGGATGGTTCCTCAGTGCGTGACACCAACTGTCAAACATGGAGGAGGAACCGTCATGATCTGGGGCTCTTTTGCCTTATCAAGAGTCAGCGACTTGCACAGAGTGACTGGCACCCTGAACCAAAAGGGCCACCACAGCATTTTGTAGCACCATGCAATACCCTCTGGTCTTCACCAAGTTAGTCAGTGGTTCATCCTACAGCAAGATAACGACCCAAACATACCTCCAGGCTTTGTCAGAACTACCTTAGAAGAAAATAACAAGACGGTAGGCTTCAAATCATGGAATGGCCAGCACAGTCTCCAGACTTAAACCCCATCGAGCTGGTTTGGGATGAACTGGACAGAAAAGTTAAAGCAAAGTAACCTACAAGTGCAACACATTTGTGGGAACTTCTGCAACAGTGTTGGGAAGAACTTTCCGAACAATATTTGATTTCCATTGTCGAAAGAATGCCACGAGTATGTTCGGCTGCTATATCTGCAAAAGGTGGCTACTTTGATGAGTCTAAAATTTAAATTAAATTTTGCTCAATAAAACGATTCCTTGATTTCTTTTTTTATCTGCAATTGTTTATTTGTTCGATACTGTAATTTCAGAGTACATTGAAACATTAAACTGATTAAATTTCAGTAAAAATTGGAAAAATGTACGTGTTCTAAAACTTCTGACTGGTCGTGTATATGTATATGTATATATATATATATATATATATATATATATATATATATATATATATATATATATATATATATATATATATATATATATTATATCTCACAGGTATATTTGAATAAAAGCATTTATTATTTCATTCTTTGAAAATATGTACTTGTTTTGTCCTCGTTGTTTCATTCAATCCCATTCTGTTATCTTTGTGTTCACCTCTTCATCTCATTCCTCTTTTTTTTCTTTTCACTTGCCACCGAAGGTGGATGGAGGTTCTGTTTTCACCCCTGTCTCTTTGTTTGTCGGTCTGTCTGTCTGAAAACAGGATATCTCAAAGAGTTGTGGCCGGATTCGGACAAAACTCGGTGGACAGGTTGGATGCGTGACAAGGAAGAAATGATTCGATCTTGATGAAGATCAGGATGCATATACGAGAATTTTTTCAGTGGTTCTTCACGGTTGAGCGATTGGGTGAAAAACGAATAAAAACACAAAAATCTCAAAAACTTGGGGACGGATTCGGATGAAACTTGGTACACATGTTGGGAGTGACACAAGGACAAGTTGTTTCAATTTTGGTGAAGATCCGATTCCGGATCAGATCCGTTCAATTGAAGATTAGGATAATTAGAATTTTTTAATTTTGTTCGTGATTCACCATTGAGAGATGGGGGCAAAAACGATTAGATTTTGGTTCAGATCTGGATTCAGATCCAGCCTATCAGTGGGATACAAAATGTAAACTGTCCAGCCTGGCGGAGGTATGTGTTCTACCGAGTGGCCGCTCCAGTTTTCATCTTTATTCCTCCCTTTCATTTTTTTTAACTTTTTCTCTATCTTCATCACATTGTTGACTTTTGCTCTTTTTTATGCTCCGATATATTCATTCATATTCTCTGCTTTATTTGTTTTCTCCTATGTTTACATTCTCTTTTTGTTTTGTTTTTATAAGCTCACCTGGACATTAGTCAGGTGAGCTTATGCGATTGAGCAGTGTCCATAGGTGAGTGAGTCAGGGAGTGAGTCAGTCAGTCCGTAAATACTTCAGTTATTATTGCTTGAACCAAGCACACAATTTTGATGAAACTAAAGGGGGTCTGCAGGGGATTCGAGTGACTGTTGCTCCTGATACAGGTGAGCCTCCCGACACGTGGTCCTATATATATATATATATATATATATATATATATATATATATATATATATATATATATATATATATATATATATATATATATATATATATATATATATATATATATATATATATACAGACTCATGGAAGAGCTTAGCAACAGAGGAACAGAGGGGAAAGGTCAACAAGTATGTAAAATATGATGGGTAGGCTGAAGGGAAGAGCAATTAATCAATTCAAAAATGTGATTCCATATGTGTGAAAAAATGACAAAAATGGTGAACAGTGAAACTTCATTTGGGAGGAATAACAATGATCGGATGCTAGTCAAGTGTGAGACCTTGAAGGGCAGGGAAGAGATGGAGGGTTGAAAGGGAAGAGAGGGCAAGACTATAGATTTTAAATGGATCGGCATCTCAAGGCCATAATGCAGTCGGCAGTAGGAAAGAGCACTCCAAGAATGAAAAATATTTAAATTAAAGTGCCAACCAATTCTCCTCTGGTGCAGCATTCAAGCCAACTTTTGAGCCTCCGTTCTTGCTCTCCAGCCTTCTGCTGAGCGACACAAGGAACCTTTACTTTTCACTGTTTCTGGGGGTGCACGATGAGGTACAGCAGCACCAGCCCATTGAATATGGCAATACCCGATATAGAAATACTCAACTTTATCAAGGCTAGTGTTAGCCTACATTGGTGGACAGTTTGAATAATACATTTTATAAACTAGTGGTTAACAAAGATATGTTACCACTGTGGAAGTAAAAGTGAGGCTGATGTTTCATGCATGAACACTCTTGCTCCATCGAAGGGCTAATGCATGAGACGTCAGCTTTAGTTTGTTTGCAATTGCAGTTAGCAGAACCTATTATTCATATGTTCATATTTTACTGCGGAGGAACACCTTGCACCCCATTAAGAGCAAGTGAGGTTCACACCCTTCTCTAAGGACTAGCTTGGAGATGCGAGTCGACCATGACAAGTCACAGCAGATTGTCTAGCCATGAACATTGAATGCATGCACCTCCATCAGTGGTCAGCTACGGTGGGGGATTGAAGGGGTCGCCACGGATTGGCATCTCAAGGACATGTCATCTTTCGGGAGAGATATTCTTTTTTTGGCTTTTTTTCCCCTGTTTTCCTTTTTTAAATTGCTTTATAAATGCCTATTTATTTTTCATGGTCTTTCCTTTTGTTTTCTCGTCATTTATTTTGTCTTTTCAATCTCACCGCCCATCTTTCAGAGGGTGCAATACTGGAAAGGAGGTAGTATAAGACAGAGAGACCACCGACCTGTCTGTGATGGCAATGTGATAGGCCCATACTAACATGGCCGGATTTAGGCATGGGCAAGCTGGGCAGTTGTTGGGGGGGGCGGGGGGGCGGGGGGGGCCTCCACATCTTTCATGAAAAAAAATTATATGGAAAAATGTATTTGTGAGTGCCTGAATGGTAGTTGGTAGTTAGTAGAACAGATATAAGATATTCATCTTATCTCATTCTCTATTTTATATAGAAGTTCAGATTCTTTGTTCTTGAAAAATATACTTTATGGATGACTGTAAATATGTCTTGTCACCTTTTTAATATTCTAAGGTAGGGTGGGCCTCCATAACTGAAGGTTGCCCAGGGGCCACCACATGTCTAAATCTGGCCCTGCATATTAAGCTTCATCGCGGGAGATTCCAATGTTTCGATAAATTTTTTGCTTCTTTTCTCATTAACCTCCGCCATCGAAGATTGACGGAGGTTACTGTTTTCACCCTTGTCTGTTTGTTTGTTTGTTTGTTTGTTTGTTTGTTTGTTTGTTTGTGAACAGTATTATGGAAAAACTCCTCGACGGATTTCGACGAAACTTGGTGGGGGGATTAGGTATGGTCCAAGGTTCATGCAATTAGATTTTGGACTTGGTCCAAAGTCCAATATGGCCGCTATGTGACCATTTTGAAAAAAAAAAAAAAATTTGAATTTTTGTTTTTGTATTTCTACATGTTTTAAGTGATTTCCAACCCCCCCCCAAAAAAAAAAATTGTTATAGAAAAAAAAACAAAATTTTGCAACTTTCAACAAAATTTAGATTTTTTTTTTTTTTGCATTTCTACATGTTATAAGTGATTTCCAACAAAACAACATACCAAAATTATAATTGCGGCTGATTTTGGAACTTCAGTTGGATATACCCACGCAAAATCAATTTCTGTCTCAAGGAATCTAGTTATGACGAATGAATTGAGTATGTAAAAGTTAAAAGTAAAAGGGAAAGTTGCAAACTAAAACTCTGTGAGCACTGTTGACGTCAAATTGAATGAATAGGATATCAGGTTCACTTGAGTGACCTAGCAGTATTGGCGGCGGAGGTTTTGCACTCTACCGAGTGCTCCTCCTCTAGTTTATCACTGTTTTGTCCTTCCCTTTCTTAGAATATTAAAACCTCGTCTTCTTTTTTTTAACTCCTTCTTTACCTTTTCCTTCATTCCTCGTCTTCTTTTTTTTAACCCCTTCTTTACCTTTTCCTTCATTGTTCTTGTATTGAACTTATCAGCCTGGTGTTGGCTTAGTGGTTAGGGTGGTGCCTTGGGATCCTCAGGGTCTGAGTTTGAGCCCCGCTGGAAACTGAATTAACATCAAGGGGGTTGACTCAGCCTGTCATCCTTCCGAGGTCGGCGAACTGAGCACCAGTACACTGGTAATTATCCCTGCAGGGTCGAAGGCGACTAAAGGGTTGGCGTCAGGACGAGCATCCGGCCGTAAAAACATTGCCACAAGAAAGGGTACCATGATTGGAGCCCGCAAAAAGCTGACCCCTGTTCAGGGAAAAAGGCTTTAAAATG
Organism: Eptatretus burgeri; assembly: GCF_056783735.1. Classification (NCBI taxonomy): domain Eukaryota; kingdom Metazoa; phylum Chordata; class Myxini; order Myxiniformes; family Myxinidae; genus Eptatretus; species Eptatretus burgeri. The sequence goes on along the minus strand of NC_140978.1, from coordinate 32,621,441 downwards.
GTGTGATGATGTTCTTGTTTTGAACTTGATATTTATTGTTGTACTATTTTACTATATTTCCTCATGCATTTTCCTTACTGCTCTTATCTCATCCTTTTAATTTTGTTCTATTATTTATCTCTTTACTTCTATCTGTTCTTCCCAAAATTTTGTGGCTCTTTGATCCTGAATGTTTTTTTTTTATTCTTCTTATTCTCCTCATGCTATTGTCTATTATTTTTGTTTTTTTTCCTGCGTTTGTGAGTCCAAAGTTACTTCTTCTCTCATATCCTCATGGGTTGAGGGAGGGGATGGACTGTCTCATGGTCCTCCTTAAGGTATACCTGTCCGTTGCTGTACTCGTCGACCTGACATGCGGCATCCTCGATACAGTCCATCAACCTTTCCCTCAGTCTTCCTCTCTTTATTCTCCTGACTTAAAAAAAAAAAATCAGTCTCAGTCTATTGTTTCACTTAATTTCCTTTTTGTTTGTTTTACTGTTGTGTGCACATCTTCAATCAGGAACCTTTCACTCATGAAGAATATGCAGCCTGGCTTTGCCTACGGGATGGCTCTCAACGCGAGTCTGCAGGTGCGAAAATGTGGGCCAAGTAACATCATTATTTTTTGCCAGACACTTTTTGCCAAAAGCAGAGCAATTTGATTGACAAATCATGCATTTTACATCGCATTATCAAGGTATGTCGGGCAGCATGACCTATTTTCCCATTAATATTCCCACAATTTAGAGAAAGCAGTTCACTGCAGCAAAATAATAATAAAAAGGTGAAAATTGGCTCTTTGTTCATTCCTTTTCTTTGGCATAGTCTCGTAAGAATGTCAAGTAATTAGTTGAGATAACTACAGTATTTTGGTCTCAGGATTGCAGGTTTTTTGAGCACATTTTCCAAATTCTCCAAATCTTTCCAGGGAATGAAAATGTGAAAAAGGTATGATTTCAAAGAGATTCCTCATAATAAAAAATTTATGTTATCACCTTTTTGATGACTTTTTCTTTTCCATTTGGCATGAAAAGCACCAGGTGTGCTGCATCTTCGCTACTTTGTATCAGCTAGTGACTTTTGGAAACGGATGTAAGTGGCTTTTTTTTTTTTGAGCTGCTCTACTTACTTGCATGGTAAGTCAGCTAACAATTCCATGTACGGCCAGGGAGAGTTCTAATGTGGCTGGTGTTAAATTTTTAACAATTCGATCACAAGGACAAGATAATTATTTGGACGTGTAAACAACACGCAGGAATAAAGTGGTGCCTGATGTTGAATTTCCCTCAAACTCAAAACTTAGAAAATTATCTCTCTCATAGGAATGGATCTTGTGCATAATCGACAAGACTGCTTGCTTATTTATTTGTTTGCTTGTTTGTTTGCAGCCTGTGGCTACTTAGCTGCATCATTTTCTGGGGGATGCATCTGTGCCGCTGATGCAATGCCCCCTGTTACCAGCACTCATTTTGCCGATCTCAGAAGGATGGCAGGCTAAGTCAACCCACCGAGTGTTAATTCAACAGATTGACAGAGGCTTGAACTCAACACAAAAGAATCTTGGGCCAGCCGCCCTAACTCTGAAATCAACACGTGGCTTAATAATACTGCTGGATACCATTAGGCGTGTGTGTGTGTGTGTGTGTGTGTGTGTGTGTGTGTGTGTGTGTGTGCGTGCGTCTGTCTCTCTGTCTCTCTGTCTCTCTGTCTCTCTGTCTATCTGTCTGTCTGTGTAAAATAGTCTGGGTACCCGGCGCTGCATGGAAAAAATCGACGTAGGGCTTCCGGCACATATTGCGCATTGAAAACGTGTGGAGTTATTGCCCTCCTTGTGGCAAGCTTTTTCCCGGCAGTGGTTTCAGGATGTGTTTGACATTGAAAAGCAATGGAGTTATTGGCCTCATCGTGGTCACCTTTTGGCTGTGGGCCGGCGCAGCACTGCCTGACCCCACATCCCAATATACGCTTTGTGGCAGCCTTTATGGCTTCAAAACGGATGTCAGGGCCAATGTTTTGTAGCTTTCAACCTTGCCGAGATTCTGAAGTACCTACACCCAAGATATGGGGCCTCTAGGTGCTACGGTTCGGCCGTGAAAGAGTAACAAACAAATACAGATCCGGACAGGAAGGTGTGTGAAATAACAGTTCGAAAACAAGTTCCTCGGTGCACTGCAGTGTAGCCTTTGCCATGTGTGGGAATGCATTGGCCTGTTACAGAATAACACCGGTGTTTAGTTCCCCATGATGCTTATACTAGCAATACTCGCCCAACGGGAAATGTTGTTCCAGGCATGCAACATATTCTTCTGACACATACCTTTATTTGGGTGGTGTATAGGCAACTAACTGCTGTCTCAATAACTCCCGAAAATAAATTCAAAAATAACCCGGGTTATGTGCATGAAGCAAAAACATACCGACTGCTTATAATTCAAAACACCTCACTGCGTTGGAAAATGTGGAGACAGGAAGACTGGACTATACTGCACTGTAAAGGGTAGGGACTTGGAATACCATCTCCCACCTGGAGCGGTGGTGCTACATGATACACATTTACGTAGAGAATTTGCGTCCACCACCCCCCCCCCCCCACGCATCACCACCCTCCCAAGCTCACCGGCAAAGATAAAAACACCCCAAACACTAATTGTGGTCATGCTGATCCGATGTAGTAAGTCTGGATGTAATCGGCATAAAACTATAGGAGGAGTAGCACGACAAACAAACAAACACACAACGGTCCATGGATTATAGCAAGGATTACTGGCTTCAATTTTATGCATATAAGTGTTGAGTATGTTGAACCTCTTTTTATTTCATGATACACAATTGAAGTGGATGAGAGGAACCCCCTTCTGGTCCCAGAATATTACCATCACCACTTTCCTGACACTTAGACATGACTACTTCTTTTTTTTTTCTTTTTTGATGTTTATGACAATGTGTTTCTATTTGTATGATTACCCATTTACTCTCACTTTAGTAATGCTGAATAAATGTTAAGTCTGTGGTGCTGAAATATGACACAAATGCATCGCTTTTTCCTTCATTCCCCTGGAGAAGACTGTGACATATTAGCAAACCTATCTGTTTGTGTCCATCAGTGGGCATTTTATATCGCCGGCAACCAGGTCAAATTTAGAACTCCTACTCTAACCTGCAAGGGACACTGCATCAGCGTGATTATCATGTCACCAGCAAATGGTGCTACCTGTAGATATGTGCTGCAAACAAATTGAGAAAATCAGCCATATACTTTCTTAGAAAAACCACAATTCAAAGCTGACCTCCAAAGCCAGCTGGTGACTGGGCATCCTCCATCATACAAACACCTGAACTCCAATCCACCGACGAGGCTTTCTTCTGCAGTTTGATGCCGTATTGCTCTCCTCTCTGGGCTGGCTCCCCTGCCTCACATTTTGCTCAGCTTTATGCCATGGAAACCAAAGCCTTCAGGATCATTGGAATCTCCCGCACTGAAGTTGAGTCGATGGGTCTATCACTTCGCTATCGCAGAAAGGTCGGTGGTCTCTCTGTCTTCTACCACTTCCTTTCTTGTCTTGCATCCTATGCCCTTTCCATGCATTGTCCCCCTCCCCACACCCCCCTGGTTTCTAGATGGCACACACAGTCCACCACCAACCCCCTTCTAGTGGAAATACTTAAATCTGGGATCACTGTTCACTTATACTCATTCATTCCCCTCTTTTCCTGCCTGTAGAGCCAACTTCCATGTTCTCTTCGATCTCATTATTTCCTATAGGTGTCTTCAAGATCGCTGTTCACCACCATCTCAGATTGTCCCCAATCCAGCACCAAGATCTTTTCTACCCTCGTTACAGTAACTCCTCCCCACCCCCACTCCAACCCAAGCTCTCCTCCTTCCATATTCCAGTTTTTTCCTCTTGAGAGTTTCCTTCTGTATCCATCTTGTCCACTCCTGCATCCTTTCTTGCCCTTCATTCCTCCCCACACCCATTGTCTGTCCAAGTCTCCCTCTATCTTGGCCTTCAGCTCCGCTATTAGTGTTCCCATATTCTCTCGCCTGTTCATTTTGTCCTGATATATACCGATCCGTTCAGTGTACTAGCTCTTCTATGAGCCTTGAGTATGTATCCAAAAAAGGTGAGCATTTTGGCACCCATCAAACGTATACAGTACTTTGTGGAAGTCAAACCTTTTATGGATGTCGGTGTGCCCTTTACCATGAGACCGATGTAGGAAGGCAGCTATGTCATCCGTTGATATGCACTTATCCTCGCATATCAGTCCATCAATCCTGGAAACATTGTCCTCTGTTGCAGCATACACTGGTTGCCCAGGCCATTGCTAATCACACACACACTCGTCCATCCTTTTTGAAACCATTCACACAATTTGTGCACCTATTCCCATGACGTACGGTTTGTATCATATTGTGCAGTCATTTTCCTAAGAATGTCACATGGTTTTATAAGTCCACTATTCAAAAACCTGATGACTCCTCACTCTTCTGTATTGGTGCACTTTCGTCGTGGGACAGCCATATTTATAGCCTGATTACGAGCAACACTTTTGGGTAAGTTGGGTACTAAGCAGTCAACAAATTACTCGCATTGAACTATCTCACGTTTAATACAATTGTTGAGCCATCAGCACTGTCTGATTGAAGGCAATGAAAATTTCTTTTAAAATCTCACCAAATGAATGTGCCTGCAGGCTGCACTGGGAGATACTCCTACACTGCCATTTTTGGGTGGCTTGGCCAATCCGATGGCTGCAGCAGCAATGTTGGTGGCCAGTCAGGAGGACTTTTACAACCTGATGGACCATGGCAGCAGTAATGGTGACAGCCTCGGTGAATCACCACCCTGTACACGGTGAGATTTACCATTTTTTACATCACCTTTGCCACGTAAGTTTGTTTCTTTATTTAAACATTCAGTTCCGATTGAAGCATTTATTTGCAAGGTATATTCAAACAGTTCTATGAATGAGATCCCAATAATATAGATCAAAACATGTCACGGTTATTTTTCGTTATAATTTTCAATTCGTAATAATAAGATTAGTTCCTTGACGAGGAACTTCAACACAGGAGGAGGCTATTAGTCCCATCAAGCCTGGGGAACGGTAGCCAACATATTAGACCATGTGGAGGTAACTCGCTATTACCTTCAGAAAATGATTTTCGTTGTGCAGATCACCAATCTGGATGAAATTTGGCATACTTAAAGAATTTTAGACGCTGAGTCCAAATCCACTTGTTTCCACGTCGAGGATGTGACACAATTGGTCATTTTTGGCAATTAAAGATAAACCGAACATTAAAGCACAATTTTGACACAGAAATGAAGAATCAAGGAGAGACTGATATGTACGTCAAAGAAAACTCTTGTGAGGTCTTAAAATGATACAATATGTTTATACAGAGCCCTATTCACTGCTATTAAAGATGTTTATAATTAAAGGTCGTAAACCGAAGCAGTTACATATTTTTACCGGCCGAAAACGTCTGAACCAACCAAACAGGCCTTTGAGTTGACCAAGGCAACTTTTTGCTTAAAAGGCAGCCACACTGGCTGTTAAAGGTAGTTACATTGACTATTAAAGGTAGTTACATTGGCTATTAAAGGCAGTTACAGCACCTATTAAAGACAGTTACATTGGCTATTACGGATTAAATCAAAGACAAAGACACTGCGCGACTCAGCCTGATGTAAAGTAGAACCGTCACAAGAGGATTACTGTCTTAGAACTCCAGTATTTCTTGCTCTGAAGCAGTTGCTGAACTCGGCTCTTGACGGCTGCTATTACAAAACTCAAGTCCACTATTACATGCAAACCAACCTGAATACTACTGTGTAGTAGATCACCACAGCAAAAGCAGTGTGACACCCGCATTCACAATTCGTCGTCGGAATCATCGTCAGTTCTGCTTTCATCATCCATAAGTTCCATTTCTGCACGGGTCTGTTCATCGTTGGCGCAGTTTTGACACCCACAGCACTCTGCGCAGGACAGTCCTTTTGACCGACAAGAACACTGCTTGGTCTCGCATTTCGTCTTCTTGCAATTACATTTCATCGCTCTAACAGTTCCTTCAGCGCTGATGGTTTGCTCAGCCAGTGAACAGTCAGTGCTCCATTGCGTTCCACCCATCCGTGAAATGTAGGAGAAGGGGCTTCTATAAACCTCTCAGTCACGCGGTGGTGGATCGCAGACTGATAGTTCACTCTTTTGCAATGCAGCATCAGAGCGTCCCTTGTAGGCGGCAACTTCTGTTCTCCCAGCGACTGGCTGCAGAATAGCTTGTAGCGAGCCTCATCCACACTCTTCATGGTCGGCTGATTGTACATGGCGCAGACGAATTGTTCCAGGTCGTGAATGATATTCTGATCTAGCGTGAATTCTCGACCAATGCTCCCGAAACAGGTGATGAGATGGGGACCCTTCATCATCAAGTCGAATGGCTTTGTTTTGCTCTTACCGTGGAATGCAGTGGTGGTATCACTTCCCGTAAAATTGTGCAAACCTATCAATGCATAGCAGACAGAACTTTCCAGGGCATTACTCAGCTTCCTAATGTCAACGACGATAATGTCCTTGGGACTTCCTGTGACCAGATAGAAATTTCACGCCCAAATCGACTTCGAGTGAGCCAACGCCAACACAAACACATCGGTGTCGAAACTCTCTATGCGCACCGACTCTTCATTCTTTCCCTCATGAGCGTCATGTATCAGGAGCTTCGTGTCAGCTTCCTCATGGTCACATTCAATTTCAGGTACTGACGACACAGTCATGACACCATTTGACCCCTCGATGTTCTCACATTTGCCGGCATGACTGACGTACAACATCATGTCGCCCAGTTTTGATGGAAAGATCTTTCTCGTCCACGATTCGATGATGAACTTTATCAACGCCTCCTTGTTGGCTCCGCTCAGGAGATAATTGGCCCACTGTTTTGGAAGGGCTTGATCGTGTCCGTAGATGGTTCGCACCTGAAGATCGCCCTCCCTGCCCGCTCGTCTGGCGTGCTCCAGGCACTTGATGCTGATACTTGGGTAAGTATCAAACACCACGTCCAGTCTCGAAGATTGGTTATGTCATGCTTTGGCCACTACGATGTTCAGCACCATCTCTCCCAGTTTGCTGAAAGTGTTAGGCAGTGAACTTGCCTTTATCGCCTGAATAACGGCCATTCCATCCACAATTGTTGCACCTTGGATAGGCCGAGCGTCCACTCGGCAATCCTGCCACAGTTTCAGTATATGGTTGCGGAGTTTGGCTTTGTCCGTCTTAGCAATCGAACCATCACCGGATGCCAGCGGGAAAGATATGTTCGCCAATGGGTACGGCGAGCAGATCTTGGAGTGTTACATTGCTTTTCTCTCCAAGCAACAGCAGTCGTGTGAAAAGACAACGTTCATTCACAATTTCAACCTTCGGCGTCTGCTGGTGGGGAGTCGCCGACTTGCCTCGCGCCTTCGAGAAAGTTGCCAATTTGGCCTTCGAAATCAGACTGAAGAATGGGACCTCACCCGAGAGAAGCCGATCACGCATGAATTGCACGACAGCGTTCTCTCCCTTGATATACGCGTGCATCAAGTCCGCGGAAGTGGCTGGTGGTGCGATGACACCTGAACTAATATTGCCGAGTTCAAGGTGAGCGCCAGAGAAAGGGTTAATCATTTGAAGTACTGTGTCCATCACTTGTACCACCACTGCTTCGTTCTTCTTTGAGCTCGACACATCCAAATCCTTTCTCGTTCGGGACTCGTCATGGATACCCGCCATGGACTCACATTTCCTTGCGATTTCCGCACGTGCTGGTTGGGACAGGATCCACTTCTTCACAGCTGTGCTTTTCTGAGTGTAACCAATGATGCCTCCACTGGTCTTGCTGTCCCAATTTAAAGTCTGCTCTATGATCTGATCACACGCAACACTACTAAATCCATAACGAGTATGCCGTTGGGCAGTCCATTTGCCATCCATGCACGCTTGATAGGTGTCTGGGTGGGAGTGCTCCTGCCCGGCCATTTCCAGCCAGTAAACGGGTAAGTACCTTGCATAGTTTAGGTGATCGTATGCAAAGTACCAGGGCATTGACGCTCTCGTGATCGCAAAGTGTTTCGGCCAGTTCGAAGTACGAGTTGCCCGTATAAGCTCTAGTGTTAGCTCCACCATTTCCAAGTAGGAGCACCAGAATGCAAATGTTTTGCTTGCTGTGCATTGCTGCTGTCTGAAGTCGCTGTAGCTTGTGAACATTTCCGAGACCTCTTCCAATGACAGTAACTGTTCGAACAACGCAGACGGAAACGTTTCCTGGAGACTCTCTATACACCTCTCAAATCGCACACGCATCTCCTCTGCGAGGGATTCCATGAAGGCCTAGAAGCATAGTCTTCCTAGCGCTTCGCAGACGAGCTTGTGACAGCGCAGACTCTTGTTATAGTGGTGGCTGTTTATTACTGAATTTGCAGAACGCTGAGCGACAATACCAGACTCTATTATGAGGTCAAGCAGACCTTCGTCTCTGAATCTTTTTCCGATCACGCCTCGGAAGCTCATGAGTTGGTGGAATTCACCGAGACTAATTACCAACCTTTCTGTCACCTCCGGGTGCAACCAAGGAATCTCCTGCGCCTTACTGTAGATCGCAAGGTCGAAGACTAGAACTACTTCTTCACGTTCCAGTTTATCAGCCATATCGATGCTTTGGCATAGGACCATGTAAACGGTGTCCAGGTCCGTGGGCCTCGATCACGGGCAGGTAGATGATGGCTGACTTGGTCAACTCTTCATCCCGACGAAGGAGAGTGTTGTACCCAGTCCATGTCGGCAACCGCCCGTCCGTTTTCTGGACCATTTTCATTGTGTAATAGAGCACATCCAGCGATAGCCCGTCCTCTTGTGACGGACTGATGTCAATGTCACAACTGTAAAAGGCTGTGGTCCCTTGCCTTTTCCTGCCACCATACTTGAGAATGGGTAGCGTGTTACCAACTAATGACCGCTGATGACGGCTAATTGGAGTCACTGGACGAGCGTGCTGAATCGGCTCAGAGGGTGCATCTTGTATCATCAATCCATTAGTGTGGTGAGTGGCCCCATGACAGTCTCCACACTGAAATCGATGTTATCGTACACAAATATTGTCGGTACATTTCTGAGGCTGTTTGAGGGCAGTTTTCCCTCCTGATCAATCTGCAACAGCGCCAAAGCAGTTTCCAACGCCTGTGTTGTACTGACCGAGACACAATGCCCAAGCTTGTTGAGCAGTCCTAACAGTCGAGTAGAACCAGTCCAATGTTTCACAGTCAGGCCCAATGCATAGGACTTTGGAGTAAACGTCTGACCCCTTGACGCTATAGAAACGTCTTGAAGAACAGAAAGCATTTTCAGATGAATATGCCGTGGGAGTTCCACAAATTTCTCCTGGGTTGGCTCGTCTGACAGGCCTGCTATCCATGTAACAAGGTTGTACAATGCAACAGGGATGGATCTTTCAGCATTTGAAATGTCGAAGTCAGGAGCAAGTGGTGGCCATGTAATGTCCACACTTTGGTGTTTGTTCAGGTCATCCCTCACCATGAGTGCTCCCGAGTATAGAACATGTAAATTGAGGCCTGAGTCACCCTGCTGTGGACCCTGGCTGGCTTCGTCCTCTGTACTTGACTCTGTTTCTGCTGCAGAGCTACTGTCTACAACAGCAGCCTGAGCAATGGAACCGATATCAATGTCCTTCATGTACACCTCTTCGCTCTCAGATATTTTTGGTGGACGATAGAAAATCATGTCTGGGTACCTGCAGTTCCTGCAGTCTTTTCATGTTCCTGCAGTCTTGTTGCCTGGTAGTTGGCCTTATCCTGACCTTTGCATACTCTGAGTAGGTCATTGAACATCACACACAACTTCTTTATATGTATAGATTGCTTTCCATCAATGAGTCTTACCTGGATTACTTTATCACAGAAAATGTCAAATGTTGAGTCATAGTTCACTTTCTGAGTTTGGAGTTTACTTTCACTCTGTCTGTGGTATGTGTCATTCACATACTTGTGATAACATTTATGGTGATAACAAACTTCCAGCGCCACACACTCTTTATCCTTTATAGTTGTCATTATTCTCACATCACGTTCATCTCTCCCCTGCTCAGCAGTTTCCCTCAGCTTTCCTCCATCCTGTGTTTTCGGATCAAAAACGCTACACGCCCACTTTTCCTCCGTCCAATTAGCGAGCGCGGGGCGGCTTGGCCCCGCCGCCAGGCGCGTGTGTGTGAAGTCGATATATGCAAATTCTCGGATCAGGGGAGGTTCACACCCCCGTTTCCTCTGACCAATGGGCGAACGTGGCTCCGCCCCCGAGGTCATTCTGATCCGAATATTTGCATACTAGCTTCTCCTGCCCACCTATAAAAAGGCGAGCGCAAGGCGAAAAGAGTGGCAGGGTCGAGTCGGTCGGGTGAGGAGAGTGCGGAACTGAGGAGAGAGGCAGGGTCGAGTCGGTCGGGTGAGGAGAGTGCGGAACTGAGGAGAGTGGGAGAGTCGAGTTGGTCGGGTGAGGAGAGTGCGGAACTGAGAAGACTTGCGGGAAGAGGCAAGGGAGCTCGGGTCCGAGGCAAGAAGGACAGCGGTCAGCGACGAGGTTACGATGTGGGGGATCGCTCATCTCGTCACGGGACCCAAGCCAGCCAGCCACTCTCCTCCCCCAGGGCATCAACAATTCCCCCTTTCCCCCGTGCTGAGATAGTGCAAAAGGGGGCCCCATTCCCACCCCACTCCAAACGTCGTGCCAATGAAACCTGCCAAGGTGCACGGAGTCGGGGCACAGCCGCGCGGCCACATTTGCGGCTCGCCCGCCAACGCATCACGAGGACGCGGGTAGGACCCCCACCCCCCCCTGGTCTCGCGGACCTGTCGGCTCCTCTAGGTCCCGCACACATTTGGTCTACAGGCCTGTCTGCCTCCTTGTCTGTGAGGGTGGCTTCTTTCCTTTACTTTTGTGTAAATGTGTGTTGGCGCCGTCTGCGAAGTAAAGCTGTATAAGTGTTGCCGTGTGTGCGCGTAGTCGGTATTAACTCTGCATCATTGTTGCTTTTATTGTTTTGGTTGCTTTATGTGCATTTTGACTGTATGGCTGTATATACGTGCTTTCCGTGTGCCGGGAAATAAATGTGCATTGTGTGAACTGTTTTCCCGTTTCGCTTCGTCTTTTCTCCAATTGACTCTCCATCCTGCTTCACGTAAAGGGTTCATAGTGGGTGCAAAACGCCCGGTAAATAATCTAAACCGTCGAGGTCGACGATAACACCGCTCGGTTATCCCGATAGTACGGAACGGGCCGCCCAAGCGGCTCGTGTCCGGAGTCGACCTGCGGCGAGGTACGATCGCCCGGTTTACCATCCGCGTGGGTACTTAGGTAGGTCGAGTTTGGCGAACAACCCTATACTACGCGGGTGGCCGATTAGCACGATTGTGGTGAGGTCGAAAGGCCCAGCCGTGACTGGCTCCGGGCGATAGTTCCCGGAGGGTCACGACTGAATTGTCCGTCTGGTGGGCGACGTGCCGTGATCCGAGTTACGTGGCCGTCCACACGCCGGCGGACGCGAATTCGCAACAATATATATATATATATATATATATATATATATATATATATATATATATATATATATGTATATGTATATATATATATATATATATATATATATATATATATATATATATATATATATATATATATACATATATATATATATATATATATATATATATATATATATATATATATATATATATATATATATATATATATATATATATATATATATATATATATATATATATATATATATATATATATACCGGGAGTCAGAAGTTGCGCCTGATTTCTGTCAGTTGATTGTTTGTTTGCCATTTGTATTACAGTGTACAAGAAGGTAGAAATAAATGAATGACATGTTTATCTAACCACTTATTCAAGAAAAAATTATTACGGAACTGTACTAAGCTTTTACATGCAATTTTCAACGTGCCCTCCCTCGTGACCGATACACAATTGCAGCCGAGCAGGCACAGAGCGGCACTCACGTCTGCAGAGTTCGATATCAATTTCCTCAAACTTTGCAGTGATTTGAGCCTTCAATTCCTGAATGGTACGAGGTTTTTCACGGTAAACAAGGTCTTTTATGAGCCCCCAAAGAAAGAAATCTGTAGGTGTAAGGTCTGGAGAGCGTGCTCGCCACTCGATCGGACCGCGGCGGCCAATCCACTTTCTGGGAAAGTTTTCATCAAGCCACTGACGAACAAAAATAAATACATTACGAAAATTAATAATCTGCAAGACAATTATAAACAATATGACTTCCCAGAAAGAATCTGACAGCTGAAAAAAACAGAAATTGGGCGCTACTTTTTACTCACCCTGTATATATTGTTGTGGTTACCAAATTCGCAAACCACCATTCAGGTCCCTTAGGTGAGATATCTCGGTAAGTACATGTGTAGTTAGGCCCAAACCCGTTGTCTAGTGGGAATACATGTCATTTATGCGTGCTGCGACTCTTCAGGATAGCCGTTTTTCTTTTACTATCTTTATTTTGGACCAACCGCCATTGTTACCACCACAACCACAACATCAACCACCAACCACAACGCCGCTTCACCACAACCGCCACGACCTTCACGTCACACCTCGCAACCGTCGCATCGCCACCGTTCTTGCGCCGCTTGTGGGTACCGGTGTTGGACTCGTGCAGGGCGCACGCCGAACAGCGTGTACAAAATCACGGATTTTGTGCTTCAAAAACGGATCAAAAACGACACACGCCCACTTTTTGCCGTCCAATCGGTGAGCGAGGGGCGATTTGGCCCCGCCTCCAGGGCGTTGGAGGGCGATCGATATATGCAAATTTATGGATCAAAAAGCATTCACGCCCACTTTTTCTCGGGCCAATGGGGAGCGAGGTGAAAGGTCGAAGGGAGGGGGTCAAAGATGAGAGGGCGAAGCCACGGGGCTGATAAAAAGCGACCGTGTTCGTCAGTCCAGTGAGTAGGAGAGTCGAGAGGGAACAGAGAGTCAAGACTTCGCGGGCGGTGGAGTTGGCAAGAAGGAGCTGGTCGTCGTGTGCGTTGGAGTCGGAGCGGAGGGGATGGAGCTGTGGAGAGGCGGCGAGGGCAGACGAGGGGGTGCTCGCGTCGTGCAGGGAGCTGCACCCCAGGGAGGCCGACAGCGCGACCTGGCCGAGGTGGAGACGCTCGTCGCGGGGCAATAAAAATCCTCTATACCCCGAGCATCAGCAACCCCCTCCTGTTTCCCCCCGCGCTGAGATAGTGCGACCAAGGGGGCCCCTTTCCCACCCCCTACCAGACACTGCCCGCGAGGCCCGCGGAGTTGAGGCACCATCGCCGCTCCGCGTCTCATCACCAGACGGGTAGGCCCGACCCGGTCTCGGCCTCAGGCCCGCCTCATCCTTGAGGGTATTCTTTTCCTTGGTTTTGGGTATGTGTTGTCGGCGCCGTCTGTGAAGTAAAATTGCATAAGTGTTGCCGTGTGCTCGCGTAATTGGTATTAGATCTGCATTGTCGCATTTGCTTTTTGTGTAAAATTGCATTGTGTTTTTCTTCTTTTCTGTGTGCTTTTGGTGGAATTGAATATGTGTGCTTTCCGTTCATCGCGAATAAATGTGCTTTGTGTTGAACTGTTTCCCGCTTCGCTTCGTCATTTCTTTCATTGAATCCTCATCTTGCTTCACGTAAAGGGTTGGTAGTGGGCTGAATACGCCCGATAATTAATCGAACAGTCGAGGTCGACGATAACACCGCTCGGTTATCCCGATAGTACGGAACGGGTCACTTAAGTGGCCCGTGTCCGAAGTCGACCTGCGGCGAGGTGCGATCGCCCGGTCTACCCTCCGCGTGGGTACTTAGGTAGGTCGAATTTGGCGAGCAACCCTATCCCACGCGGGGGCTGATTGGCTCGATCGCGGTGAGACCGAAAGGTCCACCCGTGACTGGTTCCCGGCGTTAGTCCGAGAGGGTCACGACTGGATTGTCCGTCCGGTGGGCGACGTGCCGCGATTCGAGTTACGTGGCCGTCAGCACGCCGGCGGGCGCGAATCCGCAACAATATGTACATAGTCGTGTCCAGGGGGTTAACCCATACCTGGACAGATGGTCAAACTTCTCCCTTGTAGGCTTACAGCTGAGACTCTTGGACATTAATGTGCGAGCGAGAAGGAAATGACGGTAAAGGACGGAGGATCACGGTTGTACTCTACCCACAACAGATACACGGACACAAGTAAATGAAACAGAACAAATAATAATTTAATAACAGTAAACAAATATGTACAATGACATTAATTCAAATTATAATAGTGAAAGAAAAACGTGAGGTTAACTAAATCTAAATCGAATTGTGCATCCACACAGATTTATAGACAGACTAGGGCACAGAATAATGGAAGAAAAATCCCTCCTTTAACCCGTCACTTAGCTGTGTGGCAAGGGATGGGCTTCTCAAGCTAGAAGGTCACCAAACTGCTTCGTCACTGCGTGGGAAAATGCACTCAAAATGTCGCCCAGTCACTCTCTGGGCGGATAGACGTACAGGAAGTAATTCGGAGACAGCACTCGAGGTCCAGGCCCATGAACCGCAGTGGTTGTGGTCGTATGGCAGCTTCGCTGCCGGGGTAGCTATCATTTCTTGAAGCGCGACTGTGTCGCTGATGCAGTGCCCCTCTACCAGTACACACACTGGAACTGGTACTCATTTTGTTGACCTCGGAAGGATGACAAGCTGAGTCAACCCCCTGGTGTATTAATTCAGTGGCCGAAGGGGCTTGAACTCAGGACCCGAGGATCCCAAGCCGCCATCCTAACCACTGAGCCAACACCAGGCTATGAACCGCAGTGTAGCTTATTCTCAAGATTGAATATGCTGACCGTTTCTCTCCCACACCCCGTCTGTTCACAATGATATGAGAATTTCTGAGTCCCGTGATCAGGTGACGAGGCACATTCGTCTTTCCTCCTCAGAAACGCATGCTCTTCACGGCTCAGCCAAACAGTCAATAGCTAGCACCTTGCACAGCGTGCCGCAAATTCACACAGCATGAGCATGAGCACGAGAATCGCGCAGCCTTCATCATGACAAGAGGAGAGCAAAGCAA
Source organism: Eptatretus burgeri (assembly GCF_056783735.1). Lineage (NCBI taxonomy): Eukaryota > Metazoa > Chordata > Myxini > Myxiniformes > Myxinidae > Eptatretus > Eptatretus burgeri. Next base: position 32,606,293 of record NC_140978.1, on the reverse strand, counting down.
GATCCTCCATGTGGCCACATTCTTCCCTCAACTACTCGTTCAATCCTCACTCCGCACTCGTGCATTTCTTTCTCACTCCGCACGGAACCAACACAGCCACCAACCTCTTGGCTTCTCGCTCCCTGATGTCATGCTGATCAATCATCAGCCTTGGGGCCGTAACCTCGCCTGCCTTCACCCTTGGAGGCACCGCTTCTTCCGACTTGGTCATGCAGCTCGGTTGCAATGGCTGTTGCTGTTTCAAAAACGTAATTCTATCATTGCTGGTTTGCAATTCAAAAAGATAGGGAAAAGTCACATGGGAGCAATTACATACTGCAGTAATTATCCTTAATCCCAATCTAATTAGCACTGCACCCTCCTCCCCCCCTCCCCCTGTGTGGTGACAAGTAACACTTAAGCTCACAGTATACCTATTTAATTTACATCGACATGTCTCCTACATGCCCACGCCCCAATTCACTCTATACGATCCTATATTTCCTGTGAAATTCCTCCATCTACCCCACAAACATCACACACACCCCTCCCCAGAACCATAGCTCCTGCAAGGTTCAATGCAGTTGCAACCATTCCAGACTTACCACTTACCGGCTCACACCTAATTAGCCTATGAAATGAATAAGGAGGGCTGTGGGAAGCGAGCCGGAGTTAACTTCCCTTTTCTCTTTAACATTCTACCCCCTTAAACACAACAATTCAATTTTTGCAAAACTCTTGGTTCCTCACTCCTAACTCTTATGGTAGGTATAAAATGTCAGAAAACACACAAAAATCAAATATAACAGACAAAACCTTAACCAGAATTTTATTTTGATGTTTGTGCAACCGCCTTCTAAAGACTGTATTCCCCAGTGGATGCGACAATGCCCAAAGTTACCTGCGGAGTCATCAAAATTTACCTATTTAAATTTCCCTGAGCTCTATCTCTCCGGTACAGGTTAGTGAACTGGATGAAGTGAACCTTCCCTCACACATACACGTGTCACATAAAAACCCAACATCAATCATTCATTCCAACCTGGCAAGACCATGGCTTAAATGTTATTACACCCGTGTGTGATCCTCAACTGGACAGTGGGGGGGGGGGGGTGTATGGGTGCCGTACAACAAAAATGATGGGAGCACTTCCAGTTGTGGTGTTCGCAGTCCAAAAACAAGTTACCTGACTTACGACTTCCTTGTCGTAAGTTGCCCCCTCTCCCCCCAGTCCCTGATATTATTAGGTCCCTGATAGCCAAACAGTCCTTTTGCTGAATGCCCCCTTTCGTGGAGGTTCTCCACACATCCAGGCTCTCATGACCTCATACTGGTCGCCAGGGGTCTCTTTACTGCTGGTTGCCCAACCAAACCTCCCCTCTAGCTGGTTCCCATTTCCAGACACCACCAGCTGCCAAGGACAAATTACCTCAGGGGGGGGGGGGGGCTGCAGTTATCACCGCTCCTCCAGAGCTTGATCCATTTCTGCGGACCCACATATCTTCCCCACCCACACAATCCAACATCTCATTTCCTCCCCTGTTGCCATTCACCATTCAATTCTCAAACATTGCAATGCAAAAATGGTGATCGTGTTCCTGCACTGCCATGGCCTGCTTACATGTTATCATCAGCATTCATTCTCCAAACACTATTCAATTATTTACACGTAACAGACATCAACATCACAACAAAACAATCCTGGTTTCCAAACCAATCCCTTTACTGACCATTGAGTCACTCTCACCCGCTCCCATCCTAATTACCCATGTTCCAATTTCTAGCAAAACTGAACCCTTGGGACAGGAGGCATCAAGGCACCTTACCCAAGGTGTAAGTCGTTGCAGGTTGGTCAGGTCCAAGAGTGTCATCTGCCCCTTCTAGTTTTCTGCGCACCTTCTAATTCACCCCTGTGGATTCGTTACTTTCAATCTCCCTGGATTCCAAACTTTTTTTTCTTCTAAATTTGCCTATTATTCCAAAATCTTGGAGAGCACCCTGACTAATGATTGGGTGCAATTGTACACTTTAAGCACACCCCGACGAGGAGATGTCAGAGAATCAGATCAGCAACAAGAACTGTGTCTACTAACATTCTTGCAAGAGGCAGCAGGATCGATGCCTGCACCCCCTTCCAGGATCTGGTAGACCCAAATTTCTCTCATTCACTCCCAGAAGCCTACATCCTCCTCCAGGGTCCGGTCAACCCATTGCTCTCTCTCTCTTCTTGTCCCGATTGATGCTGATATCCTCCTCCGGGATATAGTAGGTCTAGAGTTCCTTCATCCATCCCCAGAAGCCTGCATTCTTCCTCCAGGGTCCAGCAGACCCAAAGTTCTCTCATTAGCTCCCAGAATCCTACATCCTCCTCTGGGGTCCCGTAAACCCATTGTTCTCTCCCCCACTCTGTCGATGCCTACATCCTCCTCCGGAATCTTGTAGGTCTAGAGTTCTTTCATCCATCCCCAGAAGTCGGCATCCTCCTCCAGGATCTGGTAGGCCTAGAGTTCTCTGGTACATCCCCAGAAGCATGTATCCCCTTCCAGGATCTGGGAAACCTGGAGTTCACACATTCTCTCTCAGTCAATGCCTACATCCTCCTTCAGGATCTAGTAGTCCTAGAGTTTTCTGATCCTTCCCCAGAAGCCTGTATCCCTCTCCAGGAAGAACAATGGCCACAGCCATAATCCAAGCAGACATTCCCACAGCCCAGTGGACCCAGCACAAACTGCATTTCCTGGACGTGCCAGGCCGAGGGTGGAACAAGGCCACGACCGGTTGACCCACAACCAGCATGAGAATAACTTCCAGGCATGCATAGATGCTGGCAACCACACTCCACCATCTACAATAGACAAAAGCCAGACAAACAACCACTATTGTTAATGAAAATGCCATCACCTGACCTTGGGCTGTCCTTTGGATCTGAAACCAGACTTTTGGAGGCACAGCTGTTGAGTGGGCCAGAAAGATTGGTAAAATCGACCCACGAGGAATCCTAAACTGACAAGGACCAACCATACCATCACCATCAGAGCCGCGTTTATCTTGATGTTTGGTGGTCCACGTCTGCCAACCATCTCAGCTTCGGAGAGCCTTTGCTGTGCATGTTTAGCTTGCTGCAGACGCAGCCCATCCAATTCAGCTTGCAGGGTTGGGATGTCAGCTTGCAAATGCTCCCAGCAGCTGTGATTGCTATCCATCTCAGCTTCGAGCTCACACACTCTCTCCCAAAAACTTTTCATCACTTTCTGGGTTTCACTCTTGAATGACTGCAGTTCAGTACGCAATACCCTGTTCTTCTGGTGTAAAATCTCTATCAGATCTTTTTCATCAGGCCCCTCTGCAATGCTGGATTCCAGAATCAGCAAAGGCTGTGGTTCTGGTTCTGATTCAAGTTCTGACTCTTCCTTGCCTGGAATCACAACTGCTGCATTCATATGCTCAGTGAGCGCAGATGCCCTCATGCCAGGTCCTTGCTCCCCACCACACCACGGTTGCTCTTTTGTGGGACGGCAGACTCAGAGACTCGGATATGGTATGACCTGGGTGAGAGGTGCCAGACAACGCTGTCCAGCCTGTGTCATTGAGATAGCACACAATAGATCCAAAGATGCAAAACCTGCTTCCAAAAGGCTGAGCTCACTGTCCTTATAGGCAAACAGCTACACTGTCAGCCCAAAAATGCAACCAATGCGACTCTCTCCCGGAGCACCAAGCTCCCTGTCCGTCACTGCCAAGCCAGGTGTAAGAACCGGCCACCCAATGTGGCAGTCAACTTTCCTTATGTTCAACATGATGTAGATGGCCACAAGCCAACCACAACCGTCATGACGGTGGCTCCACACGTGGCCAAGCTCATTGATCGAGTAACTTGAAGTGAGGAATCCCAAAGAAAATTGTGGTGTCCATCGCGTAAAAGCTTGTGGAGCAAATTGCAGAACTACCAGCTGAGAACAGAGTTGCTGGAAAAGGAAAAAGTGCCTGCTACTTTCTAGAAGGTGTTGGCACCTTGTTCTCGATGGGTGCCCAAGATGCAAATGTGGACCTGCTTCTCTTCCAAGCCTGCACGTGTCACACTCTGGCCTAATTCAACATGAGCCTCCCACTCAACCAACAGGAAGCTTCAAACGAGTCAGTCAGTCTAAGCATATCTTCCAATCGTTCATTCGTTTCCCATACTCTATCAATTCGTGCCCTCAGTTCCTGTAAAATTCCCTCCTTAAACTCGTTCATTTGCTCTCTTAATTCATTCCTTTGTTAATTAATTTGTTCCTTCATTTCACTCATTTGTTTACTCATTTCATTATTTTGTTCATTCATTTGCTCCTTCATTTCATTCCTTTGTTTATTCATTTGTTCCTCAATTTTGTTTTCTATTCCATTCCTCTGGGATTCGCTAGATATCTGTTATTGTCGGGTTTTTCGTGTGTGTGTGTGTGTGTGTGTGTGTGTGTGTGTCTGTAATGCGAGGCTCCACAGCACAAACCAGCAAACGGATTTCGATGAAACTTGGCGAACAGGTGCCATATGAGCTGGGAGTGTGCGCGTTTCAGTTTCGTTGCGAAGCAACCACCCGTTGCTATGCAGCATCCGAAAAACCACGTTTTAAGAACCCAAACGGTAACTGACGTAGCGCGGCTTCTATGATAGGTAGAGCGACCAGACCAACTCCTGCCTATTCCTTGCATCCCCATCTAGTTATCGCGATGGCATAACGTTCCTCTATCTCTCATCGTTTCCGAATGGCAGCCCTCCGAATGCGGAAAGGTGGTGAACCAGGGAATATGTTAAGTGACCTTGACCTCGGAAACCGTTGACGGCGGAACGTTCAAATTCGGTGTATGGATAAAATTTAATAACTACTACAAAATTGAACCGCAGCATTTTTCCAGATTAGATCACCAAGGTTGTCGGGGCTGAAATACACAAAATTCGAAAAAATACTTTTTCTCGACCTACGTTCACTATTTTCAATACTTGTCCTACAGTTTTGAATGTGGAGAAACGAGACTTCGGAATTAAACACTGCGAGATATTTAGAAAATTTTACTCGAGCCGATTTTTGATTTTGGTTTTATTTTTCAAATGGTAGTCCTGTGAGGAGTGCCAGTTGGTAAAATACGCAATAGGAAAAATCTTGCCAGGCAGAGGAACAATTGTATCTGAACCAATACGTCTTGGCAATGAATCTTCGTTGGTGGATCGGTCAGAATGAATGGCATCGTATCCAGCACTTCGATCCTAGCGGATCCCTCGTCGCCTACCGGCTTGTTTCTTCATTTGTTTGTCCAATTTTTCATCCCTTTGGTCATTTTGTTTATCATTTTTTTCACCCCTTTGTTCATTTTGTCTCCTCAATTCACGTATTAATTTTTTTATCATGACCCGGAGAGTCATCGTACCCACTCCCTGCATCTCATTTTCCCCCATTGTGGAGGAGGGACTGACGCTTGGGAGGCTTCCTACCCCATCATCATCACTCAACTCTCCCCCCGGCTCACTTCCTTCCAGTGGGTCACTATGAAGTACAATCATCGGCATCTCATGCTCATTCGCGCACATCCGTCATTTTGTGCATGTCTAATCTTCTCAGAAAAATTTTTTTTAATTGAATTTCCAAGTGTTCTTTTCTCCCGACATCAATTATCGTGATCAATTTGTACCTTTATCCTTAACCTCCCTCTCCCATAATGGAAGAGAGGTGATCGTTTTAAAAATTTAGATGCCCACTTCTTTTTTTTTTAAGCTTTTACTCACTCTGGGACCAAATGCCATGGTCCCGATGGATTGAAAAAATCCTACCCTGATGCCAATTGGCGTGTTGGGATGGGGGGGGGGACTCGAAAAAACCCGCTCCGACACCAGTTGTTGATCAGGGTTCGAAAAATCCCACTACCTGACTCCAGTTGTCGTGTCCAGGGGGTTAACCCCTACCTGGACGGATGGCCAAACTTCTCCCTTGGAGGCTTACAGCCGAGACTCTCGGAGATTAATGCGTGCGTGGGAAAGAAAGAGCGGTAAAGTATGGAGGCACACGGGTTGTACTCGACCCACAACAGATACACAGACACGAGCAAATGAAACAGAACAAATAATAATTTAATAACAGTCATCAAATATGTACAATGACAATAATTCAAATTAAATAATGAAAGAAAAATGTGAGGTCAACTAAATCTAAATCTAATTGAAGCCCCTCCACACTGACTACTTAAATATAGACTGGGGAACAGAATAATGAAAGAAAAATCCCTCCTTTATCCCGGCACTCAGCTATGTGCCCAGGGATGGGCTTCTCAAACTACAAGATCACCAAACTGCTTCATCACTGCATGAGAAAATGCACTCAAAATGGCACCCAGTCGCTCTCCGGGCGGGAAGACATACAGGAAGTAATTCGGAGATGGCACTCGATGTCAGGGCTCACGAACTGCGGTGTAGCTTATTCTCAAGAGCGAATATGCCGACCGTTCCTCTCCCACACCCGGTCTGTTCACTATCATGGCCCACACGACAAGATGATTTCTGAGTTCCCGTGATCAGGCCATGAGGCACACTCTTCTTCCCTCCTCAGAAATGCACGCTCTTCATGGCTCAGCCAAACAGTCAACAGGTAGCGCCTTGCACAGCACGCCGCAAATTCACACAGCACGAGAACGAGAATCGCGCAGCCTTCGTCGTGCAAAGAGGAGAGCAAAACGAGATCCTCCACGTAGCCACATTCCTCCCTCAACTACTCATACAACCCTCACTCTGCACTTGTGCATTTCTTTCTCGCTCCGCACGGAGCCAACAAAGCCACCAACCTCTTCGCTTCTCGCTCCCTGATGTCACGCTGATCAATCATTAGCCTTGGGGACGTGACCTCGCCTGCCATCACCCTGAGGCACCTATTCTTCCTACTTGGTCATGCAGCTCGGTTGCAATAGCAGTTGCCGTTTCAATAACATAATTCTATCATTGCTGGTTTGCAATACAAAAAGATAGGGAAAAGTCACAGGTGGGCAATAACATATTAGGGGAATTATCCTTCGTCCCTCTCTAATTAGCACCACAACCCCCCCCCCCCATGTGGTGTCAAGGAACACTGAAGCTCACAGTCTCCCTACTTAATTTACATCGAGATGTCTCCTACACGTCCACGGGCCAAGCAACTCTACACGATCCCATCTTTCCTCTGAAATTCCTCCATCTACCCCACAAACATAACTATATATATATATATATATATATATATATATATATATATATATATATATATATATATATATATATATATATATATATATATATATACACCTTGTTAAACCCTTTTGGCAGTCTTGGATATTGTAAGTATATTTTACATACATCTCACTCTTTGAATTCCCCACATACCTGCAGTGGGAATTATGACTATGCAGTGTGGGTTTTGTGATTGAGTTGTCCAATGATGTCATAATATCTCGACAGCAATGAAATGATGGGCTAATTGTTTCCTAAGATGAGGCTTATAATGAATCCACACAGTGTTAAATGAAATTTGACATTTTTAACGGTAAAATTTCATGAAACACTCGATGTTGTTGATTGAGACACTACTTGGACACACAATGAATGCTCAGCTTGCACACCTTTTACATCGCTGTTTGGAAGGTTGTTTGGTTGTTATTTTTTTTTTTAATATAAATATTTTTCATTTTCTGATTGCATTGCCTCCATAAGTTAAGACAAAGCCCAACATTTTATGTCGTTCATGCAAAACTTATGTTGGAGAGCATATTTCATAAAGAAGTTGCTGCTATGATGAAGTATCATCTCTGTTGAGATCGTTATGTTTAAAAAAAATTCCATTTATTGCAGGCCTTCTCAGTACTTTGTGAAACCAGAACCACGAGAAGATGATGTGGGCCATCCAGAGAGTGCCAGTATAGCAGCACCTAGCATACCGAGCCCCCATACAGACACTGGGGGATGCGTGGAGGGGAGCCTCGCGTCAGGAGATGGTCCCGACTAGCCGAGGCCTTTTGGTGATGGTGGATGTTTTGATGAGCTTGGGCGCCGGTCGACGAAACCGTCCATCGCTGCGGAGATGCTGAGGGTGAAATTGCTACGACTTGTGCCAATGTGAAAGCAACGATGTAAAAAAAGTACCGTCATTTGATCATTGAGTAGTTGAGGTGTACAGTTTTCTTGCTATGGTCATGTGCAGTCATTTTTGAAAGGGAAGCGATTCTGGGAGGAAATTCAACTCCGTGTGTTTTAGTGACACAATATTATTGTGGTAATGGCTGGTATCGAGGTTTTAATTATTTTATTTTACTTTTTTTAACTCACGTGCTCATTATCACATACTTATGTTGTCACGGAGATGGCAGATTGTTGAGATCATCCAACCATTGAAGGTTTTTGAAGAAATTTGAGGAACATGCAATGTGCTCAAACACAGCGGTATTCATAAACACTTGAGAATGGGTTTAAGAGCTTGAGGTATAATTTTGTATTGGAAAGGGGGAGGGAGGGGGGTGAATAAAGGAAGTTAAAGAAAGAAATCAACGATTTTACATGATCATCAATGTCAATTCAGGAGGTCTCAGGATGCCTGCCAAAGGATGCAGAGACACTTGCGTGGCTCCTTGAGTCTAGACCTTGTGTGTAGGTTTGTGTGGGTTCCCCATAAGGGAGATATGATTCGGACAAATATCTACATCATTCAGCCACTGATTGCAGATGGGGGCTGTGTTTGTGTTTAAAATTCCTGCTATTGCACTCACTATTTTTAAGGATTTTTAAAAAAAAAATTTTGACCGGATGTAACTTTCCTCGCCGTGGTTTAAAAAAAAAACTTTCAAAGCTAGATAGTTCAATAATGTGAGGAATGAGTTCTCGATCTCCAACCGAAAAGCGTTTGAGCTTGTCCACTCAATGTATTTGTTTTGGTAGAAATGACCATGGCAGTGCGGTTGCTTTTTTTTTTTTTTTTTTTTTTTTTTATACAGGCTCATCCACGGAAAACGAAACAAAAATCAGGCTGCACTTGAACACAGCACGTTGTTTCGAAACTGTTAGACTGCAGAATGCCTCCAGGAATCTGCTTCACTCCCAAGTCTTACCTCAAATCGGCCTCGTGCACATCTCTCCAGGAAGTGAAAGGAGGATCCGTTCAGACACAGACCAAAGAGCACGTGGCTTTGCCTCAAACCATAAAGAAAGAGAGAGAGAGAGAGAGAGAGAGAGAGAGAGAGAGAGAGAGAGAGAGAGAGAGAGAGAGAGAGAGAGAGAGAGAGAGAGAGAGAGAGACAGACAGAGACACAGACAGACAGAGACACAGACAGACAGAGACACAGAGACAGAGACTATTGTTATTGTGGTATTAATTAGCTGAAGGTAAATAAACGATATTTGGGTGATTTCATTCACTCTTTGTTGTAGTTTTATTATCATTTCTTCCTATTTCCCCACAACCCCGTGTTTTTTTTTTCTCTACGTTTGCCAAAGTTTTACATTTCCTTGAAGCAATGAGTTTGGTTTTCAAGTTTCAGATTTTGTGATAAATTTTAATGTGAAACTTTAACACTACACTACATTTCATATCATTTCTTTTCTTTTCTAGATAGACAAATTCGGTATAATTAAAGTGCCAAATTATTTGCAGCAGTTGTAGATGTAAATCTCTGACGTTTTAATCCGTAAAGGTGAATTGCTGGTAAATAATCCCTCCTCTTCCTGGTTGTTTTTCCCCCCTCTCCATGTTTGATGACAAGCCTAATGTTACCTGTGTTTTAGCACTATCACAATGAGAAACTAGACCGGCACTCAATAGAGTGCGTACCTATGCCAGGCTGAACAGTTTACGTTTTGTATCCTACTGACAGGCCGGATCTGTATCCGAACCTGAACTAAAATCGAATTAGCTTGTCCTGTCACCTACCCAACTCATTCACCAAGTTTTGTCATAATGCATCCATTACTTTTTGAAATACCATCCTATACCGTACATCGCTTTTGGCCCTATCTGTCAATGGTGAATAATCACTCAAAAAATTGAAAAAAAAATCTCGTATCCAGAACCAGATCTTCACCAAACTCAAACTGATTGGGCTTTGTCATACACTCAACTCATCCACAAAATTTCGTCCGAATCCATCGATAACTTTTTGAGATATCATGCTACGTATCGTTTTTGGCCCTATCGCTCAATGGTGAAGAATGACTTGACCCTTTGAACCCTGAGTTTTCTTGGATTTCCGGCTCCCCGCCTTGGGCTCCCTGGAGAAAAAATCCGGCCACACAGGTTTCTGGAGGGTTGAATAGCGGCTGTTAAATCAGCCATTTTGGTATATCGAGGTTTTGAATAGCAGCTGGTAAAATGGCCGATGTGGTTCAAAGGGTTAAAAAAAAAACTATAGTTTCAGGAGCAGATCCAGATCATCACCAAAATCTCATAAATTCGTCCTTGTCACATACCCGTCCTCTCCATCAAATTTTGTCTGAATCCATCGATAACTTTTTGAGATATCCTGCTCACAGACAGACAAATAGACAGGGGTGCAAACCTTAGGTGATGGAGGTAATTAGATTAGAGCATACCAAAGTGCCAGTCATAGTTCAGATAATCATCTTGGAAAGCTGCAGACCCAATGTTTTGTAAAATGTTGTTAATTCGTATCTATGTCCAGCATTCACCTACGTATCTAACATCCATTTCGCTTGTTACCTCCGCCACTGAAGGTGGATGGAAGTTATGTTTTTACCCTTGTCTGTCTGTTTGTTTGTTACTGGCGAAATAAATTTTTTGCCAAGTATGTTTGTCTGTAGCATTTGTCTGCTTGTCTGTTTCTCTATTTCTCTGTCTGTCTCGTCTGTCTGTCTCTTTGTCACACAATTTATGGCCACAGTTTTCAAGCAATTGTTCTGAATTTTTTTTTGGTTATGTAGTTGACCAGCAACGCTTAATTTTGGTGAAGATCTAAATCTGGATCCGGATCTGAGAATTCATTAAGTGATTCTTCACCATTGAGAGATATGGCCAAAAACGATATATAGCACGATACCTCAAAAAGTTATGGATCGATCTCAATGAAACATAGTGGAGAAGTTGGGTGTGTGACAAGGACAAATGAACTCAATTTTGGTGAAAATCTACATCCAGATCCGATACTTATTTCATTTTTAAATGATTCTTCACCATTGAGTGATAGGGCCAAAACGATATATAGCAGAATATCTCAAAATGTTATGGATGGATTCACATAAAACTTGGTGGACAGGTTGGATGGACTAAAAAGGACTAATTGATTCAATTTTGGTGAAGATCTGAATCCAGATCTTCATACGACAATTATTTGATTTTTTTTAATGATTCTTCACCATTGAGATGGGGCTACAAACGAAATTGCATGATACCTCAAAAGGTTTGTGGACGGATTTGGATGAAACTTTGTGGGTAAGTTGGTTAGGTGAGAAGAACAAGCCGATTACATTTTCGTTCAGGTCCAAATCCAGATCCAGCCTATCAGTGGGATACAAAACGTAAACAAATCAGCCTGGGGGAGGTATGCTCTCTTCCGAGTGCCCTTCCAGTTATTTGTGTTTTATATTTATAACAAACATTTGGACTTGATTATACATTGAGCCCGGAAAATCTATCGGTGGTCAATTTAGATGTTTTGTGGGCATATTTTGTTTTTCATATTTTACATTTTCCTCCAAAAAACCACTGCAATCACTCTGGTGCTGCTGTTCAGGCACAGCCATTCTATATTGGATGCTTTGGACCTTGCCTCATCTGGTTGAACACATGACACTAAACTAATGTATATTTTATACATGTTTCTCAAAAGAATCAATGCATCTTCTTCCTCTGATTTGGTAATTCCCTACTTTTGTAGTTGCCTGTGCCATGCGGTTGAGAGTAGTGTATTTTAGGTTGAAATAGATTCTCATTGAAAAGGGCACTTGAAACAAAACCTGGTCGATCAGAACCTGCTCAGAATTCCCTTTTAATTAAGAACGGAAACAACAGATGCAATGCGTATATTGTTGGTGTTTACGCTATATTGTGTCAAATAGATGAGCATTCTTGTCTTCGGTATCTTAAATGAAGAGTACGAGCGATTGAAAAACGAAGTATCAATGTGCAGCACCACTTGGGTGTCTCTGAACTTTGATACTTTTCTTCAGGGTCATTGTCAGCTCTTTGCTTGGTAGATTCCGGGAGGCTGAGGATTTGTACGTATAAGCCCAAGTTAACCCCGTTCACTCGCAAGCTGACCAGTTGATGTCGTTGATCGTCATTTTCAAATCTCGAGGAAAATCTTAATACCTCTAATCCTTGCCTTCCACATTGTGTTTGCATTCGATAGTGTGAAGACGGATGGTAGCACATCACTCAAGCCACTTGAAACACCGAGCTTTTAGCACTTATGAGTATTAACAAGCTTTAATGCAATTTTCAGATCTTTAACGATGGATTACCATCTTTGTTTGTAGTTGATTGTTGTGTTGGCTTTGAGAAAATAGATATTTATACAGTTCAACAGAAACCTCATCCCCCAGGCTAGGGAGATAATTTTAAACATTGTCTGCATTTAAGCTTTGTCGAGCCAATGAACAATGGGTCTTATGTTCCTGTCTATCTTACTCACTTGGAAATGGAGGAAGAGTTAGAATTCTGCATACCTGTAGAAGAACGGTTCCACGACGAACAAGCTTAATGCTCAATGAATGATGCATTTCCATTGCGCAAGGTGTCGACCTAGATTGCACTTATGTAGCACAGACATCGATTAAAGAAAGGTAAAATTTGAAAATTCGTGCGTGGTGACTTGTAGAGGCAAATGGTTTCCAAAGTGAGGAATCTCTAATGTGGATAAAGGTTGCTCTTACTTTGAGTGGCTCAAGCCTCGCTCCTTTGGCTAACCGGTTGGTAAGGGTCTTCCATCCATTTGGGAGAGCCTGCAAATACATAATTAAAATAAATTACATGCTTTTCACCCACTTCCCCCTGCACCCCCCCTTTCTCCCAAACCAACTGGGAAAAAAACTAAGTGTGATTCATAAAGGGAAGTGCCATTCAGTGCTTTTGTCAACAAAATTGTCAAAAAATATTTATGAAGATTTTGCTCAAACCTTCTTGCACAGAAGGGACGTACAATTAATTAACCCGCAAAAAAGCATGCGAAGCAAAAAAGCGGGATAAAGCAATTGATTCACTTCTGTCTCTTTATCTGTCTGTCCTTCTGAAAACATGAATCGAAAAAGAAACAGTCGTTTTTTAACGGTGCTATGGATTTGAAGTTGTACCGATCACACATCCGCAGAGCGTAGTGAGATGGTTTTTTTTTACTCTGTCTGTCTGTCTGTCTCTGGCAGTGAAACAAAATTGAAAATCATTCCAAACAGGAAACTTACCGTTTTTAAGGACTTCATAAAGGACACAAACAACAGGTACGAATAACTAATGTGTAACATGTTAAACAAGGTGGTGTACAAGACACTGAATCAAATTTTTTTTACGACCTTTAAAACCTTTATTTTCTTTCAAATGAATTATATACTTGAACACTGGAGAACACAAATCACCTTTTTGACTTTTTCAAAAACCTTGCGCTCAGCATGAGTACTTGAACAAAATATTACGGCATTTTGCGTTATCACGACCAATCAAATTTGCCGCTCGTAGACCCCACCATGTCCTTGTTTCTCAAGATAGTGCCTGGTAATGTGTTTGATGAACTCTCTCGTTATAATTTTGTATTTGTCGTGGTTGGCAGGCACTTGCGTTGTCTTCAGGCAAAACCTTTGTCTCTCCACTGCTAATATATTGAGCCACCAGGGTATAGACGCTTGGAGTTGTAGCCCGGTGTGCATGGCCGTGCAAATGGAAGCCACCGGTTAGATGCAGTAGCGTGGTTTGAGTCATTCCTATTAACTTTGAATCTACATAAGAGGCTCCTCACTGTTGAAACCATTCCATTACGCAATAAGTCACCAAGCAGGAGTTTTCTCATCTCACTTCACTTGAATCGATCTCTTTGTAGAAGAAGTGCGTTCAAAGTCAAATCTGAAAATGGAGGACATGTTTTGTTAGAGCCTTAAGGTTGTAAATGCGAGAACTTTGTCCTCAACTTCTGTAAGTCAGAATACACACTCTCAACAGGAGGACAATTTCCTGTTTTCTTGTCTTCACAAAGCAAATGGAACAATGATGGTATCACCTGTATTAATGTCTGGTATCCAGAATGTAAACAGCTGCAGGTGATATAAGTACCAGTACTCGATGTGTGGCAATAAAATTGTGAAATTGGAAGTAATTAACAAAATATTGATTCACTCGGCTCTCAAAATAGGCAGTTTAGTGGAGTACAAAAGCCAGGTGCGAGAGGTGCACAGACGTATGAACGTCCTCAACACGAGTCTCCGATGGCCTTTCAACTTGGATAAAACAATCTCCCTTTGATTTCTCATGAGATCTGATGAGAATTTCATGAGATGCTTCTGGAAGGGTCGTTTTGCTTCAAAACCTGAGGGAGCAGCAAGAAGGCCTCAACGATTCAATGAACACAGATGATAACTCAGAGATCTGATCGAATGTTTGATCAAATGACCCAAGAAATGGCGTAGTTGTGCATTGTGTAAGATAATTTGCTCAACGAGACCACAACTTCGGAAGCAACTGCATCGGCCCTTCGACCTCATCCATTCGTACTGCATTGGTTTATTCTACAGTTCAAGCTCGGTGATATTAAATTCTTCTACACGATTTATTGCCATACATTGTTCAACGGTTGTCCATACTGTCTCTAGATGCCACTTAGACGCCCCAGAGCCATGCAGTTTAAACTTTTGATGGACAGGTGTATTCACAACAGATATAATGCTTCCATTAGAACACCGTGCTGCTTGATTGGCTTTTTGCAGTTGGTAACAACACCAACATGCAGACTGTGGGCCTTGAGGCCCAGCCTGAGCATGACTGGTGACCATCCTCATCTGAAATCCGGTGATATTGTAAATAGTATTTCGACAATACCTCAAGAGGTGTGTACCGACATTTCTTTTCTTTTCTTTTTTTTTGTCCAAATAATTCCTTAAGTCTTTAACAAAACTGTATATGAACGTAGCACGTCCTTTGTACAAAGTGGAGTGTTTGTGTGCGAGTACGAGTGGTGCGTGGGAGCAGCGCTGATTTGTCGGTAGTTCATTAAGAAGCAAAAGCTTTCTAACGTTTCTGATGTATCGGGGTATCTTGAAGCTTTCATGACTGTAAAACAAACCTTCAGGTAAAAGTAAGGATTTTTTTGAAGCAGGTATAGCACTAATGTTTTCTTTCTTTTTTCTTTTCTTTTTGTTTTTACATTCTTCTGTCATTGTGTGTAAATATAGGAAGTAATAATAAAAATCGCATTGCTTTGTTTACCCTGACTTGGTCTTGGGCATTTCATGTTCCTTATTTTGTTTTGCTTTGTAGTTTCTATTGTTCAGTAACCACTATAGACAGTGAGGAGGTGGGGATTTGAAAGGTAGGGAATCTCACTGGAAAAAGCCATTAGCTTTGAGGATACCTGCAGCATTGCACCTTGAACCCATTCCACTGAAATGTCTGATTGAAAGACCAAGAAATGTATCATACCTTAAAGGTGTGTGTGTGTGTGTGTGTGTGTGTGTGTGTGTGTGTGTGTGTGTGTGTGTGTGTGTGTGTGTGTGTGTGTGTGTGTGTGTGTGTGTGTGTGTGTGTGTGTGAAAGAGAGAGATATCGCACGTGCCAACATACCCTGTTCTAATATCCTTATTGTAAGGTCATGGTGCTGGCAATTTGGGATCCAGTTGTTGAGGAAATGGTGGTTTATTCTTAAGGAAGGTGAATGGTCACACGTCCGCATCTACGTGCTCCTGTCACTTGCTCGTCAAAGTTTAAGAGCCAACGTATTTTATTCTCATGATGATCAAGTTTAATTCTCCACCCAACCCTACACTTTCTTTGCTTACACAGAAGATGTACAGTAAAGGGATTTTCAGGAACTGAGAGTAATCAGTCAGCAAATGTTACGTGGTTTTATTACATTTACTGGTTTTACAGAACATGAATAAAGTGTTTCCTGACTGCCGATCCTTGTGCTTGTGGTTTTGGGAATGAATCATTCAGGAATGCTGCCTCTTCAGAGGGGATGTAAAGCCACCTGTCTTGCATTGCATGGCGCACACCTGAAGGTACTCGTATTACTTCCCGAAGGTATTCTCTGGCTTTTGACAAACACACTTCCAATCGGAGTTGAGGCTTATTTTTTTTTTGTTGTGTGTGATTCTTAAGGATGTGGACAAACGCAGTGTGGGACATAATTCTTAACAAAAGCGAGAATTGCTTAGCAATACATGTCCCCTACTGATGTTATATTTTCTAAGTCCAAAAAGGGCATAACTGTGAAAAATTGACGAAACTCCCTGAAATACAAACTTGTTCTGTAATTTATCAAAATAAGGCCGTGTATGAAGTTTCAGTTGACTATGTTAAAGGGTACTAGACACCCCGTGAACCCGTTGTGACAACGGTTGATGAAAAAAAACATTTCAAGAAAAAAAAAGAGCTCCAGCGAACTATACCGCTGAGGTTGTTTGTGTTGATCAAATTCTCCCGAAGAGTACTTGACTGAATCGGGAATTGATTTTTAATAATTTTTTCGTTGCCCGATTTGAACGAAACTTGATACTGCACACCGCAGGCGAATGGAGAGTAAGGTGGGCTGAAATATTTTTGCTCTATCGTGTACCGTTTTGGCTGCATTTCGGGAACATACATACATACATACATACATACATACATACATACATACATACATACAAGATGAGAGTTTTAGTAATATTGTTACGAATTTGGAGTTCAATCGCACACAACATGCAGGTTCCCTTTGTCAGCTATGTCGATAAGTGCTTGTTCCCTAGATAGCTCACCTTCCATTGTTTAAATGTTCAGAGATCGATTAGATGCGCTGCGGATCGATTTAATAGTTAGGGAACAAAACAATGGAGACGTCCCTCCCCCTCTTCTGTGAAGAGGAAGAAGAACCATGCCATCCCGTGACATCAACAACTCCCTTCCACCCGTGGTTGAGCGGGGGGTGGATCACGAGGGCATGAGTCACTCCGGGTGCGTGGGAGGGGGTGCAAAGGATAAAGAGGACATCTTTTCTTTGTTCAAGAGGAGTTCGTGGGAGTCCCATGTGCAGAGTTCGTGTGCTGAGTCCCGTGGGAGGAGTAAGCTTTTTTGCTTCGGAGAGAGCAGTCCATCAGCCATCGGGTCCTGCTTGGCTTTCTTGGCTTGAGGCCTTCGTAAGCTTTTTGCTTCGGCTGGCTCAGTGAGCTTCGGCTGCTGCTTTGTTTTGGAAGTAACTTGAGCCGGTTGTTCGGCTCGTGCTGCAAGTGGAGGCTTCCTCCTCTTCTTCCTCTTCTTCCTCTTCTTCTTGGTTCGTGGAGCTTTTTGTTCTCCATTTTGTTTCCCGGCTTGGTGCGACGCATCGGCCTCTTCTTGGAGTTGGATCCTCGAGGAAACTACGATCGACAGGAAGGATCGGCGCCTCGTCTCACTGGCACGTGTTGAGAAGCGCGGGAGGATTCGCGGGCGCTCGGCAAGGATCGCGGCGATTGGATCCAGCTCACTCTCGCTGGAGCCCGGGACCGGACAAGTTGAAGACCACACGAGGTGGAAAGGTTCGAGTCAAGCTCTGAGTTCCAGCTCACCTGTCCTCCGAGCTGGAGCTCGTGATTAAAGGCCTCAGCCACCATTTCGTGTGTGTGTGTGTGTGTGTGTGTGTGTGTGTGTGTGTGTGTGTGTGTGTGTGTGTGTGTGTGTGTGTGTGTGTGTGTGTGTGTGTGTGTGTGTGTGCGTGCGTGCGCGTGTGTGTGCGTACCTGTGTCCGTGGGCCTGTCTAATAAGTAGGAACTGCTGTTAAGTGTAAATGACTGTACATAATAAATAGACGGTTGTTCTTTTGTCGTGCTTTTGTTGCTTGTATAATTGCATACCTGTTTTGCCTTATTTAATTGCATACGTGTTTCATTATAATAAATGTCCTTGTGTGAATGTAAGCCTGCTCGTTGCGTCCATTCTCTCATTGACTGAGCATTTCGTGTGTTGGGAGTTAGAAAGCCATTGGTTTGCCGTAATAGGGGGACATTTGGACCGACGGTTCTCGTCGATTACGCCGCTCGGAATCACGCACGGACAAGCTCGCCTTGGCGGTTTGTTCCGTACGAGTTCCGTCAAGGGTGGAATACCCCGGTAGTTGGATCACGTGGGTATTTAGGTACATTGAAGACAATTGAAGCTAACAGCTTGTCAATCGACCCTACCCCACGTGATCTGCCGATTGGCGTATTTCGGTTCTTGTACAAGGACCCGTCGCTCGGAGTTATCCGGGTGGCGATCTATATTCCGGGCGATCGGTCGGGCCAACTCGACTTGCGGTTCCGTTCAGAGCGGTCGGTTGGCGGCCGACCCCCCGGCCAGTAACAATATAGACATGGACACACACACACACACACACGGGCGTTGCAATAGTCTCCCAACCCCTTTGGGGTAAGATTAATGACGCAACTATCCCCTACCCATTACTAAGCGCCGATGGCCCAAATAAGCGAACGGGATTCCTTCATTACTTACGTCCATAGGGCCCAATCAGACACCCCACATGAGAGAGACAGTGGGAAGGACAAGACAAAACAGAGTTCTGGCGAACTTCACGAAGCTTGCCGAAAAATCCAGGCCCATTCTCGGCTTGCTCAGACAGGATTCACCTGTGGCCACAGATGTCACCCCGGCTCATGAGAGGAGAGAGTTGGCTCTGGTAGAGAGGAAAGTGGCGAGGAATGCAGCTTCTCCTGAGCCAATTCCAGTAATTCCTCACTTCCTCTCTGCACACTTGCCTTTGTGGCCTCGGTCGCATATGTCACCGATGACGCACCATGCCCCTTCCCTCTCGCTTACCATTTGATGCTGCTTCAGGTGGGCGGAGTGACCCTTCCGTGACCCTTCACTCCTGATGTTCTGAAATGTTGGGGGGGGGGGGCTCGGTGGTGATGCTCAAGTGGATTTTCCTACCAAAGTTTGCACCTCATGGCCTGTCAAAACATTCAAAGAACATAAAGGATTTCCACAGGGTGAACAATAAAAATGGGGCAGAAGGATTGGTAATATTACATACACACAATGGGATGGGTGGACGTCATCTAACTCGACGTAAAAGCGATGCATATTTCATTGGATATTGGATCATCTTTGTTGCTGTCCACATAAAAATATGGAAATTTTCCTTCCACTGGCCATTAAATAGAAAGAAAGAATACTTTGAACCAATGATTGATAATAATAATAAAAAAATTAAATTGCTATTATCGACACGAACCTCTTTCGGTTTCCTTAAAAAGTACAATCTTTGATGTGCTTTACCGGGCAACACTTGGGAATTCCTGATCAATTTCAATTTCTTATCAATCATTGTCTCCAAATACTTATGCTCAGGTACATGTTCGATACTATGGTCGTGAATGATCAAAGGGTCACGTCATGCTCACCTGCTAAGCATCGAAAATCAAAAATCATTTCCTTTGTCTTGTTGACATTAACAACTAAATAATAACATAAATAATTACTTTATACTTACTCCAGATATTCACTTTAAGGAAATAACTGCACTATGCGAAGCATCATTACCCTCTTCCAGCCATTTCCACAACAGCATGAAGACAGATGTCCCCCAAAGATGATGAATCTACACACATTGCTCTGTTCTTAATAATCAAAAGCCTGGGACAAATCTGATCCACCTTAGTATAGATTCACCATTTCGCTGGAACTACTACTTCTTCACCAGTCCTGTTTGAGTGTTAAAACTGTTAAAAGAAACCCCTTTGTACCTACTAGTCTTGTATTCTGCTTCTACAGCTTTCCTTGACATTTCATGCTAATCAACAAATCCTGTTTTTCATTTAATGAGCCCATAGTGGAATACATTAAACAAGTAAAGTGCAAAAGTCATCCCACTATAGTCTAGTGTAACTGAGTAGTGTATTTGATATGACATACCATGTTGTGTCTCATGGTAATATCTTGGGCAGATAAACCAACGGGGCACATTTAAACAGCGATGGCTCGCTTGGACGTCCCCGGTGTCGGCCTCCCAGAGATTAGCCGGCACATAATTGGCATTCATCCATTATGCTAACAATTCAGGTTAGCTATGCACAGCACAAATGGCTTGTTATTCTATCAGTAATGGAGGCTCTGAGACGCAGTAAGAAGTAGGCTCCCAGGATGAGCCTTAGGTCGGTTTTGGGCTCAGCTCCATGACGGCTATGCATCATGCACGCGGCCACCTGGCCACATCAGCTCTAATTGGCAACGCAGGCGTCAACTGTTTTGGCCAAATTTTCCAGGTAGGTTAAAAAGATATTCATTCATTTGGACTTGTATGTATCACTTGCCTGCATTATTTCTCGGAGCAAAGCCGTGCCTCTGATGCAGAGCCCCCTTGGATGCTTGGTCAGCAATTTGTAATGTTCGTTCAGGGTGCCAATGATAACTTGCCCACTCTTCGTAAAGAGACACGGAGGGGTCTTTAACGTTCATCAGCTAAGGCTGGAGAATCAGACACCTGGTTTAACGTCCATCTAAGGGACAGCGCACCTTGTGATGTCACATCCTGCCTGCGAAGAACCAACCTGGGAGTTTTAGTCGGGTCGAGAATCTATCCCAGACAAGACATCAAAGGAAAGTGTGGCGACCTCTTAACTATACTGCCATCACTCCCAAGCAGGTGAAACAATCATGAGTCCAAAATGGGGCAGCAGCCAAGATTTCACACCGCAAAACTTTTTGTACAGTGAAAGATATTCAAGAGATGTGTTCACTACTAACTCGGAATGAAACTCTTGGTTTAAGTGTAAACAGTTGCCCTCACATCAAATCACCAAATGAAATGCAAAATAGCCAAAACATGAACATACGAGACAACGCAAGATTGTTAAACAAGACAAACACAGCCACTGAGCTTGGGGGAAGTGCCGCCACTTTGGGGGTACTCCGGGTACCAGCGACACTATCACGTCACAGCAATGGTTCTGCCTTTCTCACTGCATTCAATGGAGCATTTCCCAGGGAGGAATTTCCTCCTCCACATGGATGCCAACCGATGCGGATTGTCCGTGCTCTCCTTTTAAATACTGAACATCAAGTAAGGAAGCAGCTTGTACCATTTTAAAACTCTTTGGTATGAAACAGTTTCAGAGACAATGAGGGGACTTTCACTCCAATGGCACCAGCAAACTAACCAACTGCTCGAAAAATGTGCGGCACATCTGGGAACTCCGAGGCGCAATGATAGAAAAGGCTGAACAACTGGACCAAACTTTCGCTGGTCCAGGATCATCTTCTCTTCTATATTAATAAATGTTTGTGTGTGTGTGTGTGTGTGTGTGTGTGTGTGTGTGTGTGTGTTTCCTCCATAACTCCAAAACTATAAAACATATCAGCCTGAAACGTTGCATGCATACTAAGAAAACTCCAAGGAAGTGCAAGAGTGAAAATTGGGTGTTTGGGTTAATTTAAACATCCCTTTAGAAGATAATTAACGGCCTTATTTAATAATATCGTTTATCAGGTGCATCCTCGGCCACCTCACTCTCTGGGGTCTTTAGTCGTATCCTGGGCGACAACTCTGGGGTCTAAAGCCGCCATGTTTTTTGGCTTGCTCAACCATGTCTTGACTTAGAACAGGCCGCAATGATTTCTTAACGATAAAGTTTGTTTTTTCACTTTCCTCACTCACATAATTAAATACCTGTTCATCATAGGCATGATGATGGGTACATTGCTCCATGAATCACTGGTAAATGCCCGGCGACGCCAGCATTTGTGGCTTTATTTCATTTCCACACATGTCATATCCTCAAGAGTCTCTTAAAATAAGCCGAATTACAAAAGTTAAGCTCCAGAATTGAACTTAGCAGCAGTTCTGACTCCAAAAAAAGTGTTCATTTGTCTAATTCTGACATGGTTTGGATATACTAACATCGCTATCACTTGCCAACCATTTAATTGGAGTGTTTGCTTGAGTGCTTAAGCCACTTACCGAATGCCCTACAGTGGATGGCGATACAGTTCATCTCCCAATCGGGATGTAGAGTCAGCAGTTCCTACAATGTAGAGGTACATATATGGGTATATTTGGATATGTAATTTAGGGACTCTGCAGGTGTATGTGTATGCCTACATGCTTGGTTACGCGGGTGCAGTGGTGGCAAAGTTTCATCCCGTATCTTGGAGGTATTAATTTTTAACCTCACCATTGTACAAGCAATCACATTTTCCTTTATCCTTGTGACTGTTTCTCAAGCAAAATACATTTGACAACACCCGATTTCTGAGCCATCAAACATATTAATGTGTTTCCTCAATTACAAAGCCAATTTTTTTCCACCTGTCACATGATGATAATTATGTGTGTTTTGTGTGTGTGTGTGTGTGTTGTTGTTGTTGTTGTTGTTCAAAAGTATAGCATATGCTCTGCAAACTCCCCTACTCCTACTACCCCACTCCTCCCTCTCTTTGTCCTATCCTCTCTCCACCCCCTCCGAATACAATACAGTTCAGCTCTCTCTCTCTCTCTCTCTCTCTCTCTCTCTCTCTCTCTCTCTCTCTCTCTCTCTCTCTCTCTCTCTCTCTCTCTCTCTCTCTCTCTCTCTCTCTCTCTCTCTCTCTCTCTCTCTCTCTCTCTCTCTCTCTCTCTCTCTCTCTCTCTCTCTCTCTCTCTCTCTCTCACTCTCACTCTCACTCTCACTCTCACTCTCTCTCTCACTCTCTCTCTCACTCAACTCACTCACTCTCACTCTCACTCTCACTCACCTCACTCTCACTCTCACTCTCACTCTCACTCTCACTCCCACTCCCACTCCCACTCCCACTCCCACTCCCACCCTCCCTCTCTCCCTCTCTCCCTCTCTCCCTCTCTCCCTCTCTCCCTCTCTCCCTCTCTCCCTCTCTCCCTCTCTCCCTCTCTCCCTCTTTGTCTCCAAATGTATTTGGATGGTGGTTTCCTCTGCATGTATCCGAACAGTGCTTAATACTGCACGTGTCCAGATGGTGGTTATGGTGATTATCTCCAAACGTGTCTGGATGGTGGTTATTTCTGGATGATGGTTATCTCCAGACATGTCCTGATGCTGGTTTTGTCTGGACAGACCATCTGCTCAAGTTGTCTTGTCTTGTCTTGTCCTGTCATGTCCTGTCCTCGCCTCCCCCTTCTTTCCCCACCCTTAATGCTGCATGCCTGATGTTGGCTTAATGCTGAGGGTGGTGTGCTTTAGATCCAAGGGTCCTGAGTTCAAATCCCGCTCAGCTGTTGAATTAATACCAGGTGGGGTTGACTCTGCCTGTAATCCTTCCGAGGTCGGCAAAATGAGTGCCAGCATGCTGGTATACTGTGTTGGATTGGCGACCCGTCCAGGATTGTGCCTCATAGCCACATGTGCCTCCCCTCTCACCTTAGTATACCTGTAGTCTGGATTGTGGTTATGTCCGGACGGTGGTTATCTCCGGATGGTGGCTATGTCTGGATGGACCCTCCTCTCACACTGCCTTACCTTGACGTATCTCAATGGTGGTTATCTCCAGACATATCTGGATTGTGGTTATGTCTGGATGGACCCTCCCGTCACACTACCTTACCTTGTGCCCCCCTCATACTGCCTTCCCTTTTCCTCCCATAATGCTGTCTTCCCTTGTCCTCACCTCATGCTGCCTTCCCTTTCCGCGCCACTCCTCGCTCCCCCCTCCTTCCTCCATCCCCCACCCTGCCTTGATCTCTATTGCTCCTAACTCCCCTTCCCTCCTCTTTCCCTCCTCTCCCCCCCATCCTTCTTACTACCCCCCTTAATGTTCTGAAGCAGCACCAGCGCTCTGCACAGAGTATGGTCCCAATCACCTCCTTCATGCTGCCTTCCCTCCCCCACTCATATTTACTCCCAAACCATCCTCACTCCCCACCCCTCCTCTCTCCCCCCACCTCCTTTCTCCCCCCACCTCCTTTCTCCCCCACCCCTCCTTACCCTCCCTCTCCTCTCTCCCCCCCACCTCCTTTCTCCCCCACCCCTCCTTACTCCCCCCCTCCTCTCTCCCCCTCTCTTTTTCTCTCCTCTCACCTTAGTATACCTGTCGTCTGGATTGTGGTTATGTCCGGACGGTGGTTATCTCCGGATGGTGGCTATGTCTGGAGGAACCCACCTCTCACACTGCCTTACCTTGACTATCTCAATGGTGGTTATCTCCAGGCATATCTGGATTGTGGTTATGTCTGGATGGACCCTCTCGTCACACTACCTTACCTTGTGCCCCCCTCATGCTGCCTTCCCTTTTCCTCCCATAATGCTGTCTTCCCTTGCCCTCACCTCATGCTGCCTTCCCTTTCCGCGCCACTCCTCGCTCTCCCCTCCTTCCTCCATCCCCCACCCTGCCTTGATCTCGATTGCTCCGAACTCCCCTTCCCTCCTCTTTCCCTCCTCTCCCTCCCATCCTTCTTACTACCCCCCTTAATATTCCCATCGGCAAAGCGATGGGTTGTATTTGCTGGTTATGTCATAATTTGGAGAAAAAACATTTTGACTCCCCTTTCATATTCCATCCATCCATTGGGACCATTCTCTGTGCAGAGCGTTGATGCTGCCTCAGCAGTCTCCTTGGCTATGAGGCATAATCCTGGATGGGTTGCCACTCCGACATAGTACACCAGCCTGCTGACACTCATTTTGCCGACCTCAGAAAGAAGACAGGCCGAGTTAACCCCACCTGGTATAAATTGAACAACCAAGGGGGATTTCAACTCAGGATCCTAGCATACCAAGCTCACCACCTTAACCATTCAACCAACACCAGGCATACTTGTACAAAGTTTGATTTAAATCCCCTCGGCTGTTCTTAAATATCTCATGTTTTACCTGACTTGACCTTTGACCTTTGAACCCTTGACCCCATGATGTAATTAATATGCCATTTGAATCTAAATCGGTGATAGAGGAATTAATGAAATAACATTTTAGACAAAAAAGGAGAGATATTGTGAGAATCTTACTTTTTGTTTGCAGAAGTCTTTATTAAAATGGGGCTGGCAGGATGGCCGAGACTGAGAGATATGCAGGTCAGGTCAGGTCAGGTCAGGTACTGTATGGGAGCGTGCGACGGAGCAGCGTGTTGCTGCGTCCACTTTCCTCCGGTACTCCTGTGGCCTCCATCTGGCCATCCCCCAGGCAGATGCCTGGCCCATCCCCATCTCCTTAAGATGCCGATCAATCTGCTGCAACCACGAGGCACATGGCCATCCCATTGGCCTCCACCACTCACGAGGCTCCCTCGCTGAGATAATCTGGTGAGCAGGATTAGCGTCAGGAAAACGAGCCACATGTCCATACAGCTGCAGCTGATACTCACGGACTATGCAGGTAACACATCTAATTTGAGTCTCTCTCTGCAACTGCTCGTTGGACACACAGTCCGACCAGCGATAGTCAATGATTATCTGAAGAGACCTGGTACCGAAGAAGTTAAGTCTCCATCTCAGATCCCTCGTCAGAGTCCCAAGTCTCACATCCATAGAGCAAGACTGGAAGCATCAAGGACCTGAAGACAGACTTTTGTCTTCCCGCACAGGGACCAAGAGTGCCACAACCCCATGATCCAGTGAATCCATGACTCCCCAGGCCAGACCCAGACATCTGTTGACCTCTGGCTCACAGCCAGCAGAGACATGAATGTTGCTGCCAAGTTGAGTGAATCTCTCGGTGACCTCAACATCCTCACCACAAACAGATACAGCCAGGATAGCAGCATTCAAGATGTCATTGAAAGCCTGGATCTTAGTTTTGACCCAAGAAACCCATCATCCCAGTGGCTCTGACTCGTCATTCAGCACCTCGAGGGCCCCCAATGCACACTCTCCTCTAAGCTGTCCAGCTGAGATTCGAATCCTGACCCAGCGATAAACTGTCATCCCCGTGTTTCACAGGCAGGGTGATTCATCAATGTATGTGCCATCCCTCGGATGGACATTAAACAGGGCGTCACATCTACTGGCATTAATACACAACTTTCAAAATGATGTATGAATGCCAAACGAGGCCTTTTGCGCATGCGTGCTATGTGTATTTACACTGACTCGGTTATACTAGACGGGCACTTTTAACCTGCCATTGTCAGTGGGAAATGTGTAATTCAATTCGTCTTTTAAACATAATTTACAGCATTTAGATGAAAAAGTGGCAATTTCAAAATGGTTAGCCATAATTGTTTAGACTCAAGGAAATATATGCGGATGAGAGGAGTCGGGTTCCTATCATTTCCTGTTAATACAATTAGCTAGCGGCGGCCGTGGTTATAACACACACAAACAAGAATGGACGCTTCTCCTTTCACCAATAGATGCAAAAATCTTGCAAAATTTATCTTGTGACCCTGGAACCAAACAAAAAACAAATATTTATAACAGCTCTCACAGCTCGTGCAACTCCCATTCTCACCATCCCTCAAACACCCCCTCTTCCCAAACATATCATCATTTTAAACTTACAAGTCTGACTCAGGACCAGCTACGAATTCTATGGAAGAGATTGAGGATTGCAAGAGGCTCATCATAAATACCCGGGTTCACTCGAACAGATGATGATGGTGATGATAAATTTACCCTGTGCAATGACAACCCTCAGACATGACCTTCCCATCTGTGTTCAAAAGCACGAAGGTTTTGGTGGAATGCGCCCTTCCACGAACCTTCGGCCCTTTCATGACCCACATTGTCGAGGGTTTTTGCAGCACAGACAGCAATATATTAATTCTTGGATGAGTTGATCAGGAAGTTCTCCAAACCCTTTGTTGTATACAGGCACACCCTTTTCTTGCAGGTGCGTTTCCAAGTATTTTCGGCTTCTTTAAAAGTTTTTTGAGTCATATCATGCTTCAACCTTATCTGGCAGGCATGACATACACTACATTGCCAAAAGTATGTGGACACCTCATTCCAAAATCATGGGCATTAATATGGAGTTGGTCCCCTCCCCCTTTTTGCTGCTATATCAGCCTCCACTCTTCTGGGAAGGATTTCCATTAGAATATTTATTTCTGGTGGCTTTCTGGTATCACTCCTTCATATATACGCGAAAATGTAGATAACTATATGAAGCAAAGTGTGAACATTGATGTTTTTGAACTATGAAAATTTTAATTTGAAATGTCGCTACAGCCATGAATGCCATGCCATGGCCAATATTATTGATTATAATCGAGGCTGATAGGCACGCATACATGAATTCATATTAGAACATTCATTATGGCATTCGTATACTAATAATTCATGTATATACTGTACATGTTAAATAAATACATGTTTGACCTTCGAATATTTAATTGTTATTTTCTGATATCAATGAGGGCGAGAATATTCAAAATTCTTCTTCGGACTTGCAAGAACTACTTCTTAACGCGCGAGCATGACCCCCGCAGATGTCTCTGTGACAGATATACTGCATTTTAGAGCATAAAAACGAATTCAGCACACCCAAAAACCTATAACTAGACATATTAGAACCCACATAGGAGGGAACAACTTTCCAGTGGCCAAAAATCGGCCATCTTGGACGCCATTTTGGATTTTTCCGCCATATTGGATGCCTAATGTCTAGTCGCCGACTGCTAGCAGACATAGCAATCATAATCATCTACAAACATACACATATCAAGTAACATTAACGTATTTTAGCAGGTGTAGGAGTCGATTTCTGTGTCAAAACGTGAAAAAAGGCCGCCATTTTGGAAAAAATGGCCGCCGGCGGCCATATTTGGGAGGAAAATTTTAAAAATCGGCGAGTGGGGTTTTTATCCATATTAGAAAGCTAAGCCGCGTAGCCCACTTGACTAGCCCAAAAAAGTTGCAATATGAAACACCCTATTGTTCATCTCCTTGCATACTGTGTCACACTGTCGTCCCAATTTCAGTTCATATCCTCCTTTACTTTGCTCTTCCATGAGCCTTGATTTTGAAAAGTAAAGAAAAGAACAAAACGTGGATCTGAAAATTTAAAGATTCAAGTGAAGGATTAACCAACACGGACCCAAGTTTACCTGGATGCACCTGTTCTTGGCCCTACCTAATATAAGGTAAGACTTCATACAAACTGTTCTCTGTTTCCACCACCGGTGCCTCTTTCCCATTAATGATTCATGTGACCACAATTAAACCCATTAGCATGAATTATGAAAAAACATCAAGTAACATGCTGATTATTTCCTTATTGCCAATCGATCGGAGGGCTCTCTGGGCCTTTTAGAAGGTTCCCAAGCCGTGGAAGGTTTCCTTTAAAGCGTCAAACCATATAGGCGATTGATGATGTGTTATGCACGTCATCTTCCAGGCCTGGAGTTTGCAACCAAAACGCATTGAGAGAGAGAGAGAGAGAGAGAGAGAGAGAGAGAGAGAGAGAGAGAGAGAGAGAGAGAGAGAGAGAGAGAGAGAGAGAGAGAGAGAGAGAGAGAGAGAGAGAGAGAGAGAGAGAGAGAGAGAGAGAGAGAGAGAGAGAGAGAGAGAGAGAGAGAGAGAGAGAGAGAGAGAGAGAGAGAGAGAGAGAGAGAGAGAGAGAGAGAGAGAGAGAGAGAGAGAGAGAGAGAGAGAGAGAGAGAGAGAGAGAGAGAGAGAGAGAGAGAGAGAGAGAGAGAGAAAAAAAAAAAAAAAAAAAAAAAAAAAAAAAAAATCCTGATGGCTAGTGTTCATTCCTGTAAGGATATGAGTCTCAAGTTAAACTTCATAAAATAATTGAAGTTGACAGGTAAGGGAGGGGGTGGGAGGAGGTGAACTGCTAACTCATGATAGTGGTAACTCACGTTCAGACCCCATACTTACCAAATGTGTTTGTCTATTGTCCACAGATGCCCTTGTACTTCAGGTAAGATGTAACACTACACTACATATCTCATAATATCCTTGTCCTGCACATGATTGATGTAGCCTTTGTGAGCTACTCTATGAGCCTGGTACGCACACAGGTGGGGTTTGTATGCTGGGCAGAGAGCCTTTGCGTCATGATGAGTCGTGAATACTTCCCTAGATAAGAACCAATCCTGGATAGGTCATTCACTTGTCAAACGCAGGCTGTGGAAACCTCTACTGAGCATACATGGAAAAGAAATCCACACCGGTGAGGGCAATACAACAAGACTTAGCCCACGCAAGCTGCTCGAGGGGTGTGAAGAGGAGGGGGAGGGGGTTGTGGTTAGGTTTGGTTGTGGTGGGGGGGGGTCAGTATTTGTATACATAAGAAGTTGATTACCCAGGAAGACATTTATTTTAGAACGGAGCGAACAGACCGTCATATCACAACATGGTCTTCTGAAGAACATTCTGCAGTACTCACAAGTACAGTACTACTTCAGGGAGTTCTTCGCAATTCTATAACAGAGCAAGACATTTACAAAAAAAAAATGGTTGCACACTAAATCCTGCGTAACAGAACGAATCCGAAAGATTATTGAATGAGTACTGAGGTGTGTGTGTGTGTGTGTGTGTGTGTGTGTGTGTGTGTGTGTGTGTGTGTGTGTGTGTGTGTGTGTGTGTGTGTGTGTGTGTGTGTGTGTGTGTGTGTGTGTGTGTGTGTGTGTGTGTGTGTGTGTGTGTGTGTGTGTGTGTGGCTGTTTTCTCCACATGCGGGTTTCAGGAGGTGGAACGGAGTCCTCTCAGGTCTCGAAGTATCCACCTGTGTTTCGGTAAGGGATTACGATTCATGGATAAATTTGTGAAGTTTTCTTGTTCTCAAAGTTTTGGTCCGAGGACTCTTTTTCAGGATCGTCACCGAGCCCCGGACAGCTTCCAACTGCAGTTCGTTTGCAGTAATATTCCCAGGGATGGTTTTTAAGATCTCCGTAATGTTCTTTTTTTATCATTCCCGTTGGCACGATTTCAGCATTCTTCAGCTTCTTCGATCTTTTCACTTTATTTTTGAGATTGTGGTATCTGGTCATTTTCTTGATTTCTGCATCATTTAGACCAAAATTGCTGGGTGCTGACACCTCAATAAGCAACACCTTCTTTTCCTTTTTGTCCCTCAATGTGACTGGGTCAGAAATCCTGTTTCAGGGGAGATGACTCTTGTATAAATGCGGTTGTAAGAGTTACCAAACCCGATATTATGTCAGGAAGTTGTTGATCCATGCGGCTGCAAGTGGCCATGGAGAATTCACAACTCGATGGCTGAGAAATCTGTTGCTATCCATAGTAGCTAACCAACTGAATTTCGTTAATTGCCAGATTGGTTGCAGTTTCCTTTGCTCGTCATGATACAAGTTTTTCAACAACAACAGTCTTGCGTCATATCTGAAGGGTGGTCCGACTTACACAAGTCCTATATCCAGTCGCAATGCTTTGTTTTCTATGTTCACGCTGGATGGGATCATCAGGTCGTATGTGAGCATTATTTCCTTTTTTTTTAGTGATTGCGTTTGGTTCATGTTTCCATGAATTTTGTGGAACTGGGAAATTGAAATTTCTGCAGATGTGCCAGTGGATTACTCTACATACCTTGTTATGCTTTTGGATATACAGCTGTTCTGACATGAGTGTTTTACATCCCGATAGGAGGTGGCTCGTACTTTCTGTTTCTGCCTTGCAGAACCTAAACTTGTCTGATTGGCTCTGTCCCCCCCCCCTCCCATCTTCTTAAAGCCATTGGTGTTGTGTCCATGGACTTTGGCATTTATAATGATTTGTTCTCCATCCCAGTTGAGCTGTCGTCTTCTTCGCCATTCCAATGAGCCTTATTCATCCATTCCCAATCTGTCAAACTCTTTTGTATACCTTCCTGCTCTTTTCTCATTTTCACAGTTGTCAGTGTATATCTGTTGATATTTAGTTTTATATTTTTCTTTTGTCATTTTTTTGCAATTGTTGGGACTGTATTTATTGTTGTTTTGTTTTACTTGTGTGAATTCTACAAATTCATCTTCCATTTGCACCTGTCTTTGGGAAAAAAAAAAATTTTTATAGGTGGGTTAGGGATACCTTCTCTGGATTGCTGTCTTCATGTTTGTGTACAAATTGTACTCAGTAGTCTGATGAACTTTTCACGTACTCAGCCAATCCGACTGTTGTCATTCTGTGCACTTGGTTGAGCTCCATCAGGCCGCTACCTACTGTCGTCTCGGCAGGTACATTCTCAGGATGCACTGATATTTTAAAAACATTTTATGCATTGTGAGGAGTTTCCTTGTTTTGAGATCAAGTTTATTGATTTCTGATTGTGGGTGGCCAGTTTATTATTTCACAGCGATGCCAGAATAGTGCAATTGCGAGTTGGTTGATGGTTTTGATTTTGTTCCTTTGGGAAAGAAATGTTTTCAGGATCAACCACATTCTGCACAGGTATTCCTTGGTAATTGTTTTGTGCATTTGTTTGTGACATATTTGGTGTGGCTACTGCTCTAAGGTATTTGTATGCTTCGTTGTCTAAATCCTCTATTGTTGTATTTGTGTCAATTTTTATGTTGTCCGTTTTTGTTGGTCGAGCTTGTACGAGTGTGCACTTGGCACACTTATCTCGGCCAAATTCCATTTAGATGTCATCGGATTACCTTTTCACTAACTTGAGTTGGGATGACAATTTTTCGTAGTTTGGTGCAGAGTTTAAATCATCCATATAAAGTATATGTGTCACCTTTCTTGTCTCTTTGGACATTCTCTTATTTGATGTCAGGGAGTATCCTTGTCCTTGATCATCAATGAGGTTGCTCAGTGGGTCCAGGGCCTGGCAAAATAGAAGAGACAAGAGGCATGTTTCCCTAGAAGATCCCATGACATATCTTCACCCCTGGTATTTTGAGTGTGTGTGTGTGTGTGTGTGTGTGTGTGTGTGTGTGTGTGTGTGTGTGTGTGTGTGTGTGTGTGTGTGTGTGTGTGTCAATGTGTTTTGAGGTGTAAGTCCAGAGAAAAATAATTTTTTATAATAATTCAGCACAAAGTAATTTCATTGGCAATTAGCACAGGCTACATCTCTATATACACACACACACACACACACACACACACACACACACACACACACACACACACACACACACACACACACACACACACACACACACACACACACACACACACACACACACACACACACACGCCTCTCTCTCTGTCTCTGTCTCTCTCTCTCTCTCTGTCTCTGTCTCTGTCTATGGCTTTCTTTGTTCCTTATGCACAGCCACACCTTTTAAGTTACAAACTCCAAACTTAGGGTACAAATACAACTTTGCGTGATTTAAGTTACAAACTCCAAACTTAGGGTACAAATACAACTTTGCGTGGTTTAAGTTACAAACTCCAAACTTAGGGTACAAATACAACTTTGCGTGGTTTAAGTTACAAACTCCAAACTTAGGGTACAAATACAACTTTGCGTGGGGGTTAACAATGACGATGTGGCCGCGGCCTCACGCAGAGGTGTGGGGGATCAGAATGGGGGCATAAATTAAATTATTGATGTAAATGTGTAGCATGCAGTGCCACCTGGTGGTCGTAGCAGAGAGTATTACAATTTCCTTTTTTTAATCTGGGCAATGCTGAGGTTAAAGCACTCCTTGCATGGGTCAATTTGTCCTCCTTTCCTTCTCCTCCCCCCCCCCTCAAAAAAACGGAGGGGCCTGCCAAAACCTGTCATCGTGTGTGAGCCATTTCTAGCGGGAAGGGACATCAGGATGAACGGGGGACAAAGGGAAGGGGGGTAGCGGGATGTAATAACAAAGGCAGGGAGGGGTTAAAGCACTCTATACACGGGTAAATTTGTCTTCCTTTCCTTCTTCTCGTCCAAAATTTTTCACAAACATGACTAATTGGTCCATCAGCAAAGTGAAGGATAGTCTCTGCTAGTTTACTATAGACTATCTTTTTGTGAATGTTTACAACTCCGTTGACAAACGCCCCCTGATGATGGTCTCGTCACATATTTGAAAGAGGACTCAAGTATGGAGCAACTGTGAAAGATCTGAGAATTTTATCCCGGCAGCATGAACAGGTCGTGGTGCACTCCATGGAACAGCAACCTCTTGGAGTGACTCGCCTCACACTCTCGGAAACTTAAAAGTCTGGCAGAAATAACAGACTTCAAAAAAGGTAATTGTCCTAATTGCAGGAGTGTTCATTCTGTAAGCTTTGTGTGTCATGTCGAGAGCTCAGCAAAGCTCTTAAGTCATGCAACAGCAAGCCGTGGTGGCTCGCTGGTACCAAGACTCCATACCTTAAAAATTCCTGACAAGTGAAAAACTTTTTTTGAAGTTTTACACATGCTGTGTTATTTCTGAGCATTGACCCATTTTGTCAAGAAGCAGGGGTGTCACTCAGAGATATTACTCAAGGAGAGGAGAGGTCTTACCCGAGGAGAGGACAAAACTCTAGATTTGCTCATATACATCACTGATATCTATAGAGGAGACTTTTGATGTAAGTGTTGTTTAAATAATACCTCCTATTGGAAGCATATTAATTTTATTCATACTAATGTTGAAAGCATTCAGGCTCACATTGGGGAGTCCTGTGGGCAGGACAGTTATGGCTGGCTTTGGCAGTCGTGGCATTAAACATGGCACACAGGCCAGTTAGTGATCATGGCAGGTAAAGTAGACAGGTGATTGTGGTACATGCCAACAAGGTAGGTAATGCAGGCTGACAGGTCGATTATATGGCCAGCAGGTAGGGACCAGCAAGCGGACAAAACAGCTGACTTTGCTCAAATCTGTCTTAACCTGACTTCACCTTCATCTGTCTCTCACCTGATCTATCTCTTCTCCCACCTACTCTGGGTCCCTCTAAGCTATATTGACCCTTGGTTTTTCTTCCATACTAATGCACAATATTCATTTATCGAAAGTTAATTGGGTGGATTGAAGGTTCTCCTCGGGTGCCTAACACCCTTTCACCGGCCCTGGGAATTTTATAGGTACAGGGAATCTAATTATCGTGTGCTATGAACACGGTTTTTAAAAAAGAAACATACTATAGATGGTAGAGCATAACTCGTGACACCTTCTTTTGGTTTGGAGAGATTATTATCCATTTATCTACAGAGGAGTTTTCATTTCCATGGGATGAAACGAGACTGTTTCTACTGTATTTAGACAATATTCCATGGAGATTTGATCGATGGATGAATATGTTCAAGAGAGTTGACACAGTATATGTAGATATTTGGAGATGGTGTTATAGAACAGAAGAGAAGATTTTTTTTTCTGCTTTCTTCATTTTATTGGACGAGATGACCATATTTGAGGACAACGCGATATGATTTGAGATGTAAGGTTGGGGCTCAGATTAGATGTGGACCAAACATGTGTTCGTTGTAAAGATGGTTTACAATGACATTCCTGGATGATTAAACAACTGCTACGATTCTTTTGTTTTGCAGACAAACCATAAAGTACTGAATTAGTAGATATTTTGAGATGGTGTTGTGGAACAGATGAGAATAAATAAAAAAAATTTGCTTTCTTCATTTTCTGGGACAATTTATTGATTTCGATTTTTATTTTGAGAGATATAGCAAAACGTTTGACGTTTAAACCAAAATTGCATCTAAAAACTGCCGGCTACCCTCCATAATGATATTTATATATTTAATGCTATGGTGTGTGTCCAAAGCAACAATATCTAGAATGGCATTTGGAAGAGAACATACCTCCACCAGGCTGAACAGTTTACTTTTTGTATCCCACTGATAGGCCAGATCTGAATCTGGACCTCCAAAATCGAATCGTCTTGTTCTAGTCACCTACCCAACTCATCCACCAAGTTACGTCCGAATCCATCCTTAACATTTAAAAATATTGTGCTATATATCGCTTTTGGCCCTATCTCTCAATAGTGAAGAATCACTTGATAAATTCTCGAATCCGAATCTTCACCAAAATCTAATCAATTTGTCCGTGTTACACACCCAACCTGTCCACCAAGTTTTGATCGAACCCGTTCATAACTTTTTGAGATATCCTGCTCAAAGACAGACAAACAGGGGTAAAAAAAAACATAACCTCCACATCTACCTTCGGTGGCGATGGTTAAAAAATGAAATAAAAATAATGTAATAATGTAATAATAATAATGGAGACACATACTCTTTAGGGAGTTCACTTACAGAAGAAAGAGCTTTAGGGAGTTCACAACAAGTCGATAAATGTTTTGAGGCTCGAACTAATCCTGGACAGATTGCCACTCTTAATTGCAAGATCCTCGACCGAAGGTGTCACTGGAGTTTGTTCAGGATGCCGGCGTGAACCAGTGTACTTTTCGTGAAGGACACCTTTGGATCTTCAATGGCCACCAACGACCAATTCTGGCAGGCGTATCCTCTGGCTTAACGTCCTCCCCATGTATGGCACCTTTGATGCCTGTATGCAAAAACCAGAGTGACAGTTTATAGCTGGATTGAGATTCGAACCAGGCTCGACACCTCAAAGGCAAGTGCTCATACCTTTATGTTCACCTGCCTGCCCATTAAACAATAAAAATCCCCCAAAAATCTATCCTGCTTTCGATGCCATTTTGAAAAAGCAAAAAAAAAACCCACTTCGGTATCCATCATTTTGTATGTTCGAAACTCCAAACAACATCTTTTAAACTCACATTTGGGAAACTCGGACAGGGGAAAGCCGAATTATGTCCATATCCTATTCTAACTCTGAACATCCACTGCTTTCAGCGAATGGCCATCTATGAAATGACGAAGGGTCATAAACCCATAATCACAACCATTAGAGTGTGGTTCAAGTGCCGGTGCGAAACCGATGTTAAGCCCCCGCCTTCCATCAGCGCAGCCTCTCTCAGACCCATGTCCCGCATTCCGTGTGCGTCCGGAGTCGATAAATTGCTCAGTTAGGGGGAAAAGCATCTTCCGAGCCGCCAAGAATCCCTGCTCGACATGAACAGGT
>NC_140978.1:32552843-32562843 GCF_056783735.1 Eptatretus burgeri | reverse complement strand
TCCATACCATGACTTGAAGATAAGTTCGTCTTGAGTGCTGTTTTGTAGCTGAAGTTGTGGGGGGCAATCTCTCTGGCGTTACGAATGTCTTTGCTGTCGCCACTTTTTTGCAGAGGTAATTATATCGCAATGATGCGAGAGAGTCAGACGTTTTCCCATTAAACAATGACACCATTGCCTTGCAGCCAGCACTTTCTACAGCATCTTGATCCGTAGTTGGAGCACAGAAAATCTTTGAACAGGAATGCAAGACAGAATCACCTTTGATGAGTTTTTGGAACACTGATTTTTTTCCCAACCCCAAACATTCTAGAAGTAGTATCACATCCAGTAAAGGCATGGGCAAACAACAAATCAGTACAAACATCATCTCCGATTAACTGCTTCAAAACCTTTATATTGTAGACATTTGGTTTCCCTTTGTCTGACCCAAAGTAAAGTTCTTTACTATCCATTTTCCCATGATAGAGAAGAAATATTAGAAGATCTGTATCCTCTCCGATAAGCGTAGTTGATTTGAAAGTGGACATTGTGACAGCTCCTTTCATGATATGCACATCTGCATCCCCCTCTGCCTGGACAACATGGCAGCCTTTTTGCTTCAGGCATGCTGATATCATATCAATAAGTGACTTTTTGTTCTTTTCATTGGAAAGGAAATCATCCTTCTTCCCCACAAATTTAGTTGTCTTTGAAACGTTGACAGCATTTCTCACAGTTGTTGTCTTCCGTCGCTGGTGGGTGTTGTCCTTTGTGCTTGGTCCCTCATATCCATCGAATACCAACAGTGGCTTTTCCATACAGTTCCACTGTAAAATATGCATAATCATCGGCGATTGAACTGTAGGTACTTCCTTCTGTCCATTTCAAGTGATGTAGAAGACGTAGTGACCTCCATCTAAGACGTAGTGATCTGTCTTGGGAATAGACTGAAGGACAGCATCATCCACGGATGCAGCATGGTTCCGTATAGCCTCGAGAAGCGCAGGTTTGTCTGGTTTCCGTAGTTGATGTTTAGCTTCGAACAAGGAGGGTGGATATGGCGAAAGTTCGTACTTCATCAATGGTCTCTGCCCTACATATAGTTTACACCATGTACGCCTACACAAGAAATGCACATGGCCTCACCAGTGTTAATTGAAGTCAAACTGAATGACTGTCTAATGGGAAAAATGGCCATTGAAAGTTTTTTTAAATCTTACCTGTGTGATCTTCTTTAGTTTCGAAACATATTGTCATTTTCTATTTCATAATTCAACATTTTGATGGAAGTGAAATTTGGAAAAAATCTGAAGCTGATTGGAATCCTTTGCCTTAATATTCTGAAGATGTTTGTAGATGGCAGCACTGTAACTATAGCTGCTTGATCAGGAATAATTGATGAACTTACATGCCTTCAGTAATACCATCTAAAATCTTCATCATCATCAATTTGCCACATAATTGTGAAATAATAAAAAGTCACGCCATGACGTCATAGATTACCTCATGACGTCACTTGGGTATGCAATGTTCAATATAGAATGGTGAATTCACTGAGATACTGGTTTGAACAGTTTTAAACTATTAATTTTTACACTTATATGTGTAAAAACAGCTAAGATGATGGGATATGAGAAGTAGTGAGGCACTTTTTAAAAGTGGCAGCCATCTTTTTTTAACGTCAAAGTTTGACCCTTTCTGATGGTCCGATTTCGGCCAACTTTTGATATGTTGTTCTCTGGACCAAGTACTACAGAAAAACATGATAAAAACGTTTTCTTGCAATTTTTTTGAGGTTAGGCTGTTTATTTCATATTTTGATCCTACTAAATTGGCTGGTTGAATTCAGTGACCTGAAATATAAATACTCTTCAAATTTTAGGTCAATTGAATGAAAATTGAGGATTTCAGAAATCTCACCAAAGTTGTTGACCTTTGGCCCAAGTTGACCTTTTGACCTCAAAAACAATAGACTTCTTCCTTGTGACAAACTCTACCATATGGTTAAGTTTCGTGAAGATCGGTTTTAAATTGTGACCTGTAGGTGACAAACAGACAGAATAACAAAATCGACTGACCAATATACTTGAAAAAATCTTCGATTTTGCAAGTAACAAACAGACAGAAAGGGGTGAAAACATAACCTCCTTCACCTTCGGTGGCAGAGGTAAAGATGGCAAAAAGTTCCACCATGAATCATCCAATATCAAATTTTGAGTTTAAAATTTTCTTCCGTTTGACCCCTGTGAACTCAAGTCCCCATGCCCTGGGACTTGAACCCGGAGGTCAAATCAAAAAAATCATTATGTATTTTATGCTACCCCAATGTTGATGACATATAAAAAAAAGTTTCATTTAAAAATGTTTTAAAATGTGCCCGTAATTGCATTTTTCGGTATTTGACCTTTTGACCAAACTTCAGGGATCGGGGCCAAAATGATTCTGCTCTTGCACCTACTGGTGATCATGACCAAGTTTGGTGAATTTCTGCTCAACCACTTAGGAGAGAGAGCGTGACATTCGGACAGATGGATGGATGGACAGACAGACAGACGGAGCTGATTACAATATCCCCCGTTTTTTTCAAAAAGGATCATGAGGATAAAAATAATTCCAGGGATGATGCAACCAGCAGGTACTCTTCACATGAATGTGCCTGTCTTACCCTGTGTTCTACTCGTTTAGTCCAACGAAAACTGTCTGTTCTGGTGCAGGTCCAGCAGAAGGCAGTTCATGGTACAACAACATGTCATTCCTTTGAAAGCAAGCTGTCCCATCGACCATCCTGTAGTTGTTAAGGATTTGTTTTCTTTTCTTCTTTCCAACTTCCAATCCCGACAGGCTGTTGTGTTTCCTTCCTTCTTGCCTGCCTCTTTTGCCACTGTCCACAACCATATCACCCTGACGAGTCACCGGTGCCAAGGCAAACCGGCTATCCCCCACACCAGGACGTGGTTCCCAGGCAGCCACGTAGACGAGAGCGGGCTGATAGCATCAGCAACAAGATTGGTCAGACATACAACGACATGAAGATCACATATGAATATCACGAGTGCTGTATCAACACCACCGATTGCCTCCAAATCTTTTTTGAGTTCTCCACCTTCTGCCATCATCGCTAGTTCACACCTGGGCTGCTTCCTTTCTGAAAAAGGTTCAGTGTATTGAGTTTGTCTTTATACCGTGCAATAGCCATGTGTTGGGAAAGGCATTTCTAAGTGTGGAGTGGAAGAAGGGTCCTCATATTGAGCATTCTTATATGCATTAAAATGATGTAAGTACAATGACAATTCATTATCTTACCAAAAGTATTGAACCACTCCAGTCACTTCTATCAAGTGTGTGTGTGTGTGTGTGTGTGTGTGTGTGTGTGTGTGTGTGTGTGTGTGTGTGTGTGTGTGTGTGTGTGTGTGTGTGTGTGTGTGTGTGTGTGTGTGTGTGTGTGTGTGAGTGATTTCCAGGTTGGTCAGATTGGTTAAGTCAATTGAAGGATGATGACAGAACCAACAGTCTATAACTGGGTCAAGATTCAAACCCAGGATAAACAGCTGGAAGGCGATTGTGCATCCAACTAGGCTCTCCCACATCATCAGCTATTTTCAGTGCACTGCTGGACAAAAGTCTCGGCATGTTGATGCCATGTTGCTCTGTCTCTTGCTTTGTTGTTCCAATTGACTCTTCCCAAATATTTGTCTATTTCATCTCTCCATATTAAGCGTGGCATTCCCCTGTTCCTGTTGCCACCTGTTGGTCTCCATGGTGTAACTATTGTTGTCCACCAGTTGTTATATGACCTTCTGCTACTGTGCCCTGCCCATTATTTTAAGATATCCTAAGTTTTGGTTTGTTCTCAAACCCATTTATCTTTGTATGTAATACCAACCATATTTCGTTCCATATTGTGTTGTGCTGCTGTTAACTTTTTCTCCATTTTTGTTGTTAACGGCCAGGTCTCTGCCCCATAGATGATAGTTGGAATATTTCACTGATCAAAAAGTTTCCTTTTCAGACATATTGGTAAACTACCTCTCATGATGTTACTGAATTTTCCATATTGTCTCCATCCAAGTTTGATTGTTCTATTTATAGTCAGGAAGTAATATGCAAATATTTGGAGGAATTAGGCCTTCTCAAGTACAAGCATGAAATTTGGCACATGCGTAGATACGTATCACAGCAACATTTTCAGATATGGAGCCACCTCCAAAGTTACCTCCCGTGATTGTGGTGGCCATTTTCCAATATGGCCGACAGGTATACAGTGGTTTACACTGTTAATTATATTAAAAATCGTTTTAAGTGAATTTATCTGGCTATAAATATGAATAAAACAATCAAACAAAGCTATATATATATATATATCGTCATATATCATCATCATATTTTGTTGTATTTCTTTATCTTTGTTATTTTGTATATTATTAAATAATAAGTTATGATTTATAGAGTAATCGTCTTTTGAAAAATGTACTGTACCGCCAAGACAATTTGGAAACATAATTACAGCAATTATACATAAAATTAATAATCAAAATCTGCTGGGGGTAAAGAACAGAATAACCCAT
Organism: Eptatretus burgeri; assembly: GCF_056783735.1. Taxonomy (NCBI): domain Eukaryota; kingdom Metazoa; phylum Chordata; class Myxini; order Myxiniformes; family Myxinidae; genus Eptatretus; species Eptatretus burgeri. The sequence continues at coordinate 32,558,296 of NC_140978.1, read as the reverse complement.
GAATGGAAAATATAGGCGCCAATTTTGGGCTATTTCAATGTACACGTTTGAATTATTTATGAACTATTACTTACCAAAAAAGCAACAAAGTAATCAGATACAATATAAAAATACAATAAACTGAATTCAAATTGGCTAACCCTGCATCAGGGTGCTGGGTCCTGGGGATCATGTGACAGAGCAATACCATATGATTAGGGTACCCAGTAATAGTGGCACTCAGATCTTTGACATCGGGCTAACAGAAACCAATAATATGAAACAATTCCTTTATTGCAGGAAGTTATCGTATCATGAGTGTCGTATTATGGCTACTGACTTTGAATCGTCTGGAAATAATGGCAGCAGTGCTGTAATTGCTGGTAAGACTCCAGCTGATTCCTGTCGATTTGCATGATACGCTGCCCATGACAGATTGGTGTTATCGTTGACATCATTGCTGTAGTTCTCTCCAACCTCCATGAGCCACTTGTATGAAAATTGTGATTTAGAATGATTAGATATGATACTACATGCTTAATACTTACCAATGAAAAATTCCATGCAAAAACTGAATTGAAATGTTTTGTGTGATACATACTGAGTTTCCTTTTGCAACTCTTGAATGACATTCTGGCGATCACTTGTCACTTTTCCATCCACATGTGGAACTGTAAACTTGGCTTTTGACATATTTAAAGGGCCAACATTGGTGTTGGAATCCGGCAGTTCATTTAGCTTCTTCGATGAAGATTCCAGTTCAAGTGTATAGGAACGGGTCGTACCAAGATTAGAGGGAGTTTGAAATTGAAACAGTTATATTCCAGTTCCATGAAAAGAGCCGGTTGCCGTGGAAGAGCTTGGGTTGTGGTCAATGTTATCCACTGCTGCAACTATAAACAGACCACGGCGCAGATTTGGGGGGCAAACTACTTGTTCGCTGTGGTATTGGGCGCAAACAACATTTCCCATTGTTGTTGATATTTCCATTACTCGAGTATAAGAAATGAATAGACCAAGGTCAAATAAGGTGTCAATTAAGTCTCTCTTACGTGTTCTCGCGTGTACTGTTAATCCAAAGTATATGGGAAGTGGTGGCTCTCTGATCTTACTGTGGTAGACATTAATGTTCCTTTCTCGCTTTTGTCGAGCTGAAATGAACATCAGTAGTTGTGCCATGCTAAGTGTTTCCTGATTCACCCTATCCGGAGACTGCGACGCTATGTTGGAACCACCATGGATCATAGCCACTTAGGACAGTAATGATTGTGGAACTGAGTTTAATTGACATTCAGACTCAAATGAACCCGAAAACTTTATTTGTATGTCATTCATATCTCTTCTGACGATTTTCGCAGCTCTAGACAAGCATATTGCTTCTTCGTCATAATCTTCAATTTCACAGGCTTTCCGCAGGGCAGACCCAATGTCCTCATCGAACACCAGCAAAATATCCCTCCCTTGCCTGTCAGCTGTCATGTATGGAAAATGGGAGAGAATCCGGTTTTTCAATTTCGTACTATGAGGTCGACCTTAATTTGGTAGTCCCAGTTGTTCTAATCTTCTGCTATAGAGTTTGATTAGATCCGCAAGCTTGAATACTGGCGCCACTTCTTCCTCCATCTGTGCTTCTTCAATGTATGTTATAAGTTCAGCAAGGGCAATACCATGACGTATTTCATCTTTGCTCTTTTCTTTTATTTCTTTCTGTTTTTCAGCTGCTCTGTTGTACAAACCAACAAGACACTTTGGATGATATTTCGGCTCTTGTGCGACGAGATCCCCAGCACTTAATTGCGCAAGAAGTTTTTCGTCTTGCCAAGGGCGTAGCCAGAGGTCCAAAAGCGATGAGGCAAAAAGAGGTGAACTTGGTTGATGTGACGGTGTGTGTAGCGCAGCATTGCGAGCACCAACGGCGTGAAGCCATTACGGCGAGGGGTCTGGGGGCCTTGAGCGGCCCCCAGAAGCCAATGCGTTTTTGATGCCCAGAAACCTATTCTTGGCTAATTTCAATGCTCAAAATTTAAAAATGTTAATGTTCATTTCAACCACATTAATCATGAAAACATATATCCATACAGTCAAACAGTAAATTTTGTTTGTGTCAAAACATTTTAGCCACCATGGTAAACCCACCCCACACCCTCACCACTCCCGACCCCACATGTTCTCTCATCATTCAATCACAATGTTCCTCATCATCCTTATGATGGTTGAAGGCTAGTGCCACTCTTCTGTGCAGACTGGCATCTCAAGCCTTGAGGATGCGCAAGGTGTCCTCATGAGATCAGTGTTCTGGGAGGAGGGTTGTTCAGTCACTGTCGGGGAGGGGGGGGGTATTGTCCTATTTAGGTATTGTGATAGGAGTGGAGATAAGAGTATTCAGAGCACTGCCGGGTAGCTTTGATAGTTTACTCCCCAGGGAGCTCAGATGGCCAAAGGGCTCAGGCCAGATCATATTTCAGGAAATGAGTGATGAGGCAACTGCCTCGTCGGCCTCAGCCTGGCTACGCCCCAGCTTGCAGGTCTATTGCACATCTTCGAACACGGCTATCGAGGTTCTTGTAGTGAAGGTTTCTCACAGAAAAAAAACAAAGGTTCTTCGCAGCTTCACCCAGGCTGCTACTTCGTCGCATAAACATCTTGTTTGAAGATGGCTGCAGTTCCCCCTCATGCTCTGAAGATGCATGCCTCTTCTGTGCTCTACTAAGTTTTGTACAATTAAACTTCGTGTAACAAGATTCATGCCACTTTGCTTGGTGGCCTGCAAGAGTCTTCTCTATCCCAGATCCTTCATCGAGGTTCCCCACATCTATGGGGCCATGGGCAGTGTGCAGGACATTGTAAAATTTCTGGGGATATCTGCTGACAAAGTACACAAATATTCCAGTAAATTAATTTTGGTGTTTCTTTACTTGCACTCATAGAAGTCATTGGGTCGAACAGTTTATGGCTTTTAATAGACTTCATTATGTGTATATCTTCTAATCTTCACACAGGTGCAACTGTACAAAAATAAATTAGAAAACTGATTAAATACTACATGCATAAAAACGTATTAAAAAATTCTGAACCAAATTCTCAGAGACCATCAGAAACTGTCTCTAGTTGTTCACACAGTCACATGAAATACAATGTAACTGAAAGATATCTAACACAAATTCAGAGATCTACGGCCGTAATGTTAATAATAGCTCAGTTTGCATATCCCAGATGTAAAACAATTCAAAACCCAACAAAAAAATTCATTACCAAACACTATTTGGCCATCTGGAATAACATATATTATATATAGTATAAAATTTTGTCCACCATCTTGGAAAATGGCGGCTACAGCAAGGGGAGGCAACTTTTCAGGTGGCTCCATATCTGAAATTAATTGCATGACATAACTCTACCAGCATGCAAAATTCCATGCTTGTACGTAAAACAGCCCAATTCTCTCAAATATCTGCCCCACTATATGACCTCTTCCTCCACAATCTAATCAGTTCATTTATACATCATTATACATTCTTGTACCAAGTTTCATTTGGATCCCTTCAACCGTTCTTAAGTTATTGTGGTAATGAAAACCTATCACATACGGATGGACGCACGCACAGATCGACAACCCAAAAACATAATGCCTCCGGCGACTTCCGCGGTGGAGGAATTAAAATAAGACGTGCAAGTAAAGGTCATTTGGCCCATCTTCCTCATCTTGCATGACCAGACATTGTTCAATGAAAACTTTAACCTATTTTGTGTGTCCAGTCAAGGCTCGTGGAAGAGCTGGAATGCTGAACGGATCAGGACAACAGAACAAAAGCACCAGTAGAAAGAGAGTGGAAAACACTAACAGGAGAGTTGAAGGATAAAATAGAGGGAGACTTGGAGAAACGAGGGATGTGGGGAGGAAAGAGGTGAAGGGGAGGATGCATGGGGTGGACAAGATGGATACAGAAGGAAACTCAGGAAGAAAAACTGGAAATTTGGAAGGAGGAGGGATCGGGATGGAGTGAGGGAGGGGAGGGGTTAATGATCAGGGCAGGAAATATCATGGTTTTGGATTGGGGACAATCCGAGGTGGCGGTGAACAGCTGTGTTGAATATCTGGAGGGAAGACCTGAACAACATGCAAAGGAGACCTGAACTTGCCTGAAATTGTCTTGAAGATCTGAAGTTGTAAATGAAAACATTGTGCCTCAGACTAACAGCACAAGCAGTCTGATAATTGGCAAATACAGTGAGTTTGCGATTGAAGGTTTCACATACGAGTCAAGCTCCATTTTAACACCCAAGGTCGAGAGCATGATGGGAATAAATCCATATTGGCATCACTGAAGGAGACCCAATTAAAAGAAACCTTCCTGCCAATTCCCTGATGCGCAGTTTAATCGTGGTTTAAGCCAATGAGCGCTCATGTAATGATATAATTTATGCATGACACCTTTCACATTATGTCCAACAGGATGATGCTGAGGTTGCACACTTAATTTTGAGCAATCCAGCCTTGCTTTGATTCCTGACCCGACTATAAACTGTTGGATTTGTGCTTCACAGGTATAGGATCCTACATCACAAAGTCCCTTAAATTGTCATTAAAACTGGATTCCCAGCCTGCTAGCATTAGTCCGTAGACGTTAAAGATCCCACGGTGTCTTTTGTGAAGAGACAAGTTGGTGGCCTCTCTGCGTTCAACTGCCTCCTTTTTGGACTTGCACCATCTACCCTCTCAAGTTGCTGCAGGGCGCATGCTGTATGGCAGTCACCCTCTTCTTGCTAAACTCCAAAAATCCAGGTTCACTGCTCACCTCGGAAGAAGGGTTTTAAAGGCCAATCTTTTAAAACTAGTTTCCCTACTTTACCCTTCCTCTTCTGGTTGTGTTTCGTTCAGCTTGTTCTCCCCCATATCCCCTTCTACCTCACACCCCCCCCTTGAGCTAATACTCACTCTCACTTCTACTCTGCTGTTGGTGTTCCCCCCTTTTCATTTTATTCCCTCTCATTCCCTTTCATTCTGCTCTAGCCCTTCCACAAGCCTCGATCATACATACTAAAAATAAAGAAAAAGTCGATGTGTTATCACCAGCACCCTGAACAAATTACAAATGTCTTCCCAAATCTGTAGTGACATTGCATCAGTGGCAGTGCCATGCATCAGCATGCAACTGATGCAACCGGCCAGTGGAACTCAGGATATGGGGCTTTCAAAATGATGTAACCCACCCCAGAATGCTCGGCACGCATGTTCAGAAACCTCGAGAAACAGCGTTCTTCAGGGCAGATGATGAGTGTGCGATCATGGATGTGCGATGAGGACTGTTACCTAAAATGGCTCACTCAGCTTCGAAAAGAAGCCGAAAATACTTGAAAAAGTACTGAAGAGAAAGCTGGGGTTTGCTTCTGCACAAGAACTCGACACCTGACATTCACAGATATTTCCTGTATCCAAGAGCACAATAGTTATGGTTAACCATTTTGAAATTTCA
>NC_140978.1:32532843-32550343 GCF_056783735.1 Eptatretus burgeri | reverse complement strand
TGAAAATGATAGTGTTAATCACCCTGTTTTTTTAGTGGTGTGGAAGAAAAATAATTATATTAATGTACTCTCAATTATAATGGTTGCTGGTGCTTTATAAATTTAATTTTCATGCTATGAGTCGAATTGGCTGTCAGTTATGTTTGTCTTTACCAAAGAGTCTTTTGACCTAAATGTTGACGGACACGTATTGCAGTTTGAGTTATTTTGCCTAATGCTTATCAGACCCATGTACTCACTGCCTTTTATATACACAATTCCTTATATTCATTTCTTTGAAAGACCGACAACCTAAGGTCTTATCCTGTACTCCTTTTGGTTGTCTGCTTTTTAGTATTTTGTCGGATTCTCACCAAGACCAGCTGAAAGTCATCATGTTCTCTCTCCCTTTGAATCTCCCAGCCCTCTCCACTCCCATAAAAGCATATAAATGTCAGAAAATGTAAAATTAGCTAAGTGCAAATCATTGTGGATGTTTACCATCTCAGTGGTTTGGACTCCGTGGTACCATGAAGGAAATAAATGTTCTCTGCAATGTACTTTTTGTTGTGGACAGTGAATTAATTGTTTCTTACAGATTGAGTAGTAGGATTTACACCGAGTCTGTTAAAAACAAAATTCCACAACAGTAGTAAATGTTAGGTTTTAGATGTAAATTTTGGTGTGAAGCACAATTGGTGTAAATTGCATTATTATTATATTTGTGAAATGGCAACAGGTTGCTTGCAGTCATGATGCCGTTTGAGGCGTTGTTTTACTCCATTTGATTTGTTTTATTCTTGCACGTTTTCACGTTCTTCCCTTCCTGGTTCAATCCCCAACTCTATGAGCCGAAAGCCAAAAGCTTGTTACTTGTTACTTGAAAAATCAATGATTTTTCAAGTATATTGGTGAGTCGATTTTGTTGTTCTGTCTGTCTGTCTGTCTGTCTGTCTGTCTGTCTGTCTGTCTGTCTGTCTATTTGTCTGTCTGTTTATCGCCTACAGGTTACAATTTTAAACTGATCTTCACGAAACTTCACCACATGGTAGAGTTTGTCTTAAAGAAGAAGTGTATTGTTTTTGAGATCAAATGGTCAACATAGGCCAAAGGTCAATAACTTAGGAAATATTTCTAAAATCCTCAATTTTCATCTGATTGAGTTGAAATTTGAAGAGGATTTATATTTCAAGTCACTAAATTAAACCAGCCAATTATTTTTGAGGTCAAATTTGTTTTATGGATTTTGCAAGTATCGTGCTCTGCATGACGTCTTCTTCTTGTTAATTGTCTATTTGTTACTTGCAAAATCGAAGATTTTTCAAGTATGTTGGTCAGTTGATTTTGTTATTCTGTCTGTTTGTCTGTCAATCGCCAACAGGTCACAAATTAAAACCGATCTTCACGAAACTTCACCAAGTTGTGGAGTTAGTCTCAACTGAGAAGCCAATTGATTTAGAGGTCAAAGGTAATCTTGAGGTCAAATTTCTAAAATAGTAATTTTTCATCCGATTGACTTGAAAATTAAACAGCAATTGCATCTGGCAATTGCTGACACCCTGCCCTACTCACCAAACTCTCTTCCCATGGTATTCAAGGCCATCTCCACTCATGGCTCGCAGACTTCCTCTCCTGTCGCAGTCAACGTGTGGCCCTAAATGGAGTTCTTTCATCCCCTCTTCCTGTGCAGGCTGGAGTTCCTCAAGGTAGCGTTCTGGGCCCTGTTCTTTTTCTGGTTTTCATCAATGATCTCTCGGACTCTCTGGAAAATCCTCTATTTCTCTTTGCCGACGACTCCACCCTCTGCCGTACCATCTGTTATCCCTCAGACCGGCAAGCAGCAGCTTCTTCGCTCACTGCAGATCTGGATAAAATCACAAACTGGTCCAACACGTGGAACATGTCTTTCAATCCAGACAAATCTCACACTCTCACTATGTCTCTTCGAAAGGACCGTTTACAAAACCCCCCCATCCACTTTCTCAACAATCCTCTGGAAGAAGTCTTTTCTTTCAAGCTTCTAGGTCTCACTATCTGCCATGACCTTTCCTGGGAAAGTCACATTTCCAACCTCGCCTCAAAAGCCAGTCGCCGACTGGGAATCCTCCGTCGTGCTAAGTCCTTCCTCGGCCCCCTTGAGCTCCTGACCACTTACAAAGCTTTTGTCCGTAGCCTGATGGAGTACTGCTCTCCCCTCTGGGCTGGTGCTCCTGCCTCCCACCTTTCTCGGCTTAACGCTGTCGAAACCAGGGCATTTAAGATCATCGGCATCTCCCGCAATGAAGCTGTGTCTTTGGGCCTCTCACTCAATCACCGCAGGTTGGTCGGTGGTCTTTCTGTCTTCTACCGACTCCTCTCCAGCCTTGCCCCACCTGCTCTCTCTGCGATTTGTCCCCACCACATTTCCACAGGGCGCTCAAGGTCCGCCAACAACCCCCTTCTGGTAAAACTACCAAAATCACGAATCACTGCTCATCTTCACTCTTTCATTCCTCTTTTTTCCCGCCTTTGGAATAAACTTCCTCACTCTATTCTTTCCCATTCTTCCCTCCAGGCTTTCAAAACAGCTGTTCACCACCACCTCTTATCTTCCCCCATCCAAATCCTCGATCTTTTCTACCCCCGATAATCCACCCAAGCCCACTTCCTTCATTTCTCCTGCTTTCCTTCCTGAAAGTCCCTGAAATGTCCATCTTCTCTTCGCCATGTTCCCCGTCCCATCCCCATCCCTCTCCCTCCCACAGTTCACCTAATGTGTCTGTTCCCCACTGTTTTGTCCCTTCCACTCCCGCCCCTCTTGTCTCATGCCTCCTTGCTGTGAGTTGTGTGTTTGCTCTCATACGAGCCTCGACCAAGGTATACAAAAAAAAAAAAAAAATCGACCATCACTGAATTGGGAAACCAACGATTTTTGGGATTAAAAGGCAAAGGTCAACTCAAGGTCAAACTTCGAAAATCATCAATTTCAATCTGAAAAATAATCCATTTTCACCTGATTGTCCTGAGCTTTGATTAAGATTGTCAATTTTAATCTTAATGAAATAGACAATTTGATGTATCCATGGCAACCTTTGGAGAGGGGGGTGGATTTTGCAAGAATTGTGCTTTGCATGACATATTTTTCTTGTTTGTTTGTCTGTCTGCACACAATGTGCTAACATAGGCCATAAACGCCCACTGGTGGTAGCCAGTATAAGACATCTTTTTTTCCTACTGCGTCCCTCCATAAAATATGTCCAATGAGAATGTGAGTACGTCTATAAAGTATGTGCAATTAAAATACAAGTATGTCGATAATTTTACAACATGAGCACATCTATAAATTGCGTACTATTAGAATGCTAGTATGTTTATAAAGATTTACGATTAAGAACGTGAGTACATCCATAAAGTACGGACTATAAAAATACGTCTACATCAGTGAAATACGTGTATCTATAAAATGTGTACATGCACCTACAAAATACAAGTGAGGACGTGATGAAAAGTCGTGCCTCCTATTGTTTTTCTCCAAAACAGGAAAACTTATTCAAATGAAACAAAGCGCAGTTCACACATTCGTTCTTCCCTGCACTGGGTGTGAAGTTTCATTTTGTTTTTACACGAGATGTCTCAATGGTACGTGAGTGAAGATGATGGAGGGCAGCACGACGTTTTAGTGCTGTGAAGTGCTGGAGATGAGAGTTGGAGATAGCACTACAATCCTAAGTGTCCACCACAAATGATCACGAACGCCCGCTTCTCCCCATTAGAGTTTCATCTCTTTCCCCAAACCTAAGGAACACCTTCATGGAGAGCATATCTCTTCTGACGATGATGTCAAGGCTGATGTGACGTGCTGGTTAAGTCAGCAGGACGCTCAGTTCCATCGTGATGGCATCACAAAACTACTTGAACGTGGGTAGAAATGTGTGGACTGCAGTATTGATTATGTTGAGAAATAAATATGCATCATGATAGAATAAGGATTGATGTGAGTACCTGCATTGTTTCATCCAAATAGCTCTACCTGTTTTGGAGAAAAATAATAAAGGAGGCATTACTCTTCAACACATCGTCGTACGACTGGAACATTAATCTATGCAATAAAACGGAAAATGTCTGGTTTTCCTCTGTATGAACATATCAACCCACACACCAGCACCATACAAATATGTCCTGGTGAGTGTCTGCAATTTCCGATTGCTCTTGGTAATCAGTGCTATTGGTCGGTTTACCATTCTGCACTGGTGCCTTGTCATCATGTGTGAGCAAGAAATATATTTTTAAAGGAAAACAAAGGTAGACCTCAAACAAAGGCTGGGAATGTTACATCCTGACCAGGCCTGATGAGTCTTTCATTGCTTTGGGTGAATTAATCGCTGAAAACATAAAAAAAAACATATCGACACAGATGTTTATGAATCGTTGTGGAAATCAAAGGCAAACATACATACCTCGGGGGACGTCTGTCCACTCGCAGCTGGTCCTTGGCCATCCCTGATGGTAGGTACGAAATGAGGGGGGCACGGTGGGGACAATATGCCTGGTGTTGGCTTAATGCTTAGGGTGGTGGGTTTGGGATCTCACTCAGCTGTTGAATTAATACCAAGTGGGGTTGACTCAGCCCGTCATCCTTCCGAGGTCGGCAAAATGAGTGCCAGCATGCTGGTATCCTGTGCCGGAGTGGTAACCCGTCCAGGATTGCATCCAATTGCCAAGGAGACTGCTTGGGTAGCACCAACGCTCTGCACAGAGTGTGGTCCCAATGGATGGATGGTGGGGGTGATGGAAATGGTGGATGGTAGATGTCATAATAAAGTTTCACACCTTGTGAATGTGTTGTTGGAAGTCAAATGGGAGCAATTCATTCATTTTGCTTGTTTTGTGATCTTATTCAAAAATAACGAGAAAGGCACTCCCCTGGTTGAGCACATAGCTCTGCTAAGCTGAACACTCTAGGTTTTGTATCCACTGTTCGGTCAGATCTGCATCCGGACATGAACCAAAATCGAATCGGCTTGTTCTGGTCACATAACCAACTCATCAACCAAGTTTCGTCTGAATCTGTCCATAACCTTTTGAGCTATCCTGATCACAGATTTTTTTTTTTGGGGGGGGGGGGGCTGCGTGAACGAGTTCGGTTCCATTGAAGGACTATGTTGGAATCCTTGTGCATGACGTAATACCACAATGTGTAGGTTTATTTTGTGCACTGGTAGTCACAAGGGGCCACTGCGAGAAGGCAACCTGGTTAAACCACATGTGCGGTTGGGAAAGGATTGTGTAATTTATTCAGTACCTGTGATAACTTGTCCACTCCCTGTCAAAAAAAAATGTGGAATCCTTCACGAATCAACAGTAATCATCATTAATTAATGATGCTGAAGGAGACATTAGGAGACAATCATCATTAAGACGTTAATTGGGAGACATCATTAATGCTGAACTGAAAATAAAAAAATCAACAAAAGTTCAGAGTTTAACGAAATGTCCAGGGATGTGTTCGGTTACCAAGCAGCTCACTATAGTGCTTGCTAAGCCAGCCGTTCCTTATCAACGGGTTCGAATGGAGTGCTTGCTTGAGTGCTTAAGCCGCTTGGCGAGCACTCTACAATAAACTCAGCAACGTAACACACCCACCTGGTTCTCCACAATATAATTAAATGACGAACTCATGGTAAATTGAATTGAGGAATACAGAACCAGCCTTGGTGAATTGGCTTGAGAGGCTCATGGTGCTCAATTCATGTGGGAGAGAACTTTATGAGGGCGGAGGGGGGGGGGTGGTCATTCGGGGGTGTTCTCGGAGAAACACATATTGGGGTAAAAACAGACGTTTCACCATCAATTGTACACGTCACAATGTCCAGTGGGCTTTTTACAACATTGACAATTGTTACACAAATAGGACATTGTACGGTCTTTCCCCTTCCCTTCACTCGGCGTGTCTATTTCTGGCAAAAAGACTGCATCCAATGTATCGAATCTATCCATGCATCCATCCATCCATCCATTCAATGTATCCAATCCATCCAATGTATCCAATCCATTCATCCATCCAATGTATCCAATCCATCCATCCAATGTATCCAATCCATCCATAAATCCATCCAATATATCCAATCCATCCATCCAATGTATCCAATCCATCCATCAATCCAATGTATCCAATCGATCCATCCAATGTATCCAATCCATCCATCCATCCAATGTATCCAATCCATTCATCCATCCAATGTATCCAATCCATCTAATCCATCCAATCCATCCATGCATCCAATGTGTCCAATCCATCCATCCAATGTATCCAATCCATCCAATGTATCCAATCCATCTAATCCATCCATGCATCCAATGTGTCCAATCCATCCATCCAATGTATCCAATCCATCCATAAATCCATCCAATATATCCAATCCATCCATCCAATGTATCCAATCCATCCATCAATCCAATGTATCCAATCCATCCAATGTATCCCACCCATCCATCCATCTACCCAATGTATCCCACCCATCCATCCATCCACCCAATGTATCCACCCATCCACCAATCCATCCATCCACCCAATGTATCCCACCAATCCATCCATCCACCCAATGTATCCCAGCAATCCATCCATCCACCCAATGTATCCCACCCATCCATCCACCCAATGTATCCCACCTATCCATCCACCCAATGTATCCCACCCATCCATCCATCCACCCAATGTATCCCACCCATCCATCCACCCAATGTATCCCACCCATCCATCCACCCAATGTATCCCACCCAATGTATCCCACCCAATGTATCCACCCATCCATCCACCCAATGTATCCCACCCAATGTATCCCATCCATCCGTCCATCCATCCATCCGTGTTCTTTTTCACTGCCATCTAGTGCTGCGAGCACTGCCCTACAACTTTTGCCTCTAATAATAATGAATAATAATTGTATCGATCGCGCCTTTAGCAATTTAATTTTATCCCCCCCCCTCAGCTTTATTAATCTTCTTTTTATCCATTATTTTCGCAATCTTTTGTTTTTGGTTCATTGCTTCAAAATGAGATCGTTTTCCTCAGATCTACGGTAATCTATATAATGCTCGCATGGTGATTAGAGGAGCGAGAAAGGAGGTAGTGGGAGTGGGAGTGGGAGTTTGAGTGGGAGTGGGAGTGGGAGTGGGAGTGGGAGTGGGAGTGGGAGTGGGAGTGGGAGTGGGAGAAGAGAGAAGAGAGAAGAGAGAAGAGATAGGAGGTAGGATGGATACAATGGAGATAAGGGGAGGGATAAGAATTCTGAAATATTGGAAAAAGCAATAAATATATGATAGAATAGATGATTAATTAATTTATTATTTCCTCCAGTGATGACGCACTTCCTGTCGCTATGGCAAGAGAAAGGTTTGCGCGCTAGAGGGAGTCAGAGTGCAGAAGGCCACAAAAGGCGGAGTCTGAGAAGGAAAGGTTTCAGGAAGAGTTAGATCGGAGTCGGAGAGAAAAGTAAAACCACCACAAGGAAGGAGGTCAACGAGAGCAGGAAGAGGTGTCCATGGCGGAAAACGAGGAAGAAGAAGAGGGACAGTTCCTTCCTCTCCCGGGCCCGGGTAAGTGCGCCCGTGCTGGGCCTGTTTAACCCCGAAATGAACCAAATGTTCGTGCTAACTACCTACACCCTCTCAGGTACAAACTCGACCAGTCCTTCCCAACAGGTTAATATTACCAAAAGAGGGTTTATTGGTCTTGAAAGGAATGGAGGGTCCATCCACGGGGTCCATCCACGGGGTCAATCCACGGGTCCTTCCACGGGGTCAATCCACGGGGTCCGTCCACGGGGTCAATCCACGGGGTCAATCCACGGGTCCTTCCACGGGGTCCATCCACAGGGTCCGTCCACGGGGTCAATCCACGGGGTCAGTCCACGGGGTCAATCCACGGGGTCCGTCCACGGGGTCAATCCACGGGGTCAATCCACGGCCCGGATATGAAGGGGATTTCCATTCGTTTTCTCTTCTGAAGAGACGGACGTGACGAGTAGGAAATGGCACGGCGAGGGGGCACGGCAAGGCGGGGGGGGGACGGCAAGGCGGGGGGGACGGCAAGGCGGGGGGGACGGCAAGGCGGGGACGACGACAAGGGGGAGCGGCACGGCGGGTGGGGGAACGTCACGGCAGTGGTGGGGGACGGCACGGCGGGGGGTGGCACGTGGGTGGGGTGGTATGGCGGGGGGGACGACGAGGGGGAACGGCGAGGCGGCACGGCGAGAGGGAATGAGGGGCGAGGCGCACGGCAAGGGGAACCGGCAAGGCGGCACGGTGTGGGGAAGCGCCACGGCGGGGGGCCGATGATGAGGGGGAACAACAAGGCGGCACGGCGAGGGGGAACGGCAAGACGGGGGGGGACGGCAAGGGGGAAACGGCACGGCGGGGGGGGGGGGAAACGACGAGGCGGCACGGCGGGGGTGAACGACGAGGTGGCACGGCGGGGGACGACGACGACGAGGTGGCACGGCGAGGGGGAGCGACGAGGTGGCACGGCGAGGGGAAATGGCAAGGCGGCACGGCGAGGGGGAACGGCGAGGCGGCACGGGGGGGGGGTGGAACGACGAGGCGGCACAGCAAGGGGGAAACGACGAGGGGGAACGATGAGGTGGCACGGCGAGGGGGAATGACGAGGAATGGCGAGGAGGCACGACGAGGTGGCACAACGAGGTGGCACGGCCACTCAGGGTGTCCGTGGTTGTGAGGGGTACGACCTTGCTGAGTTCTGAGGATCCAAGGGGAGTGAGGCCCTTCTCTTATTTTATTTTTTGTTTTGTCAAATGACTCAGAGATGGGACTTATTATTCCCATGGGGTGGTTTGGGTGGGCGCAGGTAGAGAGTTGACTTCGTTTCGGTCAGGCGGGAGGCAGGGCCCTTTCCCCCCCCCCCCGGTCAGGCGGGAGGCAGGGCCCTTTCCCCCCCCCCGGTCAGGCGGGAGGCAGGGCCCTTACCCCCCCGGTCAGGCGGGAGGCAGGGCCCTTTCCCCCCCCGGTCAGGCGGGAGGCAGGGCCCTTTCCCCCCGGTCAGGCGGGAGGCAGGGCCCTTCCCCCCCGGTCAGGCGGGAGGCAGGGCCCTTTCCCCCCGGTCAGGCGGGAGGCAGGGCCCTTTCCCCCCGGTCAGGCGGGAGGCAGGGCCCTTTCCCCCCGGTCAGGCGGGAGGCAGGGCCCTTTCCCCCCGGTCAGGCGGGAGGCAGGGCCCTTTCCCCCCGGTCAGGCGGGAGGCAGGGCCCTTTCCCCCCGGTCAGGCGGGAGGCAGGGCCCTTTCCCCCCGGTCAGGCGGGAGGCAGGGCCCTTTCCCCCCGGTCAGGCGGGAGGCAGGGCCCTTTCCCCCCGGTCAGGCGGGAGGCAGGGCCCTTTCCCCCCGGTCAGGCGGGAGGCAGGGCCCTTTCCCCCGGTCAGGCGGGAGGCAGGGCCCTTTCCCCCCGGTCAGGCGGGAGGCAGGGCCCTTTCCCCCCCGGTCAGGCGGGAGGCAGGGCCCTTTCCCCCCCCCGGTCAGGCGGGAGGCAGGGCCCTTTCCCCCCCCCCGGTCAGGCGGGAGGCAGGGCCCTTTCCCCCCCCGGTCAGGCGGGAGGCAGGGCCCTTTCCCCCCCGGTCAGGCGGGAGGCAGGGCCCTTTCCCCCCCGGTCAGGCGGGAGGCAGGGCCCTTTCCCCCCCCCCCCGGTCAGGCGGGAGGCAGGGCCCTTTCCCCCCCCCCCCCCGGTCAGGCGGCATGGGTTGGGGTGGAGGTAGTCCTTTTATATTCATTACTTTGAAGATGGGACTTTTCGATTCATTCGGTGAGGGGAGGTGTTGAAAGAACTTTTATTTTGAAGAATGGGACCTTTTGTTGACCATGGTAAGGGGCATGACCTCTTGGTCGCATATTCAATGCTGAAATCGAGCGGAGTTGATGGTGCCATCGCAAATCCCCACACTTCTCACCTAAAGCAAAGTTGAAAGATGGCAAAACGTTCCCCCAAGAATCACACAATGTCAAATTTTGAGTTCAAAATAATTTACCACCACTTTAAGCCCTGTGACCTTCATTCCCCACCCCCTGGGGCATGAACGTAGTGTCAAATCAAGAAAATCGTTACATATTTCGCGTGTCCGCCAATGCTGATTGCATATGTACATTTTCATTAAAAAATGTTTAAAATTTCGTACTTCTCCGCCCGTAATTGTATTTTTTTTTTGGTATTTGGCCTTTTGAAACTGCCCCAGGGGGTGGTACCAAAATGACACTGCCCTTGCACCCTCGTGCCATGTGGTGATCATAACTACCACGTTTGGTGAATTTCCGCCAAACCATTTAGGAGGAGAGAGTGTGACGAACGAACAGACGGAGCCGTTTACAATGTCCCCCCCCCCCCCGGTTTTGTTTTTGTAAAAGTATGGTGATAATTACAAGGCACTTCGCTCCTGAGATATCTGGTTCTTCAGCCCACCCTCAATAGAATCGAGTGTTCTTAGAAATTATCTTCAGAGGTGTTGAAACGCGACGGAATGTGGGGCGTGTTATTCTTCTTCTCCTTCTTGCTTTTGACAGTTTGGCTGCCGGGTAGCTATCATTTTGTTGGGGCGTGACTATGCCGCTGATTCTGTGCCCCGATACCAGTACACTGGTACTCATTTTGCCGACCTCGGAAGGACGATGGGCTGAGTCAACCCCACCCGGTGTTAATTCAGCGGCCAACGTTGCTTGAACTCAGGACCCTAAGATCCCAAGCCAGCCATCGTACACCGCTGAGCCAACACCAGGTGTGCCATTCTTGACATGAGGTTATTGACCAAGCTGTCCTCTGTGCAATCATTTGGACTCTTGATACCAAAACACAATCTGGTGTTTCCTGTGCAGTATTTTTCAAAAGCGTACAAGATGATGAACAACTTGTTAAGTTTTGCGTTGCATTTGCACCATTTTCATCTACATTCGTTACACTGCCCCCACCGATTAAACACCGTCCATCAGGTACGTAAAAGCGATGAAGAAGTTACATTTATCTCCAAATCTGTTCTCAGTAACGAATATGAACTATAATTGTATTCAAATGGAATGTGTAATTTCCTTTCTTTTTTTTTTTGTTAGGGTTAGAAATGGAACGTGTAATTTCCTGCACACCTAAGTTTCCTTCTCTGTTCTGCCTTGGCAAGAAGCATAACTTGTTAATGTTGATTTATATCTCGATTGGGATGAGCAGGTTTCGGTTATGATGTTGAAGATGAGGTGGATGATGAGGAGGAAGAAGAGGAAGACGTGATGGAGTCAAGTGAAGATGCTGTGGAATCGAGGTTGAACTTCAGCTTTGATGCTACGCTACCTGCTTCTCATGCTGTACGTAAATATTGAGCGATCTCTCCCTTCCTCTCGTTTCCTCTGCACCGGAGCACAGAGAGTAGAAAACACTTGTCCTACCCAGTCATCACCTCGTCGGTGCTTGCGGTGGAATTGGACCAGATATGCATTCTGAGTGTCGGCGCTTTGGTCCAAAGTGCCATGTCACGCAACAATCAGAGCTCAGGCCTATTTCCAGTGAACTAGTGAGCTGCATGAGCATGGCGACATGGCTCCACAGCATTGATCCAGCCATTTAAAAAAGAAAAATTCTTTCACCGAGCTGTGAATTGTTGTTGGATCAAAATGGCATGTAGCAGTAGTGAGTAAGGTGATGAAAGCTGGTTAAGGTGTCGTCATTGGTGGTGCATTTTCTGTGACCACTTTGGCCTTGCACTTGTCGAAGAGGTACTAAACAATGATAAAATATGAAGAGTGAAATACAGGTAGGAAGAGTTTGTTTGCTGCTTGGGGAGGGGGAGGTGGGTGATGGGGAGAGGGTACGTAGATGTTACTTGGTGTCAAACATTGCAATTGTATTTGAAGCAAAGAGCAGAAGGTATTTTGAATTTGAATTTCTATCAAGCACTTGCTTGCAATAACACATTCTCATCTTTTTATGTCACATGACTTGGAAAGCTAGTGGAAAATGAAAAGTGCTGTAGGAATGATTGTTGTTTATTTGAGGCTGAGAATTGGCCCTCTTGTCCAAATTCAGATACCTGAGAGAATTCCAATTCCCAAGTGCCGCACTCTTTACAGAACACCGGTACTCCCGAAGCAGTCTCTTGGCAAGTGTGCTGGGTGGTTTGCCGTTGCCTACCCAGCAGTCAGTCATGGGAGGGAATCATTCATTCAGGATGCCGAGGATAACTCACAAACTCTTTGGGAAGGGCACCGAGGGATATTTTATCGACCGCAAGCAACTGATGCTGGCAGCCGTCTCCTCTGGCTTTTCGTCCTTCCGATGGACGACTTGCACATTGATGCCTCGCTGTGCCTGTAAAACACCAAGATAACAGCTTGTCGCTGGGTCGAGATTAAAACCAAAGCTAGACACCTCAGAAGTGAGTGCACATATCACCAAGCTATCCCACCAGCCCTGAACACATGATTTGATGCAGCCAAACTAGACTTGAATACAATGTTAGCATTTCTTAATTTCGACCATCTATTATGTCCTGAAAGTCTGTTTGCTTTGCTTCTCGCTTCTTGGCACTCTGCTCACAGCCAGCTTCAGTGTTCTTTCTAAAATCGCAACTGAGACTTTCTCCCGTTCCATGACGACCTGTCCTTTTGCTCTATGCATCATTCTTTCCTGCCAGAAAATACAACACAGTAGCCACCGCTCAATTGGGAAGTCTCTTAAGTCGGTACTATATCTTGATTTAAGCGGTTTTCCATTAAACTGACATATGCGCTCGCTCATACACGTGACGAAACGTCACTTCTATGTTGCTTCGGTGCACATCATGAGGATGAGCAGTACAGTTATCCACCAGTAGGCATACTCGGCGAATTGTAGCTCTGACGTTCACATCCTGCTCCCAAAGCCACTTCCTGAAAGATGTGCCAAGTCATCCAAGTATTTTTATTGGAGTCAAACCCGACAGGGACCTTTTGGAAAGTACCTCTGCCTCTTACTCTTCCAAATGATAAGTGGCAACTTCTTCGTTTTCGACATATTTGTACAAACCATCAAGGTGACCCATGATGAACGGTGATCTTTCACCGGCTTACCACCAAGAAGTTGATTTTTTTTTTCCTTGATGCTCTTACCTGGAAAGCCCTAGAACTAAAGACCAGTATTATCAGCATTGAACATGTTGTGCCAGACCTTCCAATGGCATAGCCAACCTTCTGAGGGGTTAAATCAGACCCTTGCACAGCAGCCAACTACCTCGCTTTCTCCTCAAGAACTAGACTGGAGAGCCATGCTCCTTGAGCAAGCTGCAGCTGGAACCACAAATGCAGTGCTTTACCCACATTCTCCTCTATTCCCTTCCTGTGTTGCACTTTCGATCCTTGTTTCAGCTGTTGAATTTGAAAAGAATGTGGGCCTGGGTCTGCACAAGTCTGAATACTCAAGACGTAGATACTCCACACTTTTTCGCATCAGATGTTTGAATCACCTGCCGGTAACTCAAGGTTATTAAGAAGTTCAACTTTCTGTGACAAAGTTAAGTCTTAACATTTGTTTGAAGTCACCATGCTGCTTATGACATTTGCTGAAAGCAATGTCGCTTTGCTTATACAAATAATGAGCCCTGTGATGAGTCATCCCATGACATAATGTCTGCAAAAAGGACCTCCATCATATGACATGGAATTGTGTGATAATGATGTATTGTTATGAATCTGGAAGCCTTGTGCACACACACAGACAGACAGCCGTCCCCGTAGCTTAGTTATTTCGATAAGTGTGTGTTTCTAGTTGGGGCCCCCTACCTGTGTCTAATGGGAATTACATACATGCGCTGCGAAGTTATTTTGATAGTTAGGATTTGAATTGCATCCATAAATCTTCTTCGACAACAACAGCATCACCCTCACCTTCACCTCGCTCTGGCCGACACCATGGTGCCCGTGGTGGGCGGAGTTCAAGGAGGAGCCTCGCGGCGGTAAGAAAGGCGGTCCGCGTGACGTCACCATCCCCCCGGGTCAGTCGACGGACTTGCTGTTCGTTTTGGCCATTGGAGAAGGCGAAAAGCGATTCTGCGCACCAAAACCAGCCAATGAGGAAAGACATGCACCACGACATCAAGGTTCGGCTGACGGAGGGGGGAGTATAAAAGGTCAGGCTCCGTTTTTCATGGGTCGTGGTTTT
Source organism: Eptatretus burgeri (assembly GCF_056783735.1). Classification (NCBI taxonomy): domain Eukaryota; kingdom Metazoa; phylum Chordata; class Myxini; order Myxiniformes; family Myxinidae; genus Eptatretus; species Eptatretus burgeri. Next base: position 32,536,214 of record NC_140978.1, on the reverse strand, counting down.
TCATTTGGAAGGTGGTTGTTCTTTGGAAGGGGAGTTACTTAGAGAAGAAGTTTCTTTTGCAAGAGTTTCGTTTTCAAGCCTCGTCATCTTCTTTGGTTCGCCCGCAGCCAGTCTTCGAATTGCCAGTCTTCACCATGCCGGCCTCCATTCGCCGGGAGCCGTCGTGTGGATGCCTGGGCTGCTACAGGTCCGAGTCCCGCTAGCTCAACGTACCTGCCCGAGGCAGACAGGTCCGAGTGCAGGCTCTGGTCTTCAGCTTGCCTTTCCCTCTGAGCTGGAGGCCTCAATAATGGCTGTGGCCACGTGTGTGTGTGTGTGTGTGTGTGTGTGTGTGTGTGTGTGTGTGTGTGTGTGTGTGTGTGTGTGTGTGTGTGTGTGTGTGTGTGTGTGTGTGTGTGTGTGTGTGTGTGTGTGTGTGTGTGTGTGTGTGTGTGTGTGTGTGTGTGTGTGTGCGTGCGTGCGTGCGTGCGTGCGTGCGTGCGTGCGTGCGCGTGCGTGTGCGTGCGCGCGTGCGTGCGTGCGCGCCCCCGCCCGTTTGTAAGTAGAAATTGTGAAGTGCTTGCTCTTTGTACATTGCATGACTATATTCGATGTTAATTAACCTCCGCCATCGAAGATGGACGGAGGTTACTGTTTTCACCCCTGTCTCTTTGTTTGTTTATGAACAGTATTACGGAAAAAACTTGACGGATTTCGACGAAACTCGGTGGGGGGATTAGGTATGGTCCAAGGATCATGCCATTAGATTTTGGACTTGGTCCAAAGGCCAATATGGCCGCTCTGGTGGCCATTTTGAAAAAATATCTGAATTTTTGTTTTTGCATTTCTCCATGTTTTAAGTGATTTCCAACCCCAAAAAATAAAAAAAATTGTTAGAGAAAAAAAAAGAAAAAAAACCCAGAAAATTTTGCAACTTTTTTTTCAACAAAATTTCGATTTTTTTTTTTTATTTTTTTTTTTTTTTTGCATTTCTACATGTTATAAGTGATTTCCAACAAAAAACATGCCAAAATTATAATTGCGGCTGATTTTGGAACTTCAGGTGGATATACCCACGTAAAATCAATTTCTGTCTCAAGGAATCTAGTTATGACGAATTAATTGAGTATGTAAAAGTTAAAAGTAAAAGGGAAAGTTGCAAACTATAACTCTGTGAGCACTGTTGAGGGTCAAATTGAATGAATAGGATATCAGGTTCACTTAAGTGACCTAGCAGTATTGGCGGCGGAGGTTTTGCACTCTACCGAGTGCTCCCCCTCTAGTTCTGCACTGTGTCTCCCCTTTCCCTATTGTAAATAAATCCCCCGTTAAATGTATCAGCTCGTTTCTGTGTTTTCTTCATTGGTTTAACACGGTGCCTGTTGGGGAATTAAAGAAGGCCGTTGTTGCTGTAGTTGTGTGCATTTCGACCGACGGGACCTCGGTAACCACCCGCTCGGGTTGCGCATGGGTCGAGCACGAAAACGACTCGTCCCGTTCGAGTTCCGTCGAGGGTGTGAATACTCGGTAGTTCGCCACGTGGGCCTCTAGGTATTTTGAAGTTTGGCAAATAACCCTGTACCATGTGGTTGATTTATTGACTATTCACGGTTCTGTAAGGGACCCGTACCCTCGGAGTTTTCCGAAAGGTACGATCTAGGTTCCGGGTGTTCGGTAGAGGCGACCCTACTGCTCCGCTTAGTGGTCGTGCTCACAGCCGATACCCGGCCCACAACAATATGATGTGACAAAACAGACTTTTCAGTCAGCTGAAAAATCCCGATTAACCAAGGTTGCTTCCTGTTTAACGCGTAAACATAATGTGTGGAAAGACCCTTTCCGAGACCACGTGTCACTTTGAAGTGATGTTCCTCTTTATCCAAGTCTCGATTGCGCTGTGGCCACTGTACTTGATTGTTGTCATTGTTTAAGTGGTCTAACACCTTGATCTGCAGCGGTTTGGTTGGTTACAATTGCTAAGTTTGAAAGGAAATATAATTCTTCTTTCTTATTTTTGAACAGTATCTGGGAACAGACCTTGAGGAGTTCAGCGGACGAACGCTGCTCGATGAGGGAAGCATACAAAGTCTCCCTGTGCTTTGTGACACGTTCCTGCTGCTCGTTCCAGGCCAGACCCTCCCACTACACCTCTTCCGTCCTCGGGAGGTGACACTCATTCGTGGGCTTGTCACCAAAGATCGTACATTTGGTGTACTTGCAGAAGGGTGTGTAAAGGAGAATGTTTTTGTCTTGCAATGACACTGTGAATCCATTTCGGTACAATTTTCTCTGACTCCCATCTCCGTCTGTCCGTGTAGCCCAAGTTGGGCTGCCGGTGATAGCGGCCCGGCAACTCCAGCATTTGGGACAACAGCCGAGATCGTTCAGTGCAGCGTGGAATCTGTGCATGGCATCGAGACGGCAAAGCTCAAGGCCATTGGCAGACAAAGGTTTACCGTTCTGGATGTGCGTACTCAAGTTGACGGGTGGGTTGTTTTCATTGGCTTTTATGTTGAAGACTTGTATTTCTTTCGAGATGAAGAGGTACTTTAATAAATATATTTTGTGCATATAGTTTCAGTAAGAACTGCAATGGCACTCGGTGGAGCGCATACCTCCGCCAGGCTGAATAGTTTACCCTTTGTATCCCACTGATAGGCCGGATCTGGATCCGTACCTCAACCAAAATCGAATAGGCTTCTTACTGTTGCCTTCCAAACTCATCCAAACAGTTTTGTCATTCGTCCATAACTTTTTGTCCTGTCCAGTTTGGGTTTTTGCATCCGTCTTTTTGTATCCAGGTCATTGCTATGTGTAGTAATGGCTGATCCAAAGCCTTCTTCAATCCCTAATATGGTTGCTCGTGATTGCAGCATTGGTTACAAGTACAGTAAAAGTTTTTTTTTTTCTTTTTTTTTTTCCTTTTGGCTTTTCCAATTTTTACATGGAGTCGCCACGGTCATGGTTGATCACCTCACTCCATCTCCTCCTGTCAATCGCTCATGCTTCTTCTAAATCTCACGACTTCTAAATCTCTCACCACGGCATCCTTCCATTGGGTTTCTTTCCCGCAATCCCATCTCCATCACTCACCTCATCACATACCATTTCTCTCTCCTCATCACATGAGCAAACCAATTTAATCTCGTCTCGTCTACTTTCTTTGATGCTTCTACAATCCTCATTGACCCTATGATATCCTGGTTCCTAATCTTGTTCTTTCTTGTCACTTGTCACAGAGAGGAGTGAGATGATTTTTTTTTACTCTGTCTGCCTGCCTGACAGTAAAATATGATAGAAAATGATTCCAAACTCAAAACTTACTGTTATAAAGGACACAAATAATAAGCACGAGTAACTGATGTGACGTGTTCGATAAGCTGGTGTAATAG
>NC_140978.1:32522843-32527843 GCF_056783735.1 Eptatretus burgeri | reverse complement strand
GCGGATCCTGGCGCACATGGAAATGAACAGGGGGGGGGGGCAAAGCAAAAATTGAACGGGGCTGGTGAACCTGGGCAATGGGCATGGCATGGCAAAGGTGAGCAGGCAAACACAGCCCGCAGAAGAAGGCCGCTGCAGGCAAACACAGCCGGCAGACGAACTGGCCGGCACAGGCCTCGAAGAAAAACAGCCAGCAGATGAACTGGCCGGCACAGGCCTTGAAGCAAACACGGCCAGCCGATGGCACAGGCCTTGCAGCAAAACAACAGCTGCCGATGAAGTTGGCCGGCCTCTGCCTTGAAGCAAAACACGGCCAGCCGATGAAGTTGGTCAGCCTTTGCCGTTCAGTGGAGGTTGGTGGAGGGAGTGCGGTGGTGCTGGCCACTTGAAAGGCGGGCTCGGACCTACCTACCTGTCTCCCTCCCAACCTATCGCCTTTGCCTGTCACTGTACATACCCACTCCCTTAATTTGTCAAACCCCAATTTAGCCCCAACTTATTTTTTTGTTGTTTTTATTTTTACTTCCCCTCTATAAATCGTCCCCTAACCCCCTTTATCGTCTTTGTTCGGCTAACCTATCCTGTCACCTAGCCTACTCCCAACCCCTACGTTCCCTTCCCGGAGGGGAATAAGGGAGAGCTAGCATCCTGTGTCGAGGCCCAACGAAGCCTCAGAATGGCCTCTCCAGAGTTCGGCGATCTATAACCAAAGTGGGTCCAGCGGCCCACAACGAGAGCGAGGGGATGGATGGTGCGGAGGGGTACACTTCCTAATCTACCCTAACCATTTAACTGTTAAACTACCCCGGGGCTTTCAACAAGCGCCTTTCGCTTAAACTATTGGTTCTAACAACCCAGATTCCCGTCGCCTGTGTTGGTGTCCTTACAATTTCGGGCCTCGCCCCCCAATTTTCTCTCCGTGCCCTCACACGGTCTCCTGGCTGGGACACGTGGCTCCCTTTGGCAGGCACGACCCTCTGCCGAATCTCCCGCTATGGCACCCCCGGGCACTACACTGCCTCCGAGCCTACCAGCTCCCTAACACCGGGGAGTGCCCCCCATGGCACCTCCCCTGAAACGCACACGTGGCAGGCTGGCTTCCTAGGCCCCTTTCCGAGGGTCACCCGTGCCCACAACACTGCCCACGCAGCTAATGGCGCCCCGGGCCCCCGCACCAAGCAGGCGCACCCGTGCCCACTACGCTATCCCGGCCCCCCATGGGCCCTTGGCCTACCACGGCCGACTAGCCTGGTGCCCGGGGTACCCACTCAGCGATACTCACCTTTCGCAGCCACGCTCCCAAGCCCGTCAACAGGGCTCCTGCACCCCTCCAAATGGGTCTCGAGCCTACTTTCCCACCAACAGCAAAACGACCTCCATTTTTCAATTTGACTAACCCAGCTAACTCACTTTACTCTGACCCCGGGGTCCCTTGGGCGGGAGTCACTCCTCCCCCCAATCACTCATCGCACCATGCATTCCCCATTCACTCCATACACACAGACCCGCTGGCCTCACTCACTCAACATGTACACGTACTCACAACTCACCAACTCTTCAACACCCACACCACTGAACTCTGCCATCCTTCTAACTACCTCCCCTAACTAACTCGTGCTCCCACGTCGTCCCTTATACTACAGCACGTTCCTTTTAACACTACGTAGCTAAACTACGTCCCCTCTACACATTCACAAGTCTGTCCATGTTCTCAAATGTCCCAAATAACTTTTATTTCCCAACCTAAAGCTCACTAAATCCCTCTACCTAATCCATTCCACGGACTCCATGAGGACTTACCCCTGCCCCATGAAGTCGGTCTAACTATGCTAACCCTTCCCCCTAACTAGTTTCCTTCCTGTGCCCAGGCAAGGGGGTCTTCCACCCCTTGCCCAGGAATCCTGTGCACCCGAAGGTGAGGCTTGCTGTTTTCCTTTTTTTCTCTTTACATGCGCAGCACCTGCGCGGCAACTCAGAGCTCGCGCACTTTGCACCTGCCCGTGACGTCATGCAGCTGCACGTGTACCTCGTCCCTCCTTGGACGGTACCATCCGGCCGGGATACCCCTCCTGCCGGATTCCAACCACACGTGCAGCCATGACGTCACCATGCGCATAAAAAAAACACAAGCCCCACGTCTCGAGGGGTTCCCCACGCGAACACATGTGCTTTGCCCGTTGGAGCTTAACACACACGATCGCGTGGAGAACCCGTCCGGTCCAAATCCATTTACCTGCCTAAACTTGTCCGTCCGCGGGATCGGCAAATCCACCGCGTGCGTTTCCGGACCGGGACTTCACTCTCGCAAGCGAGCACGTGGTGGTCTCGTGCGTTGCACAGCACGAACCGCGTGCTCACTGCTGGGTGAACCCGGCACGGTCCCCGAAACAACTACAGCCGCTACTCGGCTTTCTTTCTTCTCATGTCGCCTTCGTCGCCATTCGACCCACGCACACCTGCGTGTTACGACGCACACAGTCCACTCCATCACATTCACACCGGGAGATGCGGCTGCGTGCTCCCGCATGCCAACCGACATCTCCCTCTCATACCGCTCTCTCACACACACGGTCTCCCTTGCACACAGCGACCTTGCACACGGCCGTTCACTCACGCATGCGGGGGCACTCACCCGCGGTGCCTCATTCACACACCGTGCCCCACTCATACACGCGGGGGCACTCAACCGCGGTGCCTCATCCACACACGCGGGGGCACTCAACCGCGGTGTCTCATCCATACTCCGTGCCTCACTCATACACGCGGGGGCACTCAACCGCGGTGCCTCATCCACACACGGTGCCTCACCCACACACGCGGGGGCACTAACCCGCGGTGCCTCACTCACACTGGCCGTTTCACTCACACACACGGCCTCTTCCACACACGGTGCCTCATCCACACACACAGGGACAACCACACTGGGGATTTGTGTCCCCACAAGGGTCTCCGGGGCCTCTATACCCCCCAAGCTCTCCGTGCACCCGTCCACAGCACCCGTCCCCTCAACCTCGCAAAGCACGACCGAACTCACCTGGTCGTGACTCGCCTCAAGGGGGCAGACTCCCTCCCCTCGTTCCTGGAGGAGGCCATCCAGGTGCTCGCACTGGGTCTCTACCCAGTCCGCCAGCTCACCCCCTTTATCCTCCACTACCTCCGTGTGTGTGTGTGCGTCACTTACCCCGTCCAATTCACCCTCTATCTCCCGTGTCTCTATACATTTATGAGTTTCTATTGTCGTCACCTCGTGTCTCGTCTCACACGTTTTGGTCTCCCCATTTAATTTTTCCCTTTCGGTCACCGTCGATTCTTCTGTCACGACCCTCGCCCAACACGCCCCCCGAATTATTTTTTTACCCGCCTCCACCGCGGGCCTGTCAGCCGTTGCACCCCCTTCCAGCTCGTTTGCTCCTACACGTGGAGTCGCCATTCCCAGCTCCCTGGTCACTGCCTTCATGCCCGCCTGCAGGCATCGGCCCATGTTCTGCGTCTCACCCCGTAGTTCTTTCATTTCTTTTTTCATTTGCTGTGTATTCGCATCCATCGTCGTTTTCACTTCATTTGTATTTGTATCCATCTTTTCATCCATTTTTTGTGTATTCGCATCCATCTTTTCGTTCATGCCTTTCATTTCGTTTTTCATATTCGCATCCATTTTTTCGATCATTTTCGCATTCATCTTTTCGTTCATTGCCGCCAGCATGGCGCATAGCTGGGCCATGTCGGATGTACTCAGCTGAGCCGTTTCGGCAAGGTTTGGGGAAGGGTTTTGGTGGGGGGGAGGTGTCATACACCGCGGCCGCTGCCGCACCCATTTCGGGCTCTGGGTTCAGTTGGGCGAGTCCGTGTTCCTGCACAATCAACATTTCCTGCTCGGGGATTCCATCCTGGACCATGGATTCTACACATTCTACATCCATTTCTAATACCCCCGGCTCCCGCTCGCCTTGAGACGCCATCTTGCTTCTCTTAAAGGGTTAATTTGCTCGCTCGTAATTTGGAGGGAATCGGGGGTCGCTTCTCTCACCCCTGGACCGATTCCCGTGAATTTCGCTGGAGACAGGAGAGCCTGTTGTCCCGCTCTCCAATACCAGTGCCGCGAGGAGGGCGATGAATTTGAATTTGTATCCCACTTCTGACACCAGTGTTGCGGTATTCGCGCCAGCCGGCGTGCTGACGGCCACGTAACTCGAATCGCGGCACGTCGCCCACCGGACGGACAATCCAGTCGTGACCCTCTCGGACTAACGCCGGGAACCAGTCACGGGTGGACCTTTCGGTCTCACCGCGATCGAGCCAATCAGCCCCCGCGTGGGATAGGGTTGCTCGCCAAATTCGACCTACCTAAGTACCCACGCGGAGGGTAGACCGGGCGATCGCACCTCGCCGCAGGTCGACTTCGGACACGGGCCACTTAAGCGACCCGTTCCGTACTATCAGAATAACCGAGCGGTGTTATCGTCGACCTCGACGGTTCGATTAATTATCGGGCGTATTCAGCCCACTACCAACCCTTTACGTGAAGCAAGATGGGGATTCAATGGAGGAAAAGACGAAGCAAAGCGGGAAACAGTTCAACACAAAGCACATTTATTCGCGGCACACGGGAAGCACACATATTCAATTCCACCAAAAGCACACAGAAAAGAAAAACACAATTCAATTTACACAAAAAGCAAATGCAAAAGCGAAAACACAATGCAGAGCTAATACCGACTACCGAGCACACGGCAACACTTATACAATTCTACTTCACAGACGGCGCCGACAACACATACCCAAAACCAAGGAAAAGAATACCCTCAAGGATGAGGCGGGCCTGAGGCCGAGACCGGGTCGCGCCTACCCGTCTGGTGATGAGACGCGGAGCGGCGATGGCGCCTCAACTCCGCGGGCCTCGCGGACAGTGTCTGGTAGGGGGTGGGAAAGGGGCCCCCTTGGTCGCACTATCTCAGCGCGGGGGGAAACAGGAGGGGGTTGCTGATGCTCGGGGTATAGAG
>NC_140978.1:32432843-32520343 GCF_056783735.1 Eptatretus burgeri | reverse complement strand
AACGTGCGGCGGCCGCAGAGAAACTGAGGTGGCCTCAGGGTGGCCCTTCGCCATTTGGCTATATTTTACAGGCCGTAGGGTCGCCGTGGGATTATAGCGTGGAGTTATAACTTTTTTTCATTTCTACGCTCGTCGTAGCAATTCGACAAGCCGAAACAAAAGAACTGGTAAAAAAAAAAAAAAAAAAGAACCCACTCATTACCGTCCGTCTGGCCAGGTTCGCCATAAGGCTCCCCTGTGGTCGCCTTGCGGGCACCTTAAGGCGACCTTGCGTCTGCCTTTAAAATTCTATGGCTGCCGCAGGGACGCCCTAAGGTCACCGTGCGACATCAAATCGAAGACCGTACGGTACCCCCACGTTTTCGGTCACCACAATTTCTAAATACGCCATGCGGCTCCCCGAAAAATAAAAACATATGTGACTGCTACATTGTGTGACCGTGGAAATACTGCGGCCACCCTATAATTGCTAGTGGCCGTAGATTTTGGAGACTCCACGGCCGCCGTGGCAAATGTGACCTCGGCCTAACCGACCGTGGATACCAATAACTCAACGGCGTGACCTAGGGTCCTCCTGTCTATGGGTTAATCGGGTTACCTAATTAATCACGTGATTTAATTACCGGGGAACCACGCCCTCGGTATGCCTTGTCCAAACCGGATCACTCTATCAGATCACTTTTCCGGATCAGATGCAGCTAAGCGACACTGCCAAGGATGTACCGGCTAAAAGGAAGGAATCGTTGGGAATAAAGTCCCGGCTTGAGTAGGATTCGGACCATGCTGGCCCAATGGGAGAAAAGACAAAAATGAGGAGGGAACATTCCTAATGATTATTTATTAACAAGCAAGCCAGGAAAGGCATGTGGCACAGTGAAGATTTATTGGGTATGTAACGCAGGGAAAGAAGAAAAAGGAGAGAGGTGTGGAGTGCGACAATAATACAAGCAACTTACGAAAGCAGACACAGAGCAGACTTGATGTGAGCTTAATAACAGTAACAACAATAATGATATTCTAGACTTACTGAACAGACAGGTGCCAGCACACTCAGACACACACACAGAAAAATAACCCTCAATGAGAAGGGACTTTTGCAGCCAGGGATGGAGGGGGTTGAGGTTATGCTCTAGGTACCTGGGCGTTTTGGGGGAGGGGATGCTCCGGGGTGCGGTACCCGACAGTAGTCGCGTTGTCTCTGGCCCAAGCCGCACGTGTGGAGCTTGTGTTCTGAAAGAGGAGCTTGAGTGGAGAAGGGTGGAGTCCAGAGTGCGAGGGTGGAGTAGTGGGCGGAGACTAGAAGCAGGAGGTGAGGTCGAGGTCATGTGGGTGGAGACGAGAAGCAGGAACACACCACGTGAAAACACCCACGCACACCACACCACCGAGACTGAGGAGCTTCTCCGTCTATTATAGAACCCGTAGCTCGGGGAGGGGATCATGCCGAATTTGTCGTCATCGCCCGAATCAGGCGCTTTGATTGGCCCCGACCCCTCACGTTGTCCGCCAGCTTGGGCCTGGTTTTGGGTAGACGTTGGTGCAGCAGGCAGATTTACCTCAGGAGTGATCGGATGGGAGGGTACCATGGGTTGTGGTGGAAGCTCAAAGCGACAGTCCAACACGTAGCACACATCGTGGATTTTGCCTCAGAAAAGAAAAGCAGAGTTGGAATGAAATTGAGGGGAAAATGATTTAATAACTCTAACTATTAGATCATCGCAACGCACTCCCTGTTGTCCCACTAAACAAAAGGGAGGGAACTATCTACACGTATATTAATGGAATAACTGTCTTGGGACACCTATCTGTTGTATGCATGCGGTTCTGAGAACCGCAACGATATCCATCAGGCTCTCAACTCTGTTTCACTTGTGGGAGTAGTGTGGATGAGAAAAGTGTAGCAGGCACAGGGACTAGAGCGACTCCAGGAGGGTAGTTCTGGGAAACCCCTCCGTTACATGACACATGAATTTAAAGTGGTAGTGAATGCTCTGGTTTGCACCACGGACGAGGGTGATTTCGGTAAACCGCTCCAGTCCATGACGTGTGATACTCTCCTCTTCCCCCTCCCCCCATTTCCAACCCTTTATAACACTTGTATTAAAAGTTTTGGAAAGGTATGTGGTATTCAGGAGTTATTTTGTTCATTATAAAATGCTGTACTAACTGAAAATAATCTTCCCAGCAATGGATGTTCAGATGAAATAAATAAAAAATCCTCAAATATAACCTTTTTATTTACAGTCTTCTTGTTACAATTTGGAACAGATCACACCTCTAAAATGCATATTTTGACATCAATTTTTCAAAACTTTCCGTGAGAGGAAAGGGTGGGGCGCCCCCAGATCCCCCGAGTAAGGAGTCATTTTGCTCGTTACTTTCCTTTTTTCAAAAGTTCTGCAGTTTCACCCATGGTAGCAGCTGCATTTATGAAGATGTCTTTTTTTTTGTCCCTCTGTCGCATTAAGACTTTCATATATTTTTCTTCCATGGCCAGGGATCTTTCTCTATCACTTTCTTTACATTATTTGTTTTTAATCTTTTTGTACTGTGGAGCCTGGTGTTGGCTTAGTGGTAAGGGTGGTGGTTTGGGATCCTCGGTCCTGAGTTCGAGCCCTGCTGGCCAATGAGTTAGCATCAGGGGGGTTGACTCAGCCTGTCATCCTTCCGAGGTCGGCGAAATGAGCACCAGTACACTGGTAATTATTCCTGCGTGTCGAAGGCGACTAAAGGGTTGGCGTCAGGAAGGGCATCCGGCCATAAAAATTGCCACAAGAAAGGGTACCATGATTGGAGCCCGCAAAAAGCTGACCCCTGCGCAGGGAAAAAGGCTTTAAAATGGTGTGATGATGAATCTTTTCGTACTGCTCTTTATCATCTTCAAGCCCTGACTATTTTCAGTTCTTTAACAGTACCTTCTTTTTTCTAACTGCATTTTCCGTGTTTTCCTTTCACCACCAAGTTTACTTTCCAGATTTCTTCCTCCTTGATGTTCTTCCACACATTTCTGTTTTTTTTTATTTTATTAATTTTTTTATTAATTTTTTTTAATTCCACTGGTTCTACCAGTTCCACTGGTTTTCTTTTTTTTTTCTTTTTACCAGTTCTTTTGTTTCGGCTTGTCGAATTTCTACGCGAACGTAGAAATGAAAAAAGTTATAACTCCGCGTTATAATTCCACGGCGACCTTACGACCTGTAAAATATAGCCATACTGCGTAGGGCCACCCTGAGGCCACCTCAGTTTCTCTGCGGCCACCACACGTTTCTGTCAATTCAGAGGGCGTACGGCCGCCGTATCCTCGCCGTAGAGCAAATGTGACTGAGGCCTAAAGTATCGATTGACACACGAGAGATGCTTTCACGATGACTTCCACCGACGAACTGAATGAACAAAGCGCAAAGAAGCGGGTCAAACAGGTGGGGGAGACGCGTGAACAAACATGAACGCTACGTTGTGTTTGGTTTTTTTTAAAATGTATTAGGTTTTTAGGGCAAAATTTTCTCGAAAAAATTGTTCGGATTCCAATTTGTTCAAACAATGGGGCGTTCGGATTCTGGGGCACCACGGTATATTATAGTTATAGTATATTCAGTTATATATATACTGGTATATTTTTATTTCAGTAAAAAAAAGAACTGGTATATATACCCACTCGTTACAGGGGCTGTCACACCTTGACGATTTAGCCAGCGTATGCCGATTTATGAAAAATTTGTCTAAAACGCTGGCACGCGTCGAATACGTTATGGGTAAGTTGTGTATACGTTAAGAGCACGCTGAAAAAGACTGCCATACGTCGTAGTACGCTGGCTTTAATCGTTGTACTTTGCGTTTTGTCCACAAATTTTAGCATGCTTGAAATTTTACGACGTATGCCGGCATATGGCTCACACGTTCCGCATACGCTGGGAATAAGTTGTAGGCACGTTATGCGATCGTTGGCACACGTCGACACACGTTACTTGTAAGTTACTCATAAGTCGAAACACGTCGAGATAATGCTTAGCGTACCCAAAACTTATTTCTAACCTGAGTAACGTGCTTTGAATCTATGAGTAACGTACGTCCAACGCAAGTTGACGTATTTGATTGACGTCTTCCGGACGACCACATAACTTACTGAACGTGTTTCAAATTTACAGCTACCGTATAATGGCATATTGGCAGCGTTTAAAAAAACAAAAACACAACAACATCAACTTCCGATATTTCGTCACGTGCTGTTACGTCACGTCCGATTGCCTCTTCAGTTTGCTCGTCTTATTCTTAGTTCCTCCTCTGTGAATATTTTCTGTTTGAGGATGTTGTCACGTCGACGTCGAAACTTAAAAGCAAATGTCCGAATATCTATCTATAATTCCAGCAATCTGTCTGTTTGTCTGTCTGTCTGTGACCGCCGTTTCTCGACGACTGCCGGTCCGATCTCATTGAAACTCGCCAGGAATATTGCCGGGGACCCGCGGATGTGCCTTTTCGAGGTTTGATATCGATCGGACGAGAGTTCCCAAGTTGCGGCCATTTATCTGTCGACCAATGACAGGATCGGTGCTATGACGTCAATAATGACGTCACAATTAATGTTTATTTGTTTATTATTTTTTTTTTTTGCACGATCGACGGTCCGATCTGATTTAAACTTGCCAGGAATATTGCCGGGGCCCCGCGGATTTGCTTTTCAAGGTTTGATATTAATCGGACGAGCGGTTCCCAAGTTACAGCCATTTATCTGTCGACCAATGACAGGAACGGTGCTATGACGTCACGAATGACATCACAATTGATGTTTATTTATTTATTTTTTATTATTTCTTTTGCACGATTGAAACTTGCCAGGAATATTGCTGGGGACCCGCAGATGTGCCTTTTCGAGGTTTGAGAGAGAGAGAGAGAGGCTGCACCTACGGGCACTCACCTACGGGCACGCACCTACGGACCCGCCCCTACGGGCCTGTACTAGTATTTTAAAATTCGTGATAGACTAAAAAAAAACAAAAAAAAAACAACAACAACAACAACTTCAGATATTTCGTCACGTGCCTTCACGGAGCCAAGGAGAAAAAAAGAAAATGTGCCTTGACGGAGAAAATAAGTTCCGGGTATGCTAAACATTACCTCGACATGTTTCGACTTATGAGTAACTTACAAGGAACTTGTGTCGACGTGTGTCAACGATCGCATATCGTGCCTACAACTTATTCCCAGCGTAGCGGAACGTGTGAGCCATACGGCGAGTACGTCGTAAAATTTTCAGCATGCTTGAAATTTCACGACGTACAAGGCGTATTACGACGTGTGGCAGTGTTTTTCAGCGTGCTCTTAACGTATACACAACTTACCGATTAAAGTATTCGACGTGTGCCAGCGTTTTAGACAAAATTTTCAGAGGTTGGCATACGCTTGCTAAATCGTCAAGGTGTGACTGCGATGTTGACACTTCCAATTCTCAGGCGGTTATGATTTAAATCAGAGAGCAGCAGCTTTTTAATAGGCTACGCCACGTGATCGTCGGCGATACGTGCAGCGCGCTATGCATACGTTAGACTATCGTTGGGCATAGGTTGTGAACGCCGACAACACGCAAATCATTCGTTGGTCTAAGTTATCTATATGTGATTAAAACGTTCTGTGTACGTTGCGAATACGTTATGCATACGTCCAACTCGTTATGAATACGTCAAACTTTTTTAAAAACATCAAAATTTCAGCGTACGCCAACGTTTTACATCCATTTTTATACTGTTACGGCTGTGGAAATTGGCAAACCACCATCCAGGTCCCGTAGGTGAGGTATCTCTAAGTACCTGTGTAGTTAGCTCCGAACCCGTTGTTTAGAGGGAATTAATGTGATTCATTCAGGCTGCATCGCTTTGAGTCAGTCGTTCTTCTTTTTCTATCTTTTATTTCAAACAAAAACCAACAAGGGGCTAGGTGGCTTTTCGCGCCGTTCTTCTCCACGCTTGGTGTGAGGGAGGAGAAGCGGGGTGGGGGCAGCTGGCGCCCGATTGGTGGATGCACGGTGCGACACGGCCAGGGAGGAGGAACGCCCCTCTTCGAGACCTTTCTCGAAGCGCCTCGAAGGGGGGTGGAGAAAAGAACGGGGCGGAGCAACAGGCGGAGCTCCGGGATATAAAAGTCGGAGACTGGTGAAGCAGTTTTGTGGATGCTCTTGCTCGGTGGATATTCTTGCTGCGTGGTTGCTCTCGCTCTCGTCTTCCGGCTCGCTCGTCCTGGTGGCCGCTGGCCTGATCTTTTGTGGGGCAGTTGCAAGACCCCGCTGGCAGGAAGGAGCGTCCGCCATTCCCCTCTCCCGACTTCGGGCATCCACGTTCCCCCCCCCCCACCCCTCTATCCGTGCTGGGATAGCGCCGAACATTCGGTCCGTGGCGTCGAGTGGCCCTCACGTGCAGGCGTGAGGCACGCAGGAGAGGACTCGCCTACCACGCCAGGGAACGGAGTTGCGGCCAGGCGGGACCACGTCGACGGACGTAGGAGAGGGACTCGACGGCCCAAAAGGGAAGTCACCATTTCTTTTCGGGGTTTTTTTGTATGGAACTTGTGGCGCCGTGTCTTGTGAAGTAAAACTGTATAAGTGTTGCCGTGTGTCGGTCTTAGTCGGTTGTAGCTCTGCGTCGTCGTTGCTTTATTGTTTTTCTTCTTGCATTTGCTTTATGTGCATTCTGATCCTGTTTGGCTGTATATGTGTGCTCTCCGTGTGTCATGTGAATAAAGTGCTTGTGTGAAGTTGTTTGTTGTTTCGCTGCATCCTTCCCTTTGTTGAATCTCCATCTTGCTTCACGTAAAGGGTTCGTAGTGGGCTTAATACGCCTGATAAGTAATCGGAACCGTCAAGGCCGACGATAACACCGCTCGGTTATCCCGATAGTACGGAACGGACCGCTTAAGCGGCCTGTGTCCGGAGTCGACCTGCGCGAGGTGCGATCGCCCGGTTTACCATCCGCGTGGGTACTTAGGTAGGTCGAGTTTGGCGAACAACCCTATCCCACGCGGGTGGCCGATTTGGCACGATTGTGGTGAGGCCGAAAGGCCCACCCATGACTGGCTCCCGGCATTAGTCCTAGAGGGTCACGACAGAATTGTCCGTCCGGTGGGCGATGTGCCGCGATTCGAGTCACGTGGCCGATCGCACGCCGGCGGGCGTGAATTCACAACACTGCTGTCAGAGAGCGGGAAAACAAACTCTCCTGTCTCCAGCTAAATTCACGGGAATTGGTCCAGGGGTGAGAGGAGCGACCCCCGATTCCCTCCAAATTACGAGCGATTAAAATTAACCCCTTACGAGAAATAAGATTGAGTCTCAAGGCGAGCGGGTGCCGGGGGTATGAGAAATGTATATGTGTAGTAATGTACAATCCATGGTCCAGGATGGAATCCCCGTGCAGGACATAGGTGTACAGGACGAACTCCCCCAACTGAACCCAGAGCCCGAAATAGGTGCGGCGGCGGCCGCGGTGTATGACACCTCCCCTCCCCCTCTCCACCAAAACCCCCCGATCCTGGCCGAATCGGCTCAGCCGAGTGCACCCGACATGGCCCAGCTATGCGCCATGCTGGCAGGAATGAACGCAAATATGCAGGCAATGAATGCCAAGATGGATGGAAACGCACTCAAAATAGATGGAGTGAACGAAAAACTGGATTACATGAATGCGAAAATGGATGCGAACATGCAAGCATTCAGGAGCGATATGCGGACACTGCGGGGTGAAACGCAGAGCGTGGGGCAATGCCTGCAGGCGGGCATGAAGGCGACAACGGTGGAGCTCAAAATGGCGACGCCACGTGTGGGAGCGAACGAGCTGGAGGGGAGTGCAACGGCTGTCAGGCCCGCGGTGAAGGCGGGAACAAAAAAAATAATTCGGGAGACGTGTTGGGCGAGAAGTGTCAAGGTGACTGAAACTGTGACGCAAGGGGAAAAACTAATCGGGGTAACGGAGACCGAAACGTGTGAGACGAGACACGAGGTGACGACGGAAAGAATAAAATGTATAGAGACACGGGAGATAGAGGATGAATTGGACGGGGTTAGAGACGCGCACACACACACACACACACACACACACACACACACACACACACACACACACACACACACACACACACACACACACACACACACACACACACACACACGGAGTTAGTGGAGGATGATGAGGGTGAGCTCGCGGAACGTGTAGGGACCCGTTGCGAGCAGTTGGATAGCCTCCTTCGGGAACGGAGGGAGCCACTATGCTCCCTTGAGGCGACTCACGACAAGGTGGGTTCGGTCGTGCTTTGCGAGGTCGAGGGGAGGAGTGCTGTGGACGGGGAGGAGTTTGAGAGCTTGGGGGATATAGAGGCCCCGGGAAACCTTGGGGTGGCACAAATCCCCAGTGTGGTTGTCCCTGTGTGTGGTGGTGCAAGGTGTGAGTGCGCCCCCGTGTGTGAGTGGTGTGGTGGCAAGTGTGCCGAAGGGCGTGCTTCCCAGCACGCCGTGTGTGGATGAGGTACCGCGGGTGAGTGCCCCCGCGTGTGAGTGGTATGGTGTGTGTGTGTAAGGTCGCTGGGTGTAGGAGAGCGGTATGAGAGGGAGATGACTGTGGGCATACGTGAGCATGCAGCCGCGTCTCCCGGTGTGAATGTGAGTTTAATGGAGTGCAGTGTGAGCGTCGTGGCACGCGGGAGTGCGTGTGTTAAATGGCGATGGAGACTGCGACAGAGGGGCAAAAGCCGAGTGGCGGCTGTAGTTGGATTGGTAACCGTGCCGGGTTCACCCAGCAGCCAGCGCGCGGTCCGAACCGTGCAACGCACGAGGCCGCCACGTGCTCGCTTGCGGGAGTGAAACCCGGTCCGGAAACGCCAGCATTGGATTTGCTGATCCCGCGGACGGACAAAGTGTAGGCAGGATTACGGATTTGGACCGGATGGGTTCTCCACGTGGGCGTGTGTTAAGCTCCAACGGGCAAAGCACATGTGTTAGCGTGGGGAACCCCTCGAGACGTGAGGCTTGTTTTTTTTTATGCGCCGGGTGACGTCATGGCTGCGTGTATGGTTGGAATCCGGCAGGAGGATAAATCCCTGCCGGATGGTACCGTCCAAGAGGGATGATGGACGCGAACAACTGCCATGACGTCACGCCAAAGGTGTGCGGCTGTGAATTGCCGCGCTGGTGCGCAGGTTGCGAGTTACCGCGCTGGTGCTGCGCAATAAAAAAACAGCAAGCCTCGCTTTTGGGTGAACAGGATTCCTGGGCAAGGGGTGG
Source organism: Eptatretus burgeri (assembly GCF_056783735.1). Taxonomy (NCBI): domain Eukaryota; kingdom Metazoa; phylum Chordata; class Myxini; order Myxiniformes; family Myxinidae; genus Eptatretus; species Eptatretus burgeri. Next base: position 32,511,081 of record NC_140978.1, on the reverse strand, counting down.
ATGATCCCCTTGGCCAGGGCACAGGATGACACTAGTTAGGGGGAAGGGTTAACTTAGTTAGACCGGCTCCATGGGGCAGGGGTAAGTCCTCATGGGGCCCGTGGAATGGATTAGGTAGAGGGATTGTTAGTCAGATTTAGGATGGGAGATGGAAATGATTTTTAGGGGTTTGAGGACAGTGACAGACTGTGGATGTGTAGAGGGGACGTAGTTTAGCAACGTAGTGTTAAATGGAACGTGCTGTAGTTTAAGGGACGACGTGGGAGCACGAGTTAGTTAGGGGATGTAGTTAGAAGGATGGCAGAGTTCAGCGGTGTGCGTGTTGAAGAGTTGGTGAGTTGGTGAGTTGTGTGGAGTCGTGTTGAGTGAGTGAGGCCAGTGGGTCTGTGTGAGTGGAGCGAATGTGGAATGCATGGTGCGATGAGTGATTGGGGGGGGAGGAGTGACTCCCGCCCAAGGGACCCCGGGGTCAGTGTAGTGTGAGTTAGTGGGTTCGTTAAATTGACAAAATGGAAGTGGTTTTGTTGTTGGTGGGAAAGTAGGCTCGAAACCCGTTTGGAGGGGTGCAGGAGCCCTGTTGACGGGCTGGGAGCGTGGCTGCGAAAGGTGAGTATCGCTGAGTGGGTACCCCGGGCACCAGGCTAGTTGGCCGTAGTAGGCCAAGGGCCCATGGGGGGCCGGGATAGCGTAGTGGGCACGGGTGCACCTGAATGATGCGGGAGCCCGGGGTGCCATTTGCCACGTGGGCAGTGTTGTGGGCACGGGTGACCCTCGAAAAGGGGCCTGGGAAGCCAGCCTGCCACGTGAGCGTTTCAAGGGAGTTGCCATGGAGGGCACTCCCCGGTGTTGAGGGAGCTGGTAGGCTCGGAGGCAGTGTAGTGCCTGGGGGTGCCATCGTCGGAGAATCGGCAGAGGGTAATGCCTGCCAAGGGGAGCCACACGTCCCAGCCATGAGACCGTGTGAGTGCACGGGAAGAAAATTGGGGGGCGAGGCCCGAAATTGCAAGGACACCAACACAGGCGACGGGAATCTGGGTTGTTAGAACCAATAGTTTAAGCGTGAGGCGCTTGTTGAAAGCCCCGGGGTAGTTTAACAGTTAAATGGATAGGGTAGATTAGGAAGTGTGCCCCTCCGCACCATCCATCCCTTTGCTCTCGTTGTGGGCTGCTGGACCCACTTTGGGTTAGATCGCTGAAGTCTGGGGAGGCCATCTTGAGGCTTGATTTGGGCCTCGACACAGGACACTAGCTCTCCCTTCTTTTCCTCCGGGAAGGGAACATAGGGGTTGGGAGTAGGCTAGTTGACGAGATAGGTTAGCCGAACAAGGACGATAAAGGGGGTTAGGGGACGAATTATAGTGGGGAGGAATAAAAATTAAAAAAAATTAAGCTGGGGCTAAATTGGGTTTGACAAATTAAGGTCGTGCGTATGGACAGTGACAGGCAAAGGCAATAGGTTGGGAGGGAGACTGTAGGGTAGGTCCGAGCCCGCCTTCCGAGTGGCCAGCACCACCGCCCTCCCTTCACTGAAAGGCAAAGGCTGGCCAACTTCGTCTGCGGCTGTGTTTCAAGGCCTGTGCCGGCCAGTTCGTCTGCCGGCTGTGTTTTCCTGCAGCGGCCCTGTTCTGACAGCTTTGTATGCCTGTCCACCTTTGCCATGCCATGCCCACTGCCCACATCATCAGTTTGCCCCCGTTCAATTTTGCTTTGCCCCCCCCCCCCTGTTCATTTCCATGTGCGCCAGGATCAAGGCAACAGTTTGCAAGCTCCAAGAACTGTCCTGTTGGCAGCTACAACACGGGCCTGCACCAGCAGCCCGTGCACCGTTGTTTGTTTGCGTCCATCCATCCATCCATCACTTGTGCTCATTGCGTGTGCCACTTGAGCTGGCACAGAGACTGCGCTTGTGCAGCCCATGCACCGTTGTGGTTCACTGGGTTCATTTTAAAAGGGGGAGGCCTTGGACTGCGTGTGAGCATCCGGCCACGTTCCCTATCACCTGCATTGCGTGAGCCAGGGACTGCATGCGAGCAGCCTGGCTTCCTGTGAACTGCTTTTCTTTTTGCAGAGTCCATTGATCCTGGGCCATGGTTTAGTCTAAAATTTGTAAGGTTAAGATGTACTGTAAATATGAGTGTGCCCCCGGCATGTCTGTCTAGCGCCGGCAATTTTATTTAAGTCGTCAGTGTGAGTGGGTTTGTTTTGTTAGTTACTCAGCCCTCAGGTTATTTATTTTGGGGACACGAATACCATGAATGTCGCACTCAGGGATCTGAAGGTAAAACGTACTAGGGGAGAACTACACATGATGGCACACGAGCATTTGACGACTCGGGACGAGTCTGTAAAAATGGGGAGGGGGTAGTGTTACGGCTGTGCAAATTCCCAAACCACCATCCAGATCCCGTAGGCGAGGTATCTCTAAGTACCTGTGTCGTTCTCTCCGAACCCGTTGTTTAGAGGGAATTAATGTGATTCATTCGGGCTGCGACGCTTTGAGTCGGTCGTTCTTCTTTTTCTATCTTTTATTTCAAACAAAAACCAACAAGGGGCTCGGTGGCTTTTCGCGCCGTTCTTCTCTGCGCTTGGTGTGAGGGAGGAGAAGCGGGGTGGGGGCAGATGGCTCCCGATTTAGTGGATGCGCGGTGTGACGTGGCCAGGGAGGAGGAACGCCCCTCTTCGGGACCTTTCTCGAAGCGCTTCGAAGGGTGGTGGAGAAAAGAACGGGGCGGAGCAACAGGGCGGAGCTCCGGGATATAAAAGTCGGAGACGGGCGAAGCAGTTTTGTGGATGCTCTTGCTCGGTGGATATTCTTGTTTCGTGGTTGCTCTCGCTCTCGTCTTCCGGCTCGCTTGTCCTGGTGGCCGCTGGCCTGGTCTTTTGTGGGGCAGTTGCAAGACCCCGCTGGCGGGAAGGAGCGTCCGCCATTCCCCTCTCCCGACTTCGGGCATCCACGTTTCCCCCCCCCCCTTCTATCTGTGCCGGGATAGCGCCGAACACTCGGTCCGTGGCATCGAGCGGCCCACACGTGCAGGCGCGAGGCACGCAGGAGAGGAGTCACCTACCATGCCAGGGCACGGAGTCGCGGCCAGGCGGGACCACGTCGACGGACGTAGGAGAGGGACTCGACGGCCCAAAAGGGAAGTCACCATTTCTTTTCAGATTTTTTTTTGTATGGAACTTGTGGCGCCGTGTCTTGTGAAGTAAAACTGTATAAGTGTTGCCGTGTGTCGGTCTTAGTCGGTTGTAGCTCTGCGTCGTCGTTGCTTTATTGTTTTTCTTCTTGCATTTGCTTTATGTGCATTCTGATCCTGTTTGGCTGTATATGTGTGCTCTCCATGTGTCGTGTGAATAAAGTGCTTGTGTGAACTTGTTCCCCGTTTCGCTGCGTCCTTCCCTTTGTTGAATCTTTATCTTGCTTCACGTAAAGGGTTCGTAGTGGGCTTAATACACCCGATAAGTAATCGGAACCGTCGAGGCGGACGATAACACCGCTCTGTTATCCCGATAGTACGGAACGGACCGCTTAAGCAGCCCGTGTCCGGAGTCGACCTGCGGCGAGGTGCGATCGCCCGGTTTACCATCCGCGTGGGTACTTCGGTAGGTCGATTTTGGCGAACAACCCTATCCCACGCGGGTGGCCGATTGGCACGATCGTGGTGAGGCCGAAAGGCCCACCCGTGACTAGCTCCCGGCGTTGGTCCGAGAGGGTCATGACAGAATTGTCCGTCCGGTGGGCGACGTGCCGCGATTAGACTCGCGTGGCCGATCGCACGCCGGCGGGCGCGAATTCGCAACAATACGTTGCCATTGCTGGCTAAAACTTCAAGGTGTGATAGGGCCTTAACGTCCGTCTGGCCGCACGTTCGCCTTAGGGCCCGCTGTGGTCGCTTTGCGGGCACCTTGCGTCTGCCTTGAAAATTCTATGGGCTCCGCAGCGACACCCTAAGGTCACCGTGCGACATCAAATCAAAGACCGTACGGCACTCCCACGTTTTCAGGCTCCACAATTTATAAATACGCCGTGCGGCTATCCGAAAAATAAAAACATATGTGACTGCTACATTCTGTGACCGTGGAAATACTGTGGCCACCGTATAATTGCTGGTGGCCGCAGATTTTGGAGACCCCACGGCCGCCGTGGCAAATGTGACTTAGGCCTAAGGAACCACACTGTGCATATCGAAGAGTTAGAAGCCAAAGCAAGGGTGGAGTGTGTGGAGATAAGAAAGGAATTAGAAAAAAAAGCTTCTGAGTTGTGGAAACACCAAAACAAAGAGACGGGATTACAAAACGAGCTGAGGATGTTGAGAGAGAAAAGAAAGAGAGCGGAGAATGATACGTTAAGGAACCACACTGTGCAGATCGAACAGTTAGAAGCCAAAGCAAGGTTGGAGTGTGCGGAGATGAGAAAGGAATTATGGAAAAAAGCTTCTGAGTTACAGAAACACCAAAGCAAAGAGGGAATTGCAAAACGAACTGAGGATGTTGAGAGGAAAGGAAGATAACGGAGAATGAAACGTTAAGCAACCACACTGCAGATCAAACGGCTGGAAGCCAGAGCAAGACTAAAGAAGAGGAAACAAGAAAGAGTAGTGAAAGAGCAACGAATGAAGCAAAAAAAGGAGATTAACCAATTGAAGGAAACCCCGAGATTGGAGAAGGAAGAACATGAGAGACAGTGGGAGAGGAAACAAGGAAGAGTCGTGAAAGAACAACGAATTAAATGAAGCGGGAAAAGGAGCTTGGCCAGTTGAAGGAAACTATGAGATTGGAGAATGAAGAGCATGAGGAACGGTGGGGTAGAAAACAAAAACAATATGAATTTGAAATTAACCAACTCAAGGAGAGAGCAAAGTTAGAGTCCACGGAGATGGAAAAACTCTGGAAAGATAACGAACAACTCAAAAAGCTCGAAGAGGAAGAACGACTCAAATGGAGCCAGGAAGTAGAACACCACAATAATAGGGGATGTGTGACATCACCACAGGGAGGAACGTTAGTGGTGCGGGACTTGATTGACATCACTCGTCGGATGAAACAACAATTCGGGCAAACCCTGAAAATGGAGACTGGAAATAATAACGGGAGCCCGGGTGACTGAAACGTGTAAGACGAGACACGAGGTTACGACGTCCGAAAAAATCAAAAGAGACGAAAAGCCAGGAAGAGACTGAGGTAATGAACGAGGTCACGGAAACTGAGACGCGGGAGATGGAAACGGTAGAGGAGAGACGACACGATAAAGACGGGGTGAAAGACGAGCACACGCACATGGAGTTAGCGAGGGACAATGGGGGTGAGCTGGTGGAATGTGTCATGACCCGGTACAAGCAGCAGGATAGCCTTCATCAGGAATGAGGGGAGGGAATATTCCCCCTTGAAGCGGATCGCAACCAGGTGAGTCCGGTCGAGCTTTGCGAGTTAAAGGGGGCGAGTGCTGTGAATGGGTACACGGAGCTTGGGGGGTATGGACGCCCCGGGACCCCTTGTGGTAGCGCAAATCCCCAGCGTGGTTGTTCCGGTGTGTGTGGTTTCGAAAGGTGTGCTGAAACGTGCGCATAGCGTGAGTGAAAGGCCTTGTGTGAAAGAAACCGCATGTGTGAGGTCGCGGTATGAGAGTGAAATGGCGGTTGGTATGCGGGAACACGCAACCGCATGCCTGAGTGAAAGTGTCGTGGAGAGGTGTGTGTGCGTCAGGGCACGTGGGAGCGTGGGTGTGAAATGGCGACGACGACGGCACCAGACGAGGGACAAAGGCCGAGTAGTGGCCGTAGCCGTTTCGAGGACCGCGCCGGGTTTGCACACCAGCTTGCACGGGGTCTGTGCTTTGCTATGCACGAGGCCGCCACGTGTGCGCCTGTGCGAGTGAAATCCAGTCTGGAAACGCACGCGGTGGATGTTAGCGGATCCCGCGGACGGACAGAAGCTAGGCTGGGATAGTGAATTTGGAACGGATGGGTTCTTCAGGTGAGCGTGTGTGTAAAGCTCCGACGAGCCGAACGCATGTGCTCACGTGGGAAACCCCTCGAAACGCGAGGTTTGCTTTGGATGCGCAGGGTGACGTCGTGGCTGCATGGTTGGAATCCGGCAGGAGGGGAATCCCTGCCGGATGTTACCATCCGAGAAGGGACGAGGTGCGCGAAGCGCAAACTGCTGCCATGACGTCACGGGGAAAGAGCGCAGGTTGCGAGTTGCCACGCTGGTGCGCGCATAGAAAAAAGAGAGAAAAGCAAGCCTCCCCGTTTCAGGTAAACAGGATTCCCAGGCAGAGGGTGGAAGACCCCTTTGCTGGGGCACAGGAATGGAACTAGTTTGGGGGATGGGTTAGTTTAGTTAGACCGGCTTCATGGGGCAGGGATAAGTCCTGATGGAGCCCGTGGAATGGATTAATTCGAGGGACGTCAGTTGAGATTTAGGATGGGAAATGGGAACCATAATTTTTGATTTTTGGAGACAAAGACAGAGTTTGGATGTGTAGTGGGGATGTAGCTTAGCTACGTGGATTAAATGGAACGTGCTGTAGTGTATTGGATGACAAGGGAGTTAGGGGATTTCGTGAGAAGAATGGCAGTATTCAGCGATGGGTTGAAATGGAAAATGTACTTGATGAGTGAGTGAGGGCCAGCGGGCCTGTGTGTTATGGAGTGAATGTGAAATGCATGGTGTGATGAGTGATTGGGGGGATGAGTGATTCCTGGGGGTCAGTGTAAAGTGAGTTAGTGGGTTAGTCAAATTGACAAAATGGAGGTCGGTTTGCTGTTGGTGCGAATGTAGGCTCGAAACCTGTTTGGAGGGTTGCATGAGTCCTGTTGACCGGCTGAGAGCGTGGCTGTGAACGGTGAGTATCACCTAGTGGGTACCCAGGGCACCGGGCTAGTCGGCCGCGGTAGGCCAAGGGTCCAAGAGGGGCTGGGATAGCGTTGTGGGCAGTGTCGTGGGCACGGGCACCCAGGGAAAGGGCCCGTGGCGCCAGCCTGCCCCGTGAGCATCGAGGGGGAGTAGCCAGGGAGGGCACTCCCCAAGTTTTAGGGAGCTGGTGGGCTTGGAGGCAGTCGCAGGGCCCGGGGGTGCCGTAGTCGGAGAATCGGCAGAGGGTAGTTCCTGTCAAGGGAGCCACGCGTCCCAGCCACGAAACCGTGCAAGTGCACGACGGAAAATTTGAGGGCAAGGCCCAAAATTGTGAGGACACCAACACAGGCGACAGGAATCATGGTTGGTAGAACCAGTAGATAAAGCGACAGGTGCTTTTGGAAAGCCCCAGGGTAGTTTTGGTGTAATAAATGTTAGGGTAGATAGAGAAGTGTACCCCTCCGCACCATCCATCCCTTTGCTCGTTGTGGGCGCTGGACCCACTTTGGGTTAGATCGCTGAGATCTGCGGAGGCTATTCTGAGGCTTAATTGGGCCTCAAGACAGGACGTGAGCTCTCCCTTATTCCCCTCCAGGAAGGGAACATAGGGGTTGGGAGTAGGCTAGGACATGGTAGGTTAGCCGGACAGAGACAATAATGGGGGTTAGGGAGACGAGTTGTAGAAGGGACAATAAAAAAATAAAATAAAACAAAAAAATATGTTGGGGCTAAATTTGTGTTATGCAAATTAAGGGAGTGGGTATGGACAGAGACAGGCAAAGGCGATTGGTTGGGAGGGAGACAGTAGGGTAGGTCCGAGCCCACTCCAGACTGGTCGGCACCACCGCACTCCCTCCACCAACCTCCAGAACGAGACAAGAGGCCGGCCAGCTTCACCTGCTGGCCTGTTTTGCTACAACGGCCTGTGCCGGCCTTGCCATGCCTTGCCATGCCTTGTCTGCCTGCCTTTGCCTTGACCGCTTGCCTGCTAGCCTTTGTGTTTGCCTTTGCCCCATGTCCATCCATCACCATGTGTGCCAGGATCATCGAGCGAGCTGCAGGGACTGCCCTGTAGGCAGCCGCGTCACGGGACTGCATTGGGCAGCCCGTGCACTGTGTTTGTATCCATCCATCTGCACACGGGGAATGCATTGATGCAGTTCGTGCACCACTCATTTTGGTGCTTGAGTCAGTGCCCATCCAGTGTTCTGCAGGGACTGTCCTGCATGCAGCCGCACATGGGGGCTGCGTTGGTGCAGCTCGGGTGCGGCTTGTGTTCATACCTGCCTTTGTTTCATGAGCCAGAGTCTGCAGTCGGGCAGTCTGGCTCCCTGCTTCTGAAATGGCCTGTGGGATGGCGCATAGCCGCCGGGTTGGGGTGAGGTACCTCCAGCAGCTGAAGACATAAAAAGGTTCATTGACAGACAACGGGGCCTTTTGAACAGGCCCCGAAGACATCCGACCTTCAGCTGCAAAGCGCTCACCCTCAAAATACCGTTGACATTGCTATGTGCCTTTTCCCACAGAGTCCATCAGTCCTGGGCCATGGTTAGTGTAAATTTATGAGTTAAGGTAAATTGTACATGAGTTTGCTCCCCCTGCATGTTTGTCGTAGTGCCGGCAATTTAGTTAAGTCGTCTGCATGAGTGAGTTTGTTTAGTTAGTTACTCAGCCCGTAGGTTATTTACTTTTGGGACACGTATACACAAAATGTCGTACTCAGGGATCCGAAGATAAAACGTACTATGGGAGAACTTGCACATGAAGGCACACGAAAATTTGACGACTCGGGACGAGTCTGGAAAAAGGGGAGGGGGGTAGTGTTACGGTTGTGGAAATTCACAGAACACCATTCAGGCTTCCCAGAGATCAGTTATGTCGGTAAGTCTGTGTTCAGATAGATTTCCCCACCGATGTCTAAAGGGATTATTCGTGTAACCGGGCTGTGATCTTTGAGGTAGTGTTTTTCTTTTGCTATCTTTATTTTGAACCAACCGCCTCTCAACCACCACAACCACCACAACCACCACAACTGCATCTCAACCACAGCCACCTTCTCCACATCCGCATCTCAACAACCACAGCCACCTTCTCCAGAACCGCCTTCACAACAACCATCTTCTCCACAACAACCACCTTTACCACAACGACATCGTGCCATCTCCTAAACCACATATCCTCACAACATAACCAACAACGAACAGCATCGCCTCACCTTCATCTCCATTGCGCCGCCATCTTTGCGCCAGCCATGGCGAGTTCCCCACGAACGGCATCGCCGCCGACAGACGCAGGGGTTCCCTGTTGGGACGGGGGCTGGTGATTTCAGCAACGTCCGCGTGGGGCTGGTGATTCCTGCAACGTCCGCTTTGTTCGAGTTTCGCGACAATTCGGATCAGGATGCCAGGAGGGCGGAGCCAACGGGGGGGGGGGGTCAGAGGTCGGAGGGGAGAGATCAAAACCTCGCCTCACAGACTCCATATAAAGGCGCGCAGAAACGCCAAGAGAGTTCAGTTGAAGTCTGAGTCCAGTTGAAGTCGGTTGGGAGCTGAAGAAGTCTGGGTTCGCCGTGGAGCTCGCTTGAAGAGATTCGGTCTGCGGCCTGTGAGGAGTCGCGTGATGAGCAGGCAGTCGGGATCGTCGCAGCGGAGCTTGGAGTGCAGCCTGCCGTGCCATGCTGAACTGTGGGTCGCTGGAGCGCAGCTGGAGAGGAGTCGCCAACCAGTGGCAAACAGTCCGAGGTGATCGGGCCCCAGGACAGTCTGAACGATGCTGAGGAACGGGCGGACTCTTAAGAGAGCATCAACTCTAAAAGAGCAAAGGCCCGTTCATTCCTCTGAGGCGTTGTCGACTAGGCCCGATCGACCAGGCCGCATGACGAGGCCTGGGCCGAGCCACGGTCAGGCCAGCTGCCGTGTGGACGGGATGCCGAGGAGCGCCCAGCGAGTCACCACGAAGGTGACAGGTAACCAACCCGGCCTCTCTCGGAGCTCTTGCGGTCTTCACAGCTCCGTGAACTATGAAGATCCACGAGGTCCAGTTCTTGCCCTTTTCTTTCCTGGGGTTTTCTTTGAATGAATGTTGTGGTGCCGAGTCCGTTAAGTAGAACTGTTAATAAGTAATTGTACATAATAAATAGACCAACGGTTGTAGTGCTTCTTGTCGTGCTTTTGTTGATTGCATTGCTTTTCTTTGCCTTGCATAAATGCATGCGTGTTTGCCTTGAATATTTGCATGCATATTTGCCTCGCCTAATTGTATGCGTGCATGCCTGCATACGTGCTATAATAATAAATGTCCTTGTGTGAATGTTGACCTGTTTGTTGCATCCTTTCCCTCGATTGAACTGCCATTATGAAGTTCAGAATATAGTTGGTTCTTAATAAACCGATAAGAGAATCGGGTCCGACGGGCTTGGCGATAATCCGCTCGGCAATCGCAACCGGAGCGAGCTGCTTAAGCGGCTCGTTTCCGTACGAGTTCCGTCGAGGTACAATCTCTCGGTAGTCTGCCCGCGCGATTAATTAGGTAAATCGACCTTTCGGCGATCGTAACCTGTAGCGCGGGTAGAGTATTGACAAGGCTGTGGTGTGATTAAAACACACCCGTAGCTGGATTTCGGCATTGTTCCGAAAGCTGCGACTAGGTTTGCCCGTTCGGTGAGCGAGAGCGGCCGTCATTGGCTAAAAGCGGTTGCCCACACGCCGACGGACGGGAAACTACAATACAGTAATACCTTGACATACGAGTTTAATTATTTCTGTGACCGAGCTCGTAACTCGGTTTGCTCGTATATCAAAACAATATTCCCAATTGAAATTATTTAAAATACCATTAATCAGTTCCAGCCCCCCAAAAAACACCCTAATTTCTTTGTTACGTAGTTTTAACAATGAGAAATGTATTTATAATTAATACAAAACATAATACAAAGATAGTAAAATAGAATATAAATAAATAAACTGGTTTTATAAAGTGTATTTACCTTGGAGATGAGACGACTTCGGCTTACGGAAGGTGGAGGTGGTGGCAGTGGTGGCAGAGGAGATTTGAAGGTCTCATCACATGTTATCGCTAGACGTAATTAATACAATTTTTTTATTTTTTTTTATTCACTTTATCGCTAAACTTAATTGCTACAATTTTTTTTTTACATTTTATTTTTTTAATTCTCTTTGCTGTTACACTTAATTGCTACAATTAAGTGTAACGACCCTTTATTGTAATTAATTGCTTAATGACCCTACTCAACGAGATAACCAAGAGAAATGAACGAGTGAGTGGTGGGAGATGCGCTTGTTCGCTTGCTCGGCTGCGCGCGTCTCAAAGCTCTCTCCACTCGTAACTCGGATCTAGACTCGTAACGCAAAGCAAAAAATCATCCGAGCAACGGCTCGTAACTCGGAATACTCGTAAGTTAGTGCACTCGTATGTCAAGGTATTACTGTATATGTATATATATATATATATATATATATATATATATATATATATATATATATATATATATATATATATATATATATATATATATATATATATATATACACACACACACACATATTTGAGGACATTATGATTGTAATGGGTACAAGGGTATTATATAGAAACATGCTGCCTGTCCTTTATATCTTTGGAATGCTATTTCTGTAGGAACAAGGTAGCCAAGGTGCAAATTCTGCCGGAGCAGCTGCAATCACCGTGCCTCTCCTCGATTAGCTGTGCTTCTCTACGTGGATTTTCTTGTACCTCGAGCAAGCCTCACTCCTTGTATAGAGTAAGTATGCGTTGCACAGTCTTGCAGGCTGTATACTCAGGGAGAAAGTGTGCAACAATAGAGGAATAACAAACCTAATTGTTCGCATGATTTATTGCTTGGCTACTTCCTCCTTCCTTTTTTTTATCCCCTGCCGCGTGGCGGAAGGGGGATATTGTTGTCACCCAGGTCGTCCGGCTGTCCTTCCATCTGTCCGGGCGTCAACATTTATAGCTGTGAGTGCGATGACTCATTAACTGTTCACCATATCGATTTGAAATTTGGGTCACAACATGTACCACCTGAAAAGGAAGAACCCTATTGATTTTGGGCATGGCCGGATTCAAGATGGCCGACTGGGGCGGCCATCTTGGAAAAAAAAGCTTTTTGTAATAAATGGAAAACCGCTTATCTGATTTCAATTTATTTTTGGTTACTACGTTCCTTACCCCTGGGGAACTTTTTCGAGATGATGACCAAATGGTGTCTTGTTTCCAATTCACCTCCCTCATTATCTGGAATATGTAGACCTTTTTCATTCAATGGTGGGGGATTCCCCATCTCTGATGGTATATATTTTTTTCCTGTCATCTTCAAAGACTTTTCTTCTGCTTTTAGTATTCTCTCACATTAATATTCCAAACATACAGTATTTTAGCTCTTTCCTTCAAAATAGACTGTTACCTGGAAAATGAGGAGGGATCCATAGTTGGACTGGTAAGCGTAGTATGGTCCGTGAGTTCCATATAGGTTACATTGCCATGTAACGGATCTGTTGGAGCAAGTCGCTTGTTGCACGTGACTGAGGCAGCAGCATATGTAATTTATAGACAGGGTGGATATTATGTATTTGCGAAACCTCTTGTTTGTTGGTGGGGCTCTGTGTGGACGTATTATAGCAGAGGCACATGTGTCACAGGAGTGCAACAAGGCAGATTCCGATCTATCTGGCCTGTTTGTGCCAGTCATTGTGGTGCAGTGGGCTGTCGAGCTCAGAAGAAAAGATGTACGTTTATTTTTTATCGGTGCCGCCCCCTTGGTTGGGACCCGGGAAAAAAAACTCCGCCGAGGAAGAAGGGTAGAAGCTCGGTCAACTCGTATGCATGGGGGTGGAGATGAGAGAGTCCACCAGAGAATGTCCAGCGGAGACTCAACCAAGAGAGGCTCATGTGTGATGATGGAGACCTTGCTTGGAGGAGATGCCTCATGGGTAATTGACCCAAGCTGGGATCACCCTGCGGTTTTGGAGTGCCTGGAAGAAAAAGGAGAAAAGGGCACCACTTGGCCAAGTTGAAGGTCTACCCATCACCAGCCCTGCTCCTTACTGGTTCTCCTTTCCTTCCTCGTCTCGAAAGTGGACACTATTGAGCCCTGTATTCACCCTGCGCATCGTAGAGAAAAGGGAAGTCCCGCCTGCATTATTGTGTCGTCATATAAGTGCAATTTGTGGCCTCTCGTGGGTGAGGATTTGAGCTTTTATTTCTTCTCATTGTATACAAGTTTGTGGGCAAATCTCCTTTTTGTGTCTGTATGACTCGCATGGTTTGTTCTGTTATTGTAGCGTCTTGTTGACCCTCTTCCATGTGCTTTTCATTGTTAAAAAATAAATCCTTTAAAAGGTAAGAAAGTGTGTGTCAGCCATTTGCTTTCCTTTTTTGTTTGCTGTCGTTTCAGCTCATTTGGGCGACCTTGGGGAATGATAAAAGTAAGGTAATATTGAACGTAGTACCTTTTTAAATACAGCTTGGACCATCTCTCTGGACGTAAGGTCCTGGCTCTGAGTAATTCCACATTAATGGGTACTCGGACGCGACAATACCTTTGAAGTTTACCAATCTTACCTTACCATGGTTATAACCTTTTTTGATACGGACCCGAGTTCTAAATGTTTCACCGCATGACCACGAATGCTGATCCACCTTGACTCGATCGATAAACCTTTTGGATCATCTTCAGAAACTAATCTTGCCATCAGCACCCTGATCTGTTTGTGAACATGTCTGCTAATGTAAACATCGCCGATACTTTGAAGATTACGTTGTTGTTCCAGTTGCGTCATGTCTTGAATGCTTTGTTTTCTTCTTTCCCCTTATCATTCAACTTCTTATTTGCCTCTTCCCCCACCCCCTCCCAACCCCCAAATCACTCCCTCTGTTCCACCTTTGCAGCAGAGGAAATTTTGCTGTGCCTGCATCACTTATTGGCCGAGTTGGCTGTACGCATTGTACGATGCCGTAAGTGCAACTATTTCTGTTTGACATCTTTGATTGTAGACAATATCATTTGCAGATATAGTGGAGGGGCCAAGAGCCAAAAATTTAGCTTGACCCCTCCAGACTTTAGAACAAGGCAAATTAGGTATCGTTGGATTCGTTAGGATGTCTACTTTGTGAAAAACGATGTTTTATAGTCAGATTCTAATTAAAACATGGCCATTTAACCCATAAGATGCATAAAAATTGAGAATTTTGAAATATCTTAATAATTGCTATTTTGGCACTTACAAAGATTGAAAACTTGGTAACATCCCATTAATTCCTTTCTGCCAAGTACATTCTCACAATATTTGGGGTTGAAATCCACTTTAATGGTGTTTTGGACCCCCAAATACCCCAAAATTAGGGGTTTTACCAATTTTTTTTTTTGCCATTTTTGAGTCCAAAGATTTGATGCAGTACCCCTCCCCCACATTAGAACAAAACAAATCTAGTCTCATTTGATTTGTATGGATGTCAACTCTATGAATATTGATGTTTGATTTGCATATTTTAATACTAACATGGTTAATTAACCCCCTGTTTGCAAAAAATAAAAATCCATAATTTTTGGATTTCTCCTTAATTTCTCATTGTAACTGCACACTTACGTAGCTTTAAAGGGTACAACTTGATAGATGTACTGCTGCCGTAATAATTACTCGTAGCGTCTTTTGGATCAATAACGAACACAGACTCGTACTTTGTCTTCAGTTATACAAAGAAACCCTTGCGCAAAACGTTACATTCATTGTTACTTTATCACTTTCTAATTGTGTATGTGTGTGTGTGACCTCAAACGTTTTCCTTGCAGGTTCAAGAAAGTATGGAACCACCAGAAGAACCCCCTCAGAAGAGGAGAAGAACGAGTCTTTTCGAATGCTGCGTATTTTGTGAGACTTCATTATCCAAAATCCAAGCTGATAACCCAGTTGTCCAGAATCCTACAGTCGAAGGATTGAAATCCATTCTGAAAGCTGCCGAACTTCGTAAAGATGGTGTCTATGATCGGCTGTTTCCAGTGAAAAACAACATCCTAAAAGGAGAGACTTATAAAATTCCACCAAAAGTGCAGAGCAAATTATACGAACAAGAGAAATATCCAGATAGCCGAAAGAAACACTGGTTCATGTGCTGACGGTGTCACTGACGATGGCGCAACAGGTAGTGGCCCTACGGTCGGACCGTCTCGTCTCCGGCGATATGACGCGTCGCAATTTGACATTCGATCAGGCTGTTTCATATGTGGGAAATCGCATAGCTGGAAGGAGAAACTGTCGAACATCTCAACTGGGACGGGGAACACCACACGGCAAAGAGTGCTTAATGCAGCCATTCAGAGAAGCGACGATGAGATTCAAATGCGAATGCTGTCAAACACTGACTTGTTTGCAATTGATGCAAAATATCATCGCTCTTGCTATTCGCATTACATCTCGCTTAACCATTAAAGCTGCCAGTGCTCGGGCTAAGGTTGATAAATCTGACAATGCGTGTGCCTTCAAAAGTTTGTGTAAGGAGATTGAAGAGACTGTCCTGTCCAAAACCATCTCTATCACAACCGTGTCTGTCCTGAATGAATGATTGGTCGCTATATCAGCAGAGGTCAACTCTCAAACCAATGAGTCTTGTACTACATGGAGATTGAAGGAGAAATTACAGAAGCATTTCGGAGACAGGATTTCATTCATTGTCCAGCCTGGGAAGTCTGATCTTGTATGCTCAGGGGATATCACAGTTGCCGAGGCCTTGAAACACGTTGTGAGGCTACAACTGCATGTAAATGAAATTGGTGAATGTGAACTCGAATCCTCTGATGATGTCGATTCAGAAGAGGACACTGTTGTCTTGCATTAGGCAGCTGGTATCATCAGGAAATGTATCGGTGACATTACATTTCAATCTGATCGTTATGATTCTAGTGGAAATATGGAGACAAAAAAGTGCAAGGACTTTGTTCCAAATCGTTTGTATGATTTCATTGCATTGTGTACTTCAAAGAAAGACTGACAGTGCTACAAGCTATGAATCTGAGACTGACATGGGAAACATTGAAATGAGAGTTCTTGCAATATGTCACAACATGATTTCTCTAGTTTGTAAAATCCATACCCCAATAACATTTGGTTTAGGTGTCAAGCTGCACCACGACCATGGTAGTCGAGAACTGATAGATGACCTGTCCTCTCTTGGACACAGCATATCTTATGATTAAGTGTGTAGATTCCTCACTGCCATTGCTTTGGACCAGCTGTCAACCAAGTCTGACGTTCATATACCACGTGACATTTCTGTCTATGATCCTGAGAATGTTATTAAGGACACTGTCGATGCCGCAATTGACAATTTCGATCAAAATGAACAGACAATAGATGGAAAGAACACTACACATTCAATGGCTGTGGTGTTGTATCAAAGGTCCCCTTGGCCAGAAGAAACACCTTGCATTCCAAGATGAAACCTAAAAACCCTAGATGCACAGAGCTGTGATGAGGATGAAATCAAACACCACAACAAACCCCATACTAAACCAGAACCATGTGTGAAATGGGAAGTCAAATAACTGGATAAGTCTGTTTGCGATGTGGTACGAAAAGACGTGATTTGGGAAATGGCCCGTGCAAGTGCCCCTGAAACCTCACATGTTCCGGCTTGGGGTGGATTCAATTCTCTAGTTAGCGAGAGAGAAATTCCACTGTCTCGAATATGGTATCTCTCATTCATTAATGCGCCACCCTCTGACTTCTCTACGATCTACATGACTTTGCTCAAATTGGTTGAAATTGCAACTGCATTGGGACAAGAACATGTTCTGGTCATTGCTGACCTGGCAATATATAGCAAGGCTGAACAGATTCTCTGGACTGAGTCAGATCCCTTGGCTGGTCGAGTGACGATGAGGCTTGGTGGGATGCATCTCACTATAGCTTTCATAGCGAGTATAGGGAAGCTGTTTAGCGATGGTGGTCTCCACAACATGCTGACAGTACCTGAAGTGTATGCTGATGCGTCCGTGAGTTTGATGTTGCAAGGGAAGCAGTATGACAGAGGTCTAAGAGGAATCAGACTGGTACACGAAGCACTGTTTCACTTGTTTCTATCAGCTGCCGAAACCTTTGCAATGAAAAACAAGTTGCCCTGGTTGGATGATGAGACCACACACTTCATTGCAGATCTAGAGAATAACTTCAAAATGCAATCCCCAGAAGCCTGCACTGCTGTGTGTCAGGAGATTGAAATGCGCTTGTCATCCTTTCTTCTCAGTACAATGAAGAAGTTCAAAGACACAGGAAGAGAACAATCAGCAACATTCCGTAACTGGATTAGCTTTCTGGATGCTGGTGCCACCCTCTTGAAGTTACTTCGGGCAGACCGTGAGGCTGATTTTGCAATGCACCTTACCGCCGTCCTTGAAGTCATACCGTACTTCTTCCTGGCAGGCCGCATCAACTATACACGATACACCCCAGTCTATGTTGCGGAAATGCCTCACTCGGAGGTGTCAGCTCCACGAATGTTTCAGCACATGTCAGAAGGTGGTTTCGTTGTGAAACGCTCAGAAAGGACTTTCAACTGCGTTCCTACGGATGAAGCTCTCGAACAGAGTATCACTCGTGAGGCTAAAAGCCAAGGTGGTGTCATCGGTTACACAATGAGGAAAGGAGCCTTAGTTCGCTGGCTGCTGACCCGCCACATAACCGGGGAATACGTGGAACGATTCAAAGAAATGTGTATACCTACCAAGTCTAAGAATACACATGAAGAACTTGGACGTGCTCGAGTGACCAAGGACAGAATGATGTTAAAGTCATCAAGGAATACATCAAGGAACAATGCCAAGATCCATTTGACCTAGAAAGTGTGGCAACCTCCCTAGTTAATATAACTAAAGGTCAGGTGGCATCAGAAGAAGTCGATGAATGGAGTGCCACAAAAGGGTCGGGAAATGTTCAATCAGTTCAGGAAAGAAATGCTTGGGGATGAAAAGAAGAGGAATTTCTGGGATCCAATCCCCAAGACAGTAGTCAAAACGTTTTCTGCTATGAGGAAGTGTCTTCCTAGTGATGAGGATAGGAAGATAATGATCTATACGGAGGTACTCTTCAGAAGACTGCTTGCAGTGTCAAAGAACCGTGACGTGGATATGCGCAAGGTCCTCTCCTACGAACTAGCAGCTGTTCCGCCTTTCAATGTTCCACGACGATGGTTCGATGAGGAAAACCAACAAAGCAGATCTTGCCAAAAAGCTGGAAGCAAATATGGATGAAATTCTTGTCCTTCCTAGTCAGAATTCCCCGACGTCATCGCAGTCTGCTGCATACCTCATTGATGGCATGGCAATGTGTCAGGCCCTGAACGAGAATCATTTGAAGACTTTCAATGAACCTCGAAAGGTGGTTCTGAACCGAACTGTGCATCTTCTGAAGAATAGTGACATGGATCCTTCCATTGACGTTGTGACGTTGGTCTTTGACCGGTACGACAGAGAACATTCAAATAATTCGACTGAACGACACAGACGAGGAATGATGGATTCCGGATTCAACTACCAGATACACAGGAACAGGGACGTCCCGAACTACAGGAACTTCCTCAAAACCAGTACCAACAAGGCTAGTCTCGCTTCATTCATCTGTCAGTACATCTGCGACAATGGACAAGATCTCCTGCCTGCAGATAAATCGGTAGTACTGGCAGGTGGATTTGAAGATGGAGAAGTGGTCAAAGTTCTGAATGAAGTGGGTGCGTCCAGTCTTGAGGGGTTGTACAGCACACAAGAGGAGGCGGACACTCGTCTGGTATTGCATGCAATCATGTTATCGAGAGACCATCCAAGGATAATCATTCGGTGTGACGACACGGATGTCCTGGTCTTGTTGGTGTATTACTGGAGTAGGAGAGCACTGGCCGAAGAAGTATATGTGCATGCTGGGCACTCAGGGAAATTCGTCTCAAAGGAACGATTCATACCTGTTCACCATATCAGTACCAAACTCGGCAAAGCAGCATGCAAGTCCTTACCAGCAGTGCATGCTCTGTCAGGATGTGACATGACAAGTGCTCTATACAGACTTGGAAAGCTAACGGCAAATTCAGCTCTCACCAAAAATTCAGATGCCTTACAGGGCCTGGAAGCATACCAGGATGTGCCTACTTTCTTAGATACCGCAAGGCGATTTATCCTTCTCATGCATGGTAAAAAAACTAAAAATCTCAGTTCACTGAATGAGCTTCGTTTCGTACTCACCATCACCACTGATAAGCCCGCATCGATACTGCCACCAACAGATGATGCCTTCGAACAACATGTATTGCGGGCCCAATACCAAGTAGCAGTGTGGTGTCAGAGTCACGTCGCAAAACCTGAGAGCAGAAACCCAGTTGGCCATGGTTGGCATGTGAATGCAAAGGATGAACTGCGTCCAACAATGTACCAGAATGAATCGGCACCAGCAGAGGTTAGAGACCTAACTCATTTGTACTGCACTGACAAAGGTTGTCGCGGACAGAAATGCCAGTGTGTCATTGCTGGACTTGAGTGCATTGACATTTGTTCCTGTGGTGGAGAATGTGAGAATCGGCCGGAGATAAGTGAGGTGGCAAATGGAGATGAAGTCGGAGATGATACGGACATGATGGTGTAAATAGTGTGTTAAAACTTCCCAATTGTGGGCTATTTTGGGCCAGCTGAAGTGGGTTAACCCCTAATTCATCAACCCCAAATATTGTGAGAGTGTACTTGGCAGAAAGGAATTAATGTGATGTTACCAAGTTTTCAATCTTTGTAAGTGCCAAAATAACAATTATTAAGACATTCCATAATGCTCAATTTTTTATGGGTTAAATGGCCATGTTTTAATTAGAATCTGACTGTAAAACATAGTTTTTCATAAAGTAGACATCCTAAAGAATCCAACGATACCTAATCTGCCTTGTTCTAAAGCGTGGAGGGGTAACTCCTTAAATAAGGCCCTTTTTTTGGCCTCGACCGCTCCACTAAGTGATGCCTTCAGTGGTGAAAGAGAATTGAAAATAAGAAGTTAAGGGTGGCAGCAGTAATAGAGGAGGTTGTTTGTTTCTGATTCAGTGTTTATTTTCTGATGGATTTTGAGATATGGCTGGCTGGTATTATACCTGGTGTTGGCTTAATGGTTAGGGTGGTGGGCTTGGGATTCAAGGGTCCCGAGTTCAAATCCACTCGTTGAATTAACACCAGGTGGGGTTGACTCAGCCTGTCATCCTTCCGAGTTCGGCAAAATGAGTACCAACTTGCTGGGATGATTTAGCCATTTGAGTATCCTGCGTCGGAGTGGTGACCCATCCAAGATTGTGCCCAATAGCCCAGGAGACTACTTCGGCAGCACCAACGCTCTGTACAGGGTATGGTCCCAATTGATGAGTATGATGGCTGGAATTGCATCTTCAGTAAGCATGTTGTGTACTTCTTGTTTTCAGGTTCAGCAAGAGGCTCTGAAAGGAATCCAGAGTTCAGAGGTTAGGTAGATTAAGCATTGACTGAGAGGGGCAGGACTTTTACTTTGTATAATTATAAAGTTGGTAATTATGAGGGAATTTATATAAATAATTAAGCCAATGAAGGTTTTAGAAAGAATAGAAGCAGAAATTTTTTTTGTTTCTATTTTATTTTATCTTTTTTAAACCAGATTGACAATGACAGAATCACAGTGACAGATCTAGTTGGAGCGAGAAGAAGAAGAAGAGGGTTATCAGAGTTTTAAGCAAGGTAGACTTTTTTTTACATGCATAGTTCTGTTGTTAACCATGGAATGGTCTCTCAGGGAAGGTGCTAGTAGCAGGAACAGTTAATATATAGGTTTATTGGATTTAAATTAGTACTTGGAAGCAATGCAGGCATCGAGGGGTACAGTGATATCAGCAGGATGGTCGGTAGCATGGATGGATGGATGGATAGATAGATGGATGGTTTATTTAAAATTTCACTTGGTGGCCATGAAGCTAAATTGCGTGCCATTACAGAACAACAGAAAGGAGAAAGAAAACTAAACGCAAAGCAATAAAAAGAAATTATAGAAATTAACACAAAGCAGTAAATAAACTAGAATGGCACTCGTGCACACCTCTACCAGGCTGAACGGTTTACAGTTTACGTTTTGTTTCCCACTGATGGGCTCAATCTGCATCCGAACTTTGCCCAAAATCGAATTAGCTTGTTAGGGTAACTCATCCACCAAGTTTTATCATCCGTTGACAACGCTTTGATGCATCGTGCTATATATCGTTTTTGTCCTGAAATATCAATGGTGAGGAATCATTTGAAGAATAAAAAAAGTTCTCGTATTCGGATCTGGATCTTCACCGAAAGTGAACCAATTCATCCTCGTCAAACGCTCAACCTGTCCACCAAGGTTTGTCTGAATCCGTTCATAACTTTTTGAGATGTGGTGCCCAATCATTTCTGGCCCCATCTCTCAATGGTGAAGAATCACTTAAAAAAAAATATCGGTTCCAGTTCTTCACTGAAATCTAACCAATTTGTCCTCGTCACACACCAAAATTGTCCACCAAGTTTCCTCCTAATCCGTCTGTAACGTTTTGAGATATCCTGCTCACAAACCAGCAAACGGGTGAAAACATGACATGTCTACCTTAGGTGGTGGAGGTGTGGAGGTAAATAGGCCTGGCTAGTGTAATCTGGGTTTGATTAATTATCACTGTCAGGCTTGACGTACAAATACCCTCTGTTTTTGATCCAGCAAGGGGTGTTCCACCTTGCAGTCCACTTGTTGGGAAGAGGACCAGCCGTTGTGTCCGCACTTACGTAACGGATGTTAAAGAATGCATGATATATTTTGAAAAGAGCAGGTAACTGTGTGCCATTACTTTCTCCAAATTTCCTGTAGCAGTATAATTGGCACTCTACCTGGTCGCAATGCTTGGGTGTGGGTAAGGCTCAAGAATGTTTGGCCAAAATGACCTTCACCTGTGACTTAATTAACTTTCGATACCAGTCGTTGTTCGCGGTAATGACTCGAGTCTCTGCACAGGCATGTACGGCCAGGCCTGGGTGACTCTTGGAGGTCAATTAGTTTAATGATCGTGATAATCAGCCAGAGCAATTACAGCAAAACGTGTTAGGAAATCTTAACATTGTCGGGACCATCTTTGAATGCGGCCTGTTTGTAACAACTGTGTATGTAGAGGGCCACCACTCAAATGGGCAGTGAGCATTGGTTGTATTAATTTTTATTAAAGTTTGGTTGATGGACATTGCTGAGCAGTAATGTTTCCTTCCGTCTTGACGGTTCATTTAATAAAATGAATCCAAAAAAACTGGTTTATGGGATACTTTTTAAAAGGCTAAAGGACACCATGGAAGCAAGGAGGTTAAAACTGGCAAAAAGTATAAAGAAGCAAAGGCAAAACTAAGATTAGAAAGAGGAAGTTAGAAAATATGTTGAGATATGGAAGTAATATACCATTCTTCTTTTGGGGATTGATCTGATGGCCATCACGATACACAGTGAGGTTGGCTAATTCATGCAGTGTGAGGTGTAAAGAGCATGCAGAAGAATATTTTGAAATAAAGGGGTCATCCATCCATCCATCCATCCATCGGGACCATACTCTGTGCAGAGCATTGGTGCTGCCTAAGCAGTCTCCTTGGCTATTGCACACAATCCTGGACAGGTCGCCACTCCGACACAGGATACCAGCATGCTGGCACTCATTTTGCCAACCTCAGAAGGATGACAGGCTGAGTCAACCCCACCTGGTATTAATTCAACAGTGGAGTGGGATTTGTACTCAGGATCCGAGGATCTCAAGCCCACCACCTTAACCATTAAGCACACACCAGGCATGTAGTGGTGATGAGACGAAAGTCTCAGGGCACATAGTGCAGCGGATTGACGACAACTGCATTGATAACACGTGATGCAAATTCTTGTCTTTGAGCATTTTAAAAAATTATTATTATTGTTGTTTTTTTTTACTCCTCTGGTGCAGGACACCCTGATGGGCAAGATAACGAGACACTTGCGTCAGTGGGACCAAAAGCTCCATGACGATTTTCTCCCACACAACCCTATTGGTGAGCAGCGCACCGGAAGGTAGCTTCGGCTTCCACCAACTTGTGGAAACAAAGGCAGCCCGCACGTGGCCTGGCAGTTTAAAAAACAGGGTTTCTTCGTACAATGAGACGCAAGCTTGAATTGTACATTTTACTTTAATTCAGATTATTATGCCATGATGGCATTAAATTACTTCATGGCATACACTGTACCCTGCAGGACATTAGAAGGAAGTGGCTTGTGTTTAAAAAAAGAAGATTATCTACAGGTTGTGGAAGACATGGGTGATATATTGCAGGAATGTCTCCAAGTTTGCAGTTTATGATGTAGCAGGATTTCCAGACCATGGTACCTCGTACATATTGTTTGTGTCAGAGTGCCCACGTGATGTTTGCAATGCACCCACGGGTTGTTCTGGTAGGATGGGGAGGATCCCGCTAAGATGTGGGATGTATGATCACATTCTCCATGAGATAGTTCATTGTCAACAATGTTATATGACCATAATGGCCAACCGATACCACGCATCTCAGCTGTTCAAACTTGAAGGTCTCCTAATTATAATTAACCTCCGCCATCGAAGATCGGAGGTTACTATTTTCACCCCTTTCTGTTTGTTTGTTTGTGAACAATATTACGGAAAAACTTCTCGACGGATTTCAACAAAATTTGGTGGGGGGGTTAGGTATGGTCCAAGGATCATCGATTAGATTTTGGACTTGGTCCCCCCCCCAAAAAAAAATTGTTAGAGAAAAATTTTTTTTTTTGCATTTCTACATGTTTTAAGTGATTTCCAACCCCCCCTCCCCCCAAAAAAATTAAGAGAAAAATTTTTTTTTTTGCATTTCTACATGTTTTAAGTGATTTCCAACCCCCCCAAAAAATTGTTAGAGAAAAAAAAATTTTTTTTTTTGCATTTCTACATGTTTTAAGTGATTTTCAACCCCCACTCCCCCCCAAAAAAAAATTGTTCGAAAAAAATTTTTTTTTTCAACTTTTTTTTCAACAAAATTTCGATTTCTTTTTCTTGCATTTCTATATGTTTTAAGTGATTTCCAACCCCCCCTCCCCCTCCCCCCCAAAACAAATGTTGGAGAACAAACTGTCAGCACTGTTGACATATTTAATGAATAAGATATAAGGTTCACTTGAGTGACCCAGCCGTATTGGCGGCGGAGGTTTTGCACTCTCCCGAGTGCTCCCCCTCTAGTTCCTAAATGCAACAAGGTGAACCGAGCATCAACCTGCATGGCACTCAGTGGAGCGCATACCTCTGCCAAGCTGAACAGTTTGTTTTGTATCCCAATGATAGGCCATAACCAAAATCTAATTGGCTTGTTCTTGTCACCAAACCAATTCATCCACCAAGTTTCGTCCAAATTTGTCCATTAACTGCTTGAGATATCATCCCTCAGTGTTGAAGAATCACTTTTAAAATGATTGTATCTGGATCTGAATCTTCACCAAAATCAAATCAATTGGTCTTTGGCGCACACCCAACCTGTCCAGCAAGTTTCGTCCGCATCCATCCATAATTTTTTGAAATGCCCTGTTCACCGAAAGATGGGTGAAAAACAACCTCTGTCCACCTTTGGTGGTGAAGATGATTACATGCGTTGATAGGGCATTTCCTCCATCATAAGACACTTGGTAGCAGAGTACATCACATGGTATGTCATTGGTGTGTCAATTTGTTGTCGTTTGTTACTTGTGCCTATTGACTTTTCCAAAAACAAAAGACTGCTTTCATGGCCATAAGTCCTCCAGGGAAACGATTTATTTATTTATTTATTTTAAATTGTGTGTATATATATATATATATATATATATATATATATATATATATATATATATATATATATATATATATATATATATATATAGATATACATATATACACATACACACACACACATTTCCCCCCTTTTCTTTTCAGTGAGCTCTGTATACTTCTGAATAAACCTTTGTTATGCAGCATAAAAAAAACTCCCTCTTAGCCATCTGTTAGAAAAGTCGATATCTCGTCCATGTGATCACATTCGCTTGAACCATATGAACATAATTACACTGACTTGCTTGAATGCAAGCCACATCTTGAGTAAAGGAGGGAATATCATTCTTCTGCAGATTAAAATGTAATATAAGATCAAATGTACAAGTAGATATTTTATGATTGTATAAAATCCCTTCTGTGACGTGATCTCTTTTGAGTTGAGTTCAAGGTCATTCCATAGTTTATTGGGATTTGACGATAAATGTCCTCGTTACGCCAGCAGTGTGTGCTGTTTGAGGAAGTGGACTTTCATCTGGAGGCAATTTGGGCTAATTGTTCCAACGATAAAGATGCATGGTGACCTTCGCAAGAGTAAGCT
Source organism: Eptatretus burgeri (assembly GCF_056783735.1). NCBI lineage: Eukaryota > Metazoa > Chordata > Myxini > Myxiniformes > Myxinidae > Eptatretus > Eptatretus burgeri. The sequence goes on along the minus strand of NC_140978.1, from coordinate 32,485,793 downwards.
TCGGTTGCGTAATGGTTGGAGCGTCTACTCTGAATCTGGGAGGGTGGCAGTTTGAACCCCGACCGAGTCGTACGAAGGAATGGTGTGTGCTACTTCCTTGCTCGTCGCTCAGTATTTAAAAGTATAGAGCATGGCCAAACAACCTTAGGTTGGTTATAATAGCGCAGGCTTTGATGGGCCAAATGGCCTCTTTCCACGCCAATGTTCCTTGTCAGGAAATTTGTGTTATTGTGCTTTTGCCTCAAGAATCCTACGAGTGAAAGCAGAATTCTTATATCGAGTATACGATGCAAGTACACTTTTGTAGCGAACAACCGTGGACTGTACAAATGATGTAACACTGTTCGTGTCTCCTCTGCAGATTTCTCTTACTGGGTTGCCTCGTGTCTACCCATCGATGATAGACTAAGACTGCAGCTGCTTCGCGTTGCGAGTGCTGTAAAACGATTACGATGTGAACTTGACATCCTCGAGAAGGTGAATGAGGATGGTTATTATTGTTGGTCCTTTTGGTTATTATTGTTGTTTCAAAGATGAACGGTGTCACCTTTGAGGATTTTATATGAGAACCCTAACCCTAACCGGTTTGACATTCAAACCCAGGCTTGAGAGCTGAGGTGAGTACGCATACCTCAAAGCTAACCTTTAATTTATCAATTCGCAGGTGAATCTATATTAATATTTCGGCATGCCCCTTTTTTTGTTCCACCATCAGATTTTTGTTACTGCATGAAATGAAACAAGCTTTGACATATATAGTAGTGATATTATTGTCTTCCTTAAGAGGCCCCTCAAAATTCGTTTTGATGATTATGGTAGTTAAACAGTTCAAAAACTCCATTTGCAAAATGGGAGGAATTATTGCACAAAAAATAAATAAAAATGTTTCCCATTTTTTATAGGACCACTTAGATGAGTTCGGCTCAGAATCACGCTCCATTTGGGGCGAAAACAGTTGAGTTCATCCCTGACGAATTTCCACTTTCCATGTGCCGTAGTTTCTTCACAAAACCATGACTTTCTGACTAAGTACAAAGTATTTCTTTGCTTTTTTTATACATGGTCGCCGTTTTGAAATTTTTATCGACCGATACCCGCTGCCCAGCCGGACCAACTGCCAACAAAGTATCGCCCGGTCAGTTACGGTTAAACCCAAAATCATGATCATCGTTTTAGTGTGGAGGTGACCACTGACAGTGAACTTGGGTCTTTTCCGGGTGGGTGCGGGATTGAGCACGTACACATAGAAATCTGGCAACCCAACTTGAATTGAACAACAATGGCCGCTTGATCCTTGAAATTTGAACCGACAGAAATAGCCTTCGAGCCTTCAGTGCTTCAGTGAGCCTTGAGTCTACCGCGCCGTAAAAGTACTTCTTCAACCGTCTCACAAGAAAGAATTCGATCGTGATGGCAGATGACAATAATAACCACGAATATGAAGACTCCTCGAGTCACTCCTCTGATGAAAATTCTGTTGCAAGCATCCCCCCCAAGTCCAAGCCCAAGCCTTGATCGTAACAGTGATTTTTAACATCCTCATAAATCAATGGATAAAAATGATATAATATATTGTTTAAAATACATTCATGCTATCTGTCTTTTACCATATGTTGGCAGTGAAACCGTCGAAGACGGGCACCTTTACTAGTATTTCATAAAACAAAAGTAAATTAAATAAGCAATTGTTTATTTATTTATTATATGATGTCCACTGCTTTCAAAGCAATTATTATTATTATTATTTTTTGAAATTATTTAAAAACTAATCTGTTAGTTTCACAATACCTGCCTTCAGAGATCACAAATGATACTTCAACTCCCATCAGCTTCTCACCGTCCACAAATCCCAAGTCAAATGGGGGATGGAACACTGTGGCCGTGTAGGGGGTGGTGCTCGTCCGTCAGTCATCGGTATTGTGGATAGTGTCCAAGACAAGGCTGCACGACTGATTAACGGTCCAACTTTGGCTCACCATTGAGCAGTATCTTCCCTGTGTCTCTTCTACTGCTATTACCACGGTCGTTGCTCTGTCAAACTCTGTTTCTCTCCCTCATCCTCTTCATTCTGTTCGTAACACCCATTTATCTTCTACTCATCAGCCTTTCTGCGTTACCCTCCCTTGCCTCCATATCAAATGCCATGCCATCCCTTTCTTTCCCTTCACCATCTTTCTTTTCAACAGCCTCCCCAGCGGTGTTTTCCCAACTGCGATCAACTTGCAACAATTCAAATCACGAATTGATCATCTCAATCTCATCTAATTATCACTATTACCTTTCTTCTTTCTTTGCTTTTTTACTCAGAGGGTTTCTCCTGTTTTTGGGTTTGACACTTCCCCTGCGGTGTTAATTTTAAAAAAAATTCCTTTTGTACGGCCATGGAATCGCCACCCACCCGAAAACCGTGCTTTACTATTCAGTAATTCGGGATCTCATTTTTAGCAGCGTCTCGCGTAGCGAACGCTGCTCATAGAGAGCTCGGCATTGTTCTTCTTCTTCTTCTTCTTCTTCTTCTTCTTCTCATTCTTCTTCTACTTCTTCTTCTTCTCATTCTTCTTCTTCTTCTTGTGAAGACAAAGCCTTATCATCTCGGACTCGGCTCTTGTATATACAAGATCCGGATCTCCTTAAATACTAAGCACATGTACACATCCTCACATTGATGGTGCCTTTTGAGAGCATCTATCATGAACTTTCAAATATATTCGGACATTTGCTTTAAAGTTTTGAAAAGTTCACGTTACTATTTAAAGATTATTCCATTTATCATATTGTAATTTCGTAAATACATTATATATCGTAAATACGTTAGTACATTATGACGGGTCTCGCTATTGGCTTAATCAAGGCATGTGACGAAATATCGGAAGTTGTTGTTTTTTTTTTTTAAGCCGACAAAACCTTTAGGACGCTGCTCTTGCACACATTTGTCCTTGTTCCAAATTGTAAGCAAGTTAACTCTCAGTCGAGACTGATAATAATCCCGATTGCTTGATTACATTGGTGCTGAGACTAATTTTAACATGGCACATTCGTTTACCCAGCCTTGGTTGACATTTGATTGGATGCATTGTTCAAATACTTGAAAGAATGAGTGTTGGAATTTTGATGATGTTTTAATTATGAAAAAAATGTTTTTTTTTGCTAAATTTGACAAATGACAGTTGTAATGATATTGTTGCGAATTCGCGCCCGCCGGCGTGCGAACGGCCACGTAACTCGAATCGCGGCACGTCGCCCACCGGAACAGACAATTCAGTCGTGACCCTCTCGGAACAACGCCGGAGCTAGTCACGGGTGTGGGTTTAACCTCACCACGATCGTGCCAATTGCCCACCCACGCAGGATAGGGTTGCTCGCCAAATTCCATCTACCTAAGTACCTGCGCGAACGGTCGACCGGGCGATCGTACCACGCCACAGGGCGACTCCGGACACGAACCGCTTAAACGGTCCGTTCCGTGCTACAGTGATAACCGAGCAGTGTTATCGTCGGCCTTGACGGTTCCGATTAATTACCTGGATGTTGAACCCACTACGAACCCCTTACGTGATGCAAGATGGAGAGTCAAACAAAGGAAAGGACGCAGCGAAATGGGGAACAAGTTCACACAAGCACGTTTATTCACACACACAGACAAGCACGTATCCACAGCAAAAGAAAAATGCACATAAAAAGCAAAGGAAGAGTTAAAACCAAATACGCGTACACACGGCAACACTTAAACAGTTCAACTTGACGGACGGCGCCAACAAACATTTACACAAAAGCAAAGGAAAAAGAAAGGAAGTCGTGACTTCCCTTTCTGTGGCTGGTGAGTCCCTCTCCCATGACCGTCAGCGTGGTCGCGCCTGGCTGTGACCTCTCTCGCGGCCGGCGAACCCTCTCCGGCACTCCCCGTCCGGACGCACAGGTCCACCTCACAACCTGCGCTGCCGTGTCTCCCGTCCGTGCCTTCGTGACAGGGCCGCTCGCCAAGCCGTGGGTGCAGGACCTCTTCCCTCGACAAGACAAGCAGACCGGAAGCTTCGAAAACCAGACTCTCGAACCAACCGAAGACCAACCCTCGACCAACCGAAGACCAACTCTCGACCAACTAACTCAAGGTCCGTCCTGTCTGCCTTTTGTAGCGCGGGGCTCCGCCCTTCCCTCCGCCCCGTTTTCGGCTCCACCTTCCTTCGAGAAGGTTCCCGAAAAGGGGCGTGCGGGGGCCGGGGGAGTCAGTTTTTGGCTCTGGGCCAGAGAATTATTCCCCCAAAAAGAGGCTCCCACTTTTTCTCACCTTTGACCCCCCGGCTGGCATCGCACCTCTCCCAAACCGAGTGCTGAGAACTCAAACGGGAGAAACATGTGGGAAAAGCCCACCGAGCACCGTTGTAGGTTTTTGTTTGTTCCTCCGCGGAGATCGTAACCGCATGGGGCCTGTTGAATGGCGAGTGGTGAAGATGTGGTAGCGTAGATGGTGGAGGTGGTGTGGTTGTAGTGTGGTTGGCGCTGTGGTGGGGATGGCGTGGTTGTTGAGATTCTGTTTGTTTGAAATAAAAGATAGAGAAAGAAAAACGACTAACTCAAAGCGTAGCAGCCCGGATGGATCACATAAATTCCCTCTATACAACGGGTTTGGGCTAACTACACATGTACCTATGGAGATATCTCACTTCAGGACCCTTTATGGTGTAATGTGAATTTCCACAGCCGTAACAATATGTATTTACCCGTTTGCCAAAAAGAATCTTAATTTTGTTTTTGTTTTTTTGTTCAAATGTCCAAGCTCGTGGAAGAGCTAGAACACAGAACAGAATAGAACAGAACACATTAGAAACCAGGGAAACGTGGCAACAGCAGTGCAGGACATGTGGAGGAACAATGATAGAGGGAGGAGGATATGGGGGTGGGGGTGGGGCTGTTAAAGCTGGATCGAAGCTCAAATTACAAGAATGGGGGAGAAAGAACAAGAAGGGGACAAAATAGGAATGGAAAACTAAAAATGGAAATGTGGGTGGAGGGAGAGAACACATTTACCTTGAAAGGGTTGCATTGAGGAGGGTTAATGAGGATAGGGGTGTGTGTGCGTGTGTGTGTGCGTGCGTGCGTGCGTGCGTGCGCGCGCGCGCGCTTAGGGGTCGAAATTGGTTCCGCAGGTTGGAGAAAAGAGCATCAAAGCAGTGGAGGTGAACTGTGAGCCTGTTTTTTGGTATTGTTACTATAAGTAGATTAATTGAAGGATGTGTGCCCCCTCGAGAAACGTTGGGGTTGGGTTGCCGGGGGGGGGCTGGAAAATCACAGAAAGAGCAGAGGGTGCAAGACCAAAAATAAGGCACAAGAAGACAGGCCACCAACTTGCCATGTGAAGGTAATGGGCCTAGAGATGGCAATGTTCTTGAGAATATTGGTCTCCACAGCATCAAGATGAAAGGCGTGAGGTCGAGTCTGCCAGCCTAAAGGGGAGAGCAGTACTTCATCGAACTGCAAAGTAAATATTTGTGGGATGTTGCATGTTTGGATTTGCGAAAGAAAACCTTGGCACAATGGAGGATGCCCAGTCAGTCAGTGAGATTGTGAACTTCTTCAAGAGATTAAAGGAAGTAGATTGGAAGGTTTGCCAGAGGGTCCTTTGGGAGAGACAGAGTGAGGATATGAGATTTTCCTTGGTTGAAATGTTTCCCAAGTGTTGTCAGTTCCTAATTATAAAGGTGTTGATGTTTATAACAGCTGTGACATGATTGTGTGTGTGCAGTGCACATCACTTTGCTGCAACAACTGCAGGTCTGAAATCACAACACAGAGTGACATTTTCAGGTGTGAGTGCAAAATATTTTGATTTTATTTGTTTTTATGAGTTTCTTCTATCTTTATGAACATAGATAAAAAGCATAATAATTTGTGGATTCAGTGGAGTTCACATTGCATGGGATTACATTTTCACATAATTTGTCAGACATTGCTATTTTTAAAATGTATTTTCTGTTTAACCAGTCACCGAGAAATGCAGACTTCAATTGAGAGACTTTGGTAGAGAATTTTGATTGCTTCCGTGGAATAAGACGACTTTACCGTTGAACGACCTTGGGCTTTTTGTTTTCCAGCCTCTCGAGGTCTGGACCCATGGCGGCCTACGTGAACCCTCATGGATATGTGCACGAGGCCCTCACCGTCCACAAGACCACTAATGTCAATCTTTCTGGCCGCCCGTCCACTCAGTACAGCTGGTTTCCAGGGTAACTTACATGATGTTGTGTTCTATTTTTGGTTAAACAAGTATTTGCCTCAAACGGTTATACAGCAGTACAAACGAAGTCCATCATTCAGGACTGAACACGTAGCCTGATGGCCATTCCACTAAAGATGGACTAAATGTCCTTGAAATTCACGTCATTATTTGACTCCATATACCAGGTGAGTCTGAGTCTGAGAGGTCGGTGGTTCGAATCCCGGCTGTGTCATATCAAAGACTAATTATGATACGTGCTGCTTCCTTGCTTGGCATCGAGTAATTAAAAAAAGGATAGATCACGGACAAACAATGCTTGATGTGCCTTACGGCCTTTTCCTGCATTGAAATTCCTTGCAAGGGAACTCTGTATTGTTACATTATTTGGTTTTTTTATAGGGAGGTGCAGAGGTAGCGTATTTAACTGTGAACCGTCTACTCTGCGGGTTTGATTCCTGACCTGACTATCAGAGTATAGACAGTTGGATTGGTGCTTTGCAGGAACAGCGTAACATCGATGGGTATGCCGCACCTCACAATGTGAAATATGCCATCATGGCGTCTCACCACGCAGTGCTAATGTCTCTTCACCCGTTGAGATCACGATCATTTATCGTGCTTTGATCTCGCTCGTTAATCCATGTGGTTAATCCCCTTCTCATTTGTTGAACCATGTCACCCCCTTCCTCCAGAGTTCCGCATTTGTATTATACATTGGTTACGAGGAACCGACTTGCTTTTGAAGCGAGTTTATTCCATCAGACACAAGTATTTCTCTCTTGTCACAAGTTTGTTGTCGTTGTCTTTTTCTTTTGTTTGCAAGTTGTTCAGCAATCCCTTTCTGCTACGGTTAGATTAAACAGCCAAATTGATGTTGTATAAATAGTTGACTAATCAATTTCCATAAGGTCATCGATCAGGTATTTAGAAAAGGTCACCTGACTTTTGACTTTAGATTATTATACTTAAAGCTTGTAGTGTGATGCCAATGGAAATAGAAACCTTACGATAGCCTCGCAGATCATCTCACATGGTGCTTTGTCACATTGACAGTTGAGGTGCTATTTTTCTTCTTTATTTAGCAGGTAAATTTGATGTTTGTATCTTACAACAGGTATGCCTGGACCATTGCACGGTGCCGTCACTGTGGATACCACGTCGGCTGGAAGTTTTCGGCCACATGCAAGGAGCTTACGCCACTCAAGTTTTGGGGCCTATCCCGCTCTGCACTCCGACCCAGAATGCCAAGTGACGTTGATGAAGAAGGAACGTCCTCATGGCAGCCGTGTTTGTGAACTTTCAAATGGATTTCCATATGTATGTTGCGAACCGTGCGCAATGCTTCCTCTGCTGTGAAAAACAAATATCCTGTTATCTATCGGCTTACTCTTTCTCGGATCTATAACAACTGCTCGGGGTCATCTACCTGCAACGTACGCTCAAGTGGTGGAAAGTTTGCTCCATGCTTCTCCCCCCCCCTCCCTCCATCCTGTTTGATTTCACATTTTCTCCTCTTGTCAACCTTCTTTTTCTCATCTCACTTTCCCACCCCCAACTCAACCATCCATGTACATAACATATAAATGGCCACAAATGATTCTTGTAATGGCAGTCATTGATACCTGGCTTTGTTTAACAAAAGGCGTGTGACCGGAAACGCTTGTAAAGCACAAATCCCCCTCTCAATATAACCTCCGACAGAAAGTTTTCATGGTGCTTTTACCTGTGGAAAATCTTCGGCTGCGTGGGCATAGATCGTAAATCTGTACAGCTGTGTGCATGCTTCGAACAGACCGTAAAGCATGCCTGGAGTGCAAGCATGTTCAGTAAAGGAACGGAAACCATTTGTTTTATTTGTTTGTTTATTTATTTTTATTCCTCCTCACTGAGGTGGGTCGGTGGAAATACGATTCTTTCAGAGGATAACCATAGCAATCTTTATTCGGAACCATTAAGGCACTGTAACTGGGCCTGTAGGGACGATGTATTTACCACTGTATAGACACTGCGCTCACTGGTTGGTGGGCTGAAGGGATGATCTACAGCAATGCACACTGTTTTCTAAGCTGTCTTGCCTGAGGATGAACCCCAATTCAGGTATAAACTGTCATCGTGGTGTGGAACAGGCAGGCTGGTTCATCAAAGTGTGTGCCGTCCCTCAAATGGACGTTAAACAGTCCTGTCCGCCTGCATTCGTTGGTGGACGTTAAAGATACCATGGTGTCCTTCGTGAAGAGTCGGTGAGCTATCGCCGGCACTGAACAAATTACAAATACCTTCCCTAACCAGCAGATGGCATTACATGAGTGGCACAGCCCTGCCCTTGGCCAATGATGCTACCCTATAGCCTTGTGCTGCATACAAATGAAGAAGACTGATTGGCTTTTCTTCTCTGTTGATGATGTATATAAAAAAAGGAGCCATGTCTGTTTGTTTGTTTGTCGTGTCATAACTTGAGAATGGATTGACAAATTTCAATAAAACCATTGATGGGGGATTCAGGGAACTCCTGGGAATGTTTGTGACAAAAATAAATAAATAAAGGTCGGTTTGTGTGCATTGGTATGGTGTCACGTGTCAAAACTGCAAATTCCAATTTGCAATGCTGGTTATCCCCGCACAGAGGGCAAGATCTCCAAGGAATCCTTTTTTCTTCTTGACCCATAGATTAGCCATCGCAGCAAAGATTGGTATTCCCCATCAGCGAAGCGACGCATCTTTTATGCTTGTTTGTTAAAAACCGTGCTGGGCCAGGCACAAATGGTTGAACCGCTGCTTTGAAGACAGAATAATTTCCTGGTTAACCTCCACCATCTTCGAAGATGGATGGAGGTTACTGTTTTCACCCCTTTCTGTTTGTTACTTACGAAATCTAAAGATTTCGTAAGTATATTGATGACTTCTGTTTGTTTGTTTGTTTGTAGGCACGATAACTTGAACGGAAGAAGCTACCAATGTCAAATTACACCACGTGATTCAGGAGGGTGATGGCTACTGCTGATTAGATTTTGGTCAAAATCGGTCAAAGGTAAAGGTCACAGCGAGGTCAAAAATTCGATTTTTGATGATTTGGTACAGAATCATTGTGGAAAATTCTGGTTTGCGTCGCTACCTTCTCTGGAGACAGCTTTTATTAGACAAGGTCAGAGGTCAAGTTGACAATTTCGTAAGTACCAGTCTATGACTGCTTGTTTGTTTGTTTGTTTGTGAACAGTATTAAGGAAAAACTCCTCGACGGATTTCGACGAAACTTGGTGGGGGGGGGTTAGGTATGGTCCAAGGATATTGCCATTAAATTTTGGCCTTGGTCCCCCCCACCCCCCAAAAAAAAATTGTTGGAGAAAAGTTTTTTTTTTTGCATTTCTACATGTTTTAAGTGATTTCCACCCCCCACCCCCCCAAAAAAAAATGTTGGAGAAAAGAACTATAACTCTGTCAGCATTGTTGACATCATATTTAATGAATAAGATATAAGATTCACTTGAGTGACACAGCATTATTGGCGGTGGAGGTTTTGCACTCTCCCGAGTGCTCCCCCTCCAGTTTTGAAGAATGTGTTTTTCTTTGATATGTTGTTTTTGCCCAGTTATAGTGCTGGCTCTGCGTATCTTGTGACATGTGAAGGATGAGTTAAAGCATTCTGTACCTCCGATCAGATTCTCATTGATCATGTTCGTGATCGGAGTCATTACAAATTCAGCCGACTGCACGCCTTTTTCAACACCATGTCATATTGAATTGCATGAAAAGCTACAACGTTCCAAGACACTGGATCTTGATTCATCTCATTTACAACACACTTCCACTCCAGAGTTGTAACGGAGAAAGATATTTAAACTTTTTGTTCTCCCCAGGATGCACATGCCTTGGAGCCGACAAGTACAGGAATTTGTTTTCAGGCCACTTTGTGCCTCTTGAAAGTAAGTCGGAAATCCTTTTTATGGAGGATCATGGGATGGGAAAAGTAGTGAGAATATGAGATGTAAAAACTGCATTATCGGTGGGTCCTTGATGTCAGGGTTTTGGTGATGGGCAGTTTGAACTCAATCTCTATCTCCATCAAAAATAAAAAAAATAAATGCCAACAGTGCTGAATATATTCTCTCAAGGCATTATTAAAATCAAGAAAATCTCAATAGAGATTGAAATATCGATCTCTGTCTCTATATCTCTGTGCCTCTGTATCTATCTATCTATCTCTGTATCTGTCTCTATCTCTTTCTCTCTCACATACAATCTATATCTATCTCTCTCACACACAAGAGCAACTTTTGTTCCTTTGACTCATTAATATCGACATGAGTTTCTGCTTTCAGGAAATCAGCAAGACGACAAGAAGCTTTCCAGTGTTGACCTTCCATCAGGCTTGTATACCGTTTGACTCCGCATTTACACGAGTTGTATTTGCACAACGCAACATCTCGTCGGTCAGATCGGATTCAATTGACCAAAAGAGAGAAGGATAGTTGTGTAAAATGTCTTTAATTGACAAATTTGAGACATTGCACATTGATATTTTAAACCACAAACATTGCAGACGCAAATGGTGGACACGGACGACACACAGGCACCTGCAACCATTTGCATAGTTCAAACCAAATCACATACATGTTTTATTATTTACATTAATGTCCGGTAAGGACTGCTGTGAGAGGGGCACCGTTCGGACAAGACGAAGCAAAGTTATAGTCGAGTTTCTCTAACTGTGCCATTTGTACAAGAAGAGGCATTTAAAAATAAATAAATAAATGCCAACAGTGCTGAGTATATTCTCTCAAGGCATTGTTAAAATCCAAAAAAAAATTATCAATAATTGGAAACTTTAACCACCACGCTGCAGTAAGCAATATAATAAACGAGTTCAGGGGTTGTGGAAAGTTTGCGTTCAGTATTTGTTCCTCTGTTAACTTTTGACTCAACTTTGCGTTTCTTCACACTTGTGTCACGTGGTGTGTCTGTGTGTGCAGGAGGTCGAGCAAACTATTCCGTGTCTGGGTGATCGCTATATGTAGAGTCGGTGCGCAAGACCGGTAAGACGTTGGCCCAACATCAGTGTGTCTGTGTGTGTGCCCACGTCGATGTATTTTCACTTTAATTTTTTCCTGTGCGACCACTTGTTCAATCGATGCGAAACTTTAAACATAAGAGGGACTCCCCATGGAGAATAATTTATTGAGGAATCTTTATGTCATCATTCACGTGGTATGGTACCATATTTGAATAAAGGATAAAAAAAATTGGATATATCTGAAACTGCTCAACGAAAAAATTTAAACTTGGCATTTGTCATCAACTCCCCACAGGGTATGTAGGGTGATAATGATGATGTCATCAGAGAAGTGGTATTCCAGCCATAATTGGTTGAATCAAAATCCTTATCCAAAAAATCTGAAGCTTCATATATCTGATCTATGTCCTCATGTGTGTGAAGAATTAAATTTATGACGTCGTCGGTCGCCCAGTCTGCTGACCATATTGGATTGAAAATAAAAACGTTAAAAAAATCTTCTTCAGAACTACTTAACAGATCGCCACAAAACTTCATACATCTGATCGACGAGCCATGTGGAATTAGTTTGAATTTTCTTCCTATTCATCTTCATTGACCCAATTTGGCATTGATGTGCAAAAAGTGGTCGTTAAATATCTTAATAATAAAACTGCGGATAATGGCATTGTATGTGACATAATAGGGTGCATGTCTGGTGTTGCCTTAATGGTTTGGGTGGTGGGATTGGGATCCTCGGATCATGAGTTGAAATCCCACTCAGCTGTTGAATTAATACCAGGTGGGATTGACTGTCTGTCATCCTTCCAAGGTCGGCAAAATGAGTGCCAGCATGCTGGTATACTGCGTCGGAGTAGTGACCCATCCAAGATTGTGCCCAATAGCCAAGGAGACTGCTTAAGCAGCAGCAACATCTACATTATACCTTTGTTGAAAGAATCCAGCACTGTGATTCTGATGTACCGTACTCTTTTACAGTGTTGGTGCTGTTGAAGCAGTTTCTTGGCAAGGGTTATACTGGATGGTTTTGCCATTGCCTTCCCAGCAGTAGTTAGGGCAGGGATTTGTAATTTGTTCTAGGGTGCTGGCGATAGCTCGACTTATCTTCACAAAGCACACCGTGGGATGTTCAACGTCCACCAACTCATTCTGGAAGCCAGCGCTCGGTGCTCCAAAACGTGTCATTGTCCAATTGGGTCAAAAAGTTGTCTTTGTGGTTTTATTAAAGAATCTGCATGCAATGACACCCACACTGAGCCTATGTGAACGTCAGTTGGATTTCAGACTCATCGAAATGACTGATATTAGGCCAGCCTTTTGTGTTGCCTGAGTTGTGCTTCCTGTTTTAAATGTGAGCAGCATTTCCAAGCCACTTGTATCTAAGCTCTTGAGTTATTTTTGCTGTTGCCATCCTCCTATCTACTCTTGCAAATAGCTTGGTGTTCAAAAGCATTAGATAATGTGTACCTTTTAAAAGTGTTAGCTAAAGAACCAAATTAATTAACAAGCAATTAAGAGATTCCATAAGAAAGTGATTTGTGTTTGTTTTTTACACTATGTAAATATGTTCTTAAGCATCGGATAACCCATTAATGTTTGCCAATAGCTTTAGTGTGGGTTGGGCACATGAACACCATCTGCAGCATGTTAGGTTGTAATGCCTGTACATCAAAATTACCCCAGAGCTGAAATAAATATCTATAAATAAACTCAAAAAAAAAACGTTTAGGAATAACAACTTGAAGCAGGACTGTAAAATGTGGTCTCTGTGATGATTTAGGACAAAGAGGTCAAATTGGGGGTGGGGAACCAGGAAGATTAGGGAGCTTGTGTTTGGTATGCAGGAAGATGATGAGTATGAAGTTACATGGATGAAGAAGATGAGCAAGGTTGAGGTTATGTGTAAGAGGAAGATGAGTTAGGTTGAGGTTATTTTCAGGATCAGATGAACAGAAGAATTGTTTATGACGTTAAGGCTTGTTGATGATAAGAAATCTACATCGCATTATCAAATATAACATCGAATCCTTAAAGTGAAATAAAATCGAACAAATATACCGAACAAAACAAATATCGAAAAGCCTTCGTTTTGATTCTTTACATCAGTTTGTGATTGTATCAAATTACGGATATTCTGTGCTTGCAAATTTTGATTTTCAAAATCAATGGCAGGTAATCCAGGTGTGTATACCTTGCAGTGCCATCGACGCACTCCATGACTGAAAGCCAAGTTTAGACCCATAATCCTTACAAGAGGAAGTTTTTGTTGTGACCGTTGGTGTACAAACTAATTCCCATGATATTTTCTATCAACCTCAGTGTTTATGCAGCGGTTTGCTCTTCCACGCCCTGTGGAGTCTTGTGTGTGTGTGTGTGAAGGATAGAAAAAAAACAAAAATGAATGTAGAAAACGATCATCATTCGTATGCAGCACCCCCCTATAGGTTAGAGTATGAATTTGTAATTTGTTCAGGGTGCCGGCAATGGCTCACCGACTCTTCTCGAATTATACTGCGGGTTCTTTAATGTCCACCAATGAATCTTGGCAGACAGAACACCAAGTTTAACGTCAATTCGAGGGACGGCGCACACACATCGATGCCTCGTCATGCCTGCGAATCACCAGGATGACGGTTTATAACTGGGTCGAGATACAAACCCGTCAGAGATTGCTCAGAGGCTAGTGCGCTCACCTCTAGGCTATCAAACTTTGGTAACTCAAATACTTAAGTGGATTGGACAAGGATGGGGGGGAAATAGCTAACCACTTCCCCTTCACCAACCCCCTTACTTATCCTTTTTCTTTCATACTGCCATACCATGGTCTATCAAGTGAAATACAGCAATATGAATAAAATGTGGTGACACTGAGGGTAAAGGGTGAGTGTGAGATGGACAGGAGCCATGCAAGGGTGGGGGGGGGGTGCAGAGGGGCACGCGTGTACAACCCGTTCACATTCCACGGGTGGACGCAGGAGCCAATAGCACTGCTCACATGCATTGGCGTACATGGTCTGCACATACGATACTTAGTTCTGCAATAAAAACCTCAAAACTTACAATAGTATCGTGCATTATAATGAATAAACATACTTCCACGCCCAACCTGAGGGATATACGTCTCTCCACGTTCATACACCCTCCGTTAGTCTTGCAAAAGGACATGCTTTGTCACTTGTAGGTTACAGCATTGTGTGGGTAATCATAAGGTCCATTGTGGAATTCTTGATGCAGCCTACTTATGGCCGAAATACCTAACCAGCAACATTGCGAACCACCGCTTTCTTGCATGCATTCACTACAACCAGGAGCTCCACAACAAATTTAAATCGAGCAACGACTAAAAACAAAAACGTGAAATTTCCTTCATGTTTCCTCAACCACTCTGCCATTCCCAGAGGCTGCAGCCACTTTGATGGAAAGCCAGGAAATGGTTTGAGTCACCATTTACTAATAACTGGTAGTCAGCCATATTGGAAGGCTATACGTTTCACTTAAAGCCATGAGTTATGGCTGATGTACGTACACACACGGATAATGAAAAGTCCAACCTTTGTGTCAAGAAAATGTGTTATCGTGATTTGTATGACAAAAAAATAGTCAGCAATGATACGTGGGTCATTCAAAAGGTTCTATGAAGAAGGTACTCACACTCGTCCAAGATACGCATCAAGGAAAGTATAGTGAGGGTGTATATTATATATATATATATATATATATATATATATATATATATATATATATATATATATATATATATATATATATATAGCAATTTTTTTCCTCATTAAGAAAAACAACATATATATATATATATATATATATATATATATATATATATATATATATATATATATATATATATATATATATATATATATATTTTCCACACACACACAGGAAAAGTAAAGGAATGTTCACGTTTCTTGAACAAGCTTAACTAACCTCAATGTGAGAACATTTTGAACACCGTAGGCTACATTCTGGAAACACAAGATTGGAATTTTACTTTTAATACACTCACTGATGTAACAAAAAAAAGATTAACTAAAAAGTGTTGTTCATCCGATGTGCACAGTTTGAAAGTTTGAGATTCATGTAAAGGAAAGTTAATTGAGTATAAGTGACAGTATCCTGTTAGTATAGCACTGATAACTATATAGAGTTACACTCTTGGTTAAAGGATTTTTTTTTGTTTTTTAACTAGCGTACCATGACCTATCCCCGTTTCACCGTGGTCAAGTACCATTTAATAATATAACTTCCATAGTATTAAAAATCATTTCATGCAGCACACTGTCATCTTGTTAAGGATATTACTTAATAAATTATCAAAGGGGAATCTTCATCATCATCATCATCATCATCATCATCATCATCATCATCAGCTCTTTTACCTGTCGCATCATCCGCTTGTGATTGCAAACCTTGAAACACAATTAAATGACAAATATCTGCATCAGGTTAAAATTGCAGCAAATCTCACAAGTAAGATTTCAGGACTGCCCTGATTATGTGACGGACATTTGAACATCAAAAATGATGGTCGGACAAACAGCGTAGGTTAAAAGCAATGTGGATATATTATAGTGGATTGTTGAAGCTTCATATATTCCTAAACTAACAGTTATCATTAATGTGAAGTATGCTTCATGGCTGTTTTTCTTCCTTCCCTGATAATATGGGCTTCCTCTGGCAATGCACCCAAAGGCATCTCTGCAGTTGGTGCTTTAGTTTAATTGAATTCCACTGAATCAAGAAAAAAATTTTTTATGTATGATAGATAAATATCTCTTCTCTCCCCACCGCACCCCACTCCCTGCTACCACAGTGCTCAGTCAAAAGGTGAGCAAGGTGAATGAACCAAGGTATGCTACTGGTGTTGCACGTAGTCATAAAATCTGCAATTTTTGTGATAGCAGCCAAATCAAGATTTACAGAAGTTTTAATAAGAGCTCATTAATTTATTACAGATTAAAATATGGTAGGATATTCTCACACACACACACACACACACACACACACACACACACACACACACACACACACACACACACACACACACACACACACACACACACACACACACACACACACACACACACACACACACACACACACACACACACACACACACACTTCCCTTATGCTCCTTACAGTTGCTTTATTTTCTTCCCCAAATCTTCCCAGACTCATGCCCCTCTCCCCTTTCTCACCCCAATCCTGGTAAAAAAAAATAAAAAATTAAAACACGCACATGCACATGCACACACATCTGTGGCTATGTAATAAAGAGATGGCCCTTACAATTGTTCTAGTATCAGACACGTTTCACCTCTCTTGCTTCATTTAAAAGCCATATTCACCATTGAAAGAAAAATTTAAATCTAGGTTCACTTCCTCCTGTAAATTAAAAGAGAATGCAATCTGTTGGTTCAATAATCAACGAAGAAAGAAAGAAAGACAAAATAAATATATGCATGTAAATAACAAAGAAATAATAGTTCGATAAATCAACAAAATGAGCTTTTCTATGAGTGCAGTAAATGAAGAGGAAAGAAGTCATGAGATTTCAGGAAACAAATTAATAAATATCATTAATATAGAAAAGAATTAAAATTCACAAATAATGATGATATGAAACAAAGCAGGGGTCTTTTCTGCACTCAGTGATGTCGTTCATTGCAGGTTCTTCAGCACTTGCTTTTGAACCTGCTATTGTAATGTGTGTGTTGGTCAATCTGTGGCTCAATGCTTGGCCCACGCAGGCTTTTACAAACCAGAAAGCCAAGTGATTAAAAAGCGGAATGAAATGAAGGAAGAAATGAGAAAACTTCAACGTGCATTTCAAGCACTGTTCCCATTCCACTCTCACTTCTCTCAGAGTGATATGTCCATGGTCCCAAGGCTACCTAGGGCAGATGAATTGGCAGACTTGTTTCCATTTGTGTTGAGATGGATGCCACTATCTGCTCCTGGTGTCTTGTGTGGAGATGAGCAGTCAGAGGAGCCAGAACCGGCCACCTGGCCATTGTCCCCGTGATGGAGCCAACGTGGCGAAGCCTCAGCCTCCATACTATGACCATCACAGCTATCCATCCTGCTGCCATCTTGGTTCTCCAAAGTGGGCCTACCCTCAAGTAAGGGTTGTCTCGTGCCCTGGCATTGATGCTCGAAGCCTGGGTCAGCCATGAAGTTGTTGATAGAATTTCTGGATGAAGGCTTCTCTAATCCCCCGTAGAGTGAGCTCCCCCTCCGAAAGGCATTCACCACACGGATCTGGGGACCGACAAGAACGGGTTGAAGAGGTGGATGGCTGAGGTTGATTTAAGGAAATGGTGATCGATGGTAGGTCGTCTTGTAGAATTGGGACACCTCGGTGTTGTCGGTGAAGGTGTATGAGCAATTTTTTTGTTACTGTATTTAAACTGCAATATAATTATGGATTGTTGTTACTACTACCACTGCCACCACCACCACCATTATTGGCGTTTTATTTTTGCAAGTTCTTGGGTATATTATGTGACATTCAGCAAAAGGGATTATCTTGTTTTGCACACTCTCAATATCCAAATAGGTGTGCTGTTCAAAAAGTTTTCCAAACGAGATACTGTCGTCCAATAAATGCGAATTTATGTTTATTATTACCTCTGCCACCGAAGGTGGATGGATGCTATGTATTCACCCTTGTTTGTCTGTCTATATGTGAGCAGGATTTCTCAAAAAGTTATAGACAGATTCGGACAAAACTTGGCGGGCAGGTTGGGTTGTGACAAGAACTAATAGATTAAATTTTGATGAAAATCCGGAATCAGATACTGTAATTTTAAGTGATTCTTCAGCATTGAGAGATTGGGCCAAAAACGATATCTCAGAAATTTATGGACGAATTCAGATGAAACTTGGTGGATAATTTTGGTAGGTAACAAGAACATATTAGATTTGTGTTAAGGTCCGGATGCAGATCCGGTCTATCGGTGGGATACACCACGTAAACTGTTCAGCCTGGAGGAGGTTTGCATTCCACCGAGTGCCGTTCTTGTTTCATACAGCAATACACAAGTATACACAATGAGTAAGAAACAATTACATGTATCTTACTAATCATACATTCCTGTATATTAAAAAGGATTGTCTCATTACTGTTCCGAGAACTTTTTGAGCCTCCTTTGGAAGGTCCTCTATATTTAAAACCTTCATGTTTATTTAACATGAGATACTATCTTACATATTGAGATCATAACTAGTAGATTTATGTAATTTTTCATTTGAACTGTTTACATCCATCAATTTGATTGTCCTTCCCAAGACACCACTTCAGGTATAACTTTGGAGTTTGGAGATGCGATTTGTGATGGAAATTTGCAAGGGCTTGAAACACAAACAGCAAAATACTTTTTGTAATCCCACTTCCCTGTAATATATTTGTCCAACTTCATGGTCAGTTTAAGTGAAATGTGCATGAAATTTCAAAAACTCGACAAAAAAAACCATTTCTGACGATAATCATCAGCATGAATATTGTTGTACTGCATTGTGTTTTTTATAGGTGTTGCCATCTCTGGCTCACAATTGGCTGTGTGGATATAAGTGATGTCCTCATATCCTTCACACGACTGTCTGCTATTCAAAATGATCGAATAGTAAGTCATTCGAATAATACGTTCAATAATCACATGAGGTTTGTACAAATTATTTTATGAAGTTTATAATTCCTTATCAATACATTGAGATAGATTTCCCGATACTGGTGATGAAAGTCTGTAATATCCTCCTCGTAAAAACAGACCAAGACTTCTTTAAAGTCCATGTGTCGCTATCTTTCATCTTCATGCACAACATATACAGCACCGGTTATAATCCAGCAAGAACGAAAACTGTCCATAAAAGTCTTCATTATAATATTTCGTGTTATAGAAATGCCCGCAGGTGAGCATGTCATTTTTGCTTCTACGACAGGTATTCCAGAGTGAAGTATATTGAGGGTTTAATTTTTCAGTGCTCACCAGCGCGTGTATTATTGCCCCACTGCCGCATGGTTTCAGAACTTTTAATTATCATTTTTCTTCAATGATGGGGGTTTGAGTTTGGAGATGAAGGGTAAGCATTGAGAGGTGGGGAGGCATGAAGGTGAGAAGCCGACAGTTTACCAGAAGCCATCGACATGCCATCCTCGATGCATGAGGGATTGAAGCGAAATAGATGGTTTGAGCCGTTGCTTCTCAATCATCATAATGAGAAGCTATCAAGGTAGACTTTTAAGTTTAATTTTAAATGCCAGGATTTTAATTGCAGGAAATTTTGTCATTGTGTTTGAAATTAATTTGGAAATGCATAAGATTTGCCGGCGTATTCCTGTTCGCTAATAACATGAGCATTTTACGATTGTGTTAAACTTTTGAGAGATAACTAGCATCCATGGAACACGTCACCACACTCAGTGTTCAAGTATGTACTTCAAGTAAAATAAAATAATAATTTTAAAGATCGTTAAGAAAAATTCCAGAAGTTTAGCACGATTAATGCAGTCTTATACACCATCTTATTTAACATGTCCAAGTACTGCAAAACTGGAGGTTCTTGGAAGTGACAAGAAGGCGATGCAGTGTTTAAGTGTATAATTCAATTCAAGTAAAAAAAACATTGAAAAGGATCCCCCACAGGTGAACTTCCATAAACATACATCTTCTCTTTCATGATGTCATGGTAAGAAAGTGAGAATGAATGATCTATGAATGTTTCAAGCTGCTGTATTGCTGTGTTCGCATCTACATGTTTAAATATAAGAACAAAGGCTTTTTCTTATTTTTCGAAAGAATCGAGCTTTGATACTACCGTGTAATTAAAAAGTACTGCATTATAAACTCTGTAAAACTTTTATACAAATAAAAAAGGCAATTCATGAATCGATTAATGAATGACAACGAATGGATTGTAAACATGTAATCAGTTTGAGACATTGGAAAAGTGACAGCCAATCCTGGACCAGAGATCGTATAACCCACAAAGAAAATCATGATAATTCACCAAGGTTTTCCATTTACGACTTCGTCTGTTTCCTTCATCATTGGTTTTCTGCCTGACACCAAAAAACTCTGAATTCGTTGCTCAGAGGAGGAGTATGCTGCCAAAGCAGCATAGTCGAGCATGAAATGCACTTGATGGTTTGCCATTTCCTCACCACTCAGCCCACAAATTGGACCCAAAACACCAAATTACAACACACAAGACCAGCCAGTTAAACCAACTGAGAACCCATGACAAAGATGCAAAGTGCTGCACTATGATTTCATGTCGTTCCCCATTCCTACCCACAAAGCTTTTTTTTAAGCCCATTAAAACCATTCCCAATCCAGCCCTCTGACTTGCAGGTTAGTGTTTTGTCTGTCTGTCTGTCTGTCTGTCTGTCTGTCTGTCTGTCTGTCTGTCTGTCTGTCTGTCTGTCTGTCTGTGTCTGTGTCTGTGTCTGTGTCTCTCTCTCTCTCTCTCTCTCTCTCTCTCTCTCTCTCTCTCTCTCTCTCTCTCTGTCTCTCTCTCTCTCTCTCTCTCTCTCTCTCTCTCTCTCTCTCTCTCTCTCTCTCTCTCTCTCTCTCTCTCATAGAGAGTTCCTCGGGTCCTGAGTTCAAGGCCCGTTGGCCGCTGAATTAAAATACATCAGGAGGTTGACTCAGCCTGTCATCCTTCCGAGGTCGGCAAAATGAGCACCAGTGTACTGGTAAGGGGGACACTGCATCAGCGACATAGCCGCGTCCCAACCAATGATGCAACCAGCAGCCACAGGCTGCACTCAATAGAGAGAGAGAGAGAGTACTCAATCAGGCTGTGGATGAAAGCTTTGTATGTGGTCAGGAGCTGAGTTGGGCCGAGGAAGGACTTTGTACGACGGAGGATTCCCAATTGGCGATTGGCTTTGGAGGCCAGGTTGGAAATATGACTTTCCCAGGAAAGATCATGGCAGATAGTGAGACCCTGAAGCTTAAAAGAAAGGACTTCTTCCAGAGGATTGTTGAGAAAGTGGATGGGGGTGAGGGGAGGGGGTTCCAAACAGTCCTGTCAGAGAGACAAAGTGAGAGTGTGAGATTTGTCAGGATTGAAAGACATGTTCCACGTGTTGGACCAGTTTGTGATTTTATCCAGATCTGCAGTGAGCGAAGAAGCTGCTGCTTGCCATTCTGAGGGATGACAGATGGTACGGCAGAGGGTGGAGTCGTCAGCAGAGAGATAAAGAGGATTTTCCAGAGAGTCGGAGAGATCGTTGATGAAAACCAGAAAAAGAACAGGTCCCAGAACACTACCTTGAATAACTCCAGCCTGGACAGGAAGAGGGGATGAAAGAACTCCATTTAGGGTTACACATTGACTGTGACAGGAGAGGAAGTCTGTGAGCCATGAGTGGAGGCCTTGGATACCATAGGAAGAGAGTTTGGTGAGCAGGGCAGGGTGCCAGACCGTGTCAAAACAACGTGATATGTCCAAGAATACGGCTCGGATTTCCTGTCTGGTAATGAGAACCTCCATCCATTGTTGGGAGAGCAGAAGCAGCATATCCAGGGTAGAGTGACCTGGTCTGAAACCAAATTGATGATTGGAAATCAAGCCATTGGAGAAGAGGAAGGATTTGATGTCTGAAGCGATGATGGATTCCATAACCTTGCTGATGATTGGGAGAAGGCTGATTGTTCTGGAGTTGTAGGGATCTATTTTTGCACCATCTCTCTGTCTGTCTGTCTCTCTGTCTGTCTCTCTGTCTGTCTCTCTCTCTTGTTTCACAAGCTCATAATGTCTAATCGCCCCACTTTCAAGACATTGTCTTTTACTCTCTACCACTTCATTCTTTGATGAGCCTTTATTTTGTATTGAAAAAAATAATAATGATATATCAACAATAAGATTTAGTAAGTCTGAGTTTTTGAAGTTTCATGCATATTTCATTTAAACCCTCCAAATAATTGTTTCTAGCTTGTGGATAAAGTAATCACAATTATCCGTGCATTAGTCACGACTCGTGTTTTTTGAGAGATGAAATCATCATCTACATATTACTAAATTGCAATGGGTGGTGGTGTGGAAGGGTAAAGTTAGAAAATAAATAGGGGAGAGGATTTGGAAGAGAACAGAAGGAAATAGAGTTGGGGAGAATTTCAGATATAAGGGAAAGGTTTGGTTAAGTTTGATGTCAAAGGAGGTGAGAATGAAGTGAGATGTGTAAAGGCCTGAGGCCTCAGAGTGATGTAACCAATGTGACGTTGAAGGGACCTCAACCTTTGTCCTTGTAACTTTATAAAAATGAATGTTTTACAACCTTATGCAAAGTGAAAGATGTAATAGAGCATCTCAAGAATGAGAATGCATCTGGGTGGGAGGGAAAGGGTGCAGAGGCAGGTGGGGGGAAGGCAGTGCAGGTAGGGTGAGAGCTGGGGTGGGTAAAGCTGGGAGAATGCTGCAAATCAGGAACGAGCTGCTGAGCCAGACATGGGAATAAAAATTTCCTGCAAAGCAATCACACAGCACCAGCCAGTCATGACATACTGGCATTTACTCTAAGCTGTCTAAAACTTAATCACAGTAGTATGAGCGCAGGGACATGGATTTAAGGGTGTAAAATACAAAACACCTGCAATTAAACACGAGTCAGACTGTACATGTGCAGTTGATGTACAGTATTTATAATCAAGGTCGTGTTAATAAAGCAATCACAAACTGCAGAGAAAAACTGCAAAAAGAGCAAAAGAGGCAAATTTTCACAACTCTTAAAGTCAATGTCTTTGATTATGAATTGCCAGTCATAGTATAAAAAAACTCATTAAAGACATTGTACTCTATAAAATAAGTCGTGTGTGTGTCATAGAAAAAAAAACATGGTTGGGCCAATCCCTACCAAATTTTGCATACGTGCTGGGTCAAGCCATGGACACACAAAAAATCTCTCGCTCACCTCTTTTTGTTTGTTAGTTGTCAGTTGGTTTGTTCCTTTTCTGTTTCGTCTCCACTTCCCCCCTTCCTCTTGTTGCTGTGTTTCATTCCACTTGTGTGCAGATTGTTCACTCGCATGTGTCCTTCTCCCCCCCCCCCCCCCTTGATCTCACTCTCGTACTTCGACTCTGCTGTTGGTGTTTCCCGCTTTTCATTTTGTTCCCTTCCATTATGCTCTCGCTCTACATGATCAAGGCTCTGGCACACGAGCCTTGAGCATGTATGCAAAATAAATTTCAGAAGTTGTCTGAAAAACTATTCGTCAAAATGAGCATCTACCTGAATGTAACTATGAACAGCTTTACCAAAGGAAATGCCGATGGATGCATACTATCTATTGCTCTTCTAAGATTTCTGTGTTTGATTTTGTTCTGCTCTTGATAAAGCATGGTTGAGTGCAAAATAATCAAGGGGTAGTCGAACGATCTCCTGAAATACCTTTTCCACTTCCCACCTGCATGTCACTGCCCACTTCCCTCAAGCTGCACCACTCTTACCACTTGCTTTCTATGATGACCACAACTTACACACACGCGTGGTGCAATCCACACAACTCTGACAAGCAAGAAATGATAATGAATTGCCAACACAAAATGGAAAATTTTCGGAGAAGGAAACGAGAAAAAGAAAAAGCCAAGCGTTTGGTAAAGTAATGAAAGGTAGCATAACACCGACATGGAACTCACACACGGTGAGCTGCAGCAGTTGAAGACTGTGAGAATCAGTTTCCACCTGCGGAAGGCCTAGTAGCGGGGTAGCTGGGGCTAGGAGGGACTGCGGAAGCAAGGGCTGTGCGAGCAGAAGCCGCATGCTCAGTTACATCATGCTGGGACGGAAGGTGCTGACTCAGGATGGACGACTGTCTGCGGAGAGACGCTGGCGCCTGAAAAGATGCACCGCCTTGGAAAGCGTTCACAACATCCATCTGCCGGAGTTGAAAGAGGACAAGAAAGCAGAAAGCAGGCAAAAAGAAAGGAACAGAAAGAACAAGATTGGGAAAGGTAAGCAACAAAACAATAAGTGAAAAGTTAAGGAAACGAGGACAAAAGAGAGTAGAAAAATGAAAAGAAGATGAAGGAAACAAAGAAGCACGAAGGGATATGGAGAAGTACAAAGAAGAAAAAGAGAAGCCATTCAAATAAAATAAAAAGGTCAAACCAAAGAGAAAAGGAAAAGAACACAAGTGAAAATAAACGATGCGAGAGAAGCAGACACGCGGGGTGGAGGAGACGAAGGTTTAAACGGAGTAATTTCCATCAATCCACAAATTGTGCAGCATTTTCCATAACGAACTTCAATTTCAAACCTGTGGAACAGCAAGGCTGCAAAATAGATGGAAATGTTAACACAAAAATCGTAACTTTGTATAAGCAAAGGCGCAGAAAACATAAACAACAACACATTGTTAGCTTGATATCCACAAACAATGCTTTCGGTTTCAAACAACCAACTCACGAACGATCTTCTGATAACCTGATTTATATTAATTTGGATGGAAGGATGAAGCATCGACTGCAAGTACGACTTTACTGGCCAAAAGTATTCCCCCTTCTTGTGAGGTCAGCCGTGAAACATATTTTTCCCAAGTTCTCCACAAACTCACTGGCCAGGCCTGGTGTTCGAGTGAAGGTGATTCAGGCAGGAATTTGTAAATTTTTCAGGATGCCGGAGATAACACCAACTCTTCACAATAGACACCATGGCATCTTTAACTATGGAGTGGTACACCTGCCCAACACCCAGCCATACAGACAAATTTAGCCTCTGAAGAAATGGGTATTCCACCCCAAAGTTAGTTTCTGAAACACCAGGATGTCAATTAAGAGCTGAGCCGAGTTTCGAACCCAGACTAGACAGCTCAGAGGCAAATGTGCATACCTCGAGGATATACTGCCAGTCCTCTCCCCACTCCTTTTCGTTAATTGCCCCTCGCTTCAAGTTGCTTTGTTGTTTTGCATACCCCATCCTCTCCGCCACTTTATTTGATGTAAATCAACCTTGCGGCCTTCAATAGTGCATAAGATTCGCATCCTCTAGGTGTTCACATGGGCCCATTCAGAAATGTGTGCTCATGGGTGATATGGGTTTGTGTATTTATTATTGCTGCTACTGCTGTTTCCAAATTATTTTGTTGTTAAAAGAAAAATTATTGCGTTCGTCCTTTCCATGGAGGACCTCCTTTCCCACCATTCGGTGTTCGGTGCATAGTTCGGAACTAAAAAGTGCGGCAAAAAT
Organism: Eptatretus burgeri; assembly: GCF_056783735.1. Classification (NCBI taxonomy): domain Eukaryota; kingdom Metazoa; phylum Chordata; class Myxini; order Myxiniformes; family Myxinidae; genus Eptatretus; species Eptatretus burgeri. The sequence goes on along the minus strand of NC_140978.1, from coordinate 32,460,363 downwards.
CTCCCGCACACAACATCAGCCAACAAATGTTCGGCTGTCCGGGTCATGATCCCACTTGGGTGAGGTTTCTTCACTGATGTGGAGTGAGGCTTCGAACCCCATGTATGCGATCGTATATACATCCAGTTCAGCTGTTTTATTCAGTCAACTGAACATTTCCCATTTGAAATTGTCAGCTATACTGTGAATCATTTGGTGTATATTCAGCATCCTGAATACATAATCAGTACAGTACTGAGGAGGGCAGGAGGCAAAGTGGGAGAGGGGACATAGTGCCCCACATTACTTTATGCAATCCTTACTACAATTCACAGACCGGTCTTTTTTGTGTTTGTCACGCTATTCCTCCTACAGTTCTGGGCCAATTACTTCCAGACTTGCTACATAGGATCAGTATGATCCCAATTAGTGCAGAGGAGTGTTTTTATCTTTGCCGGTGGTCTTGGGGGGGGGGGGGGAAGGAGGAAGGGGGATACAAATTCTCTATCTAAATGTGTATCGTGTAGCGCCACTCCAGGTGGGAGAGGGTATTACAAGTACCACCATTTACAGTACGGTTGTCTTGTCCACACGTTTTACAGTCCAGTGAGGCACCTTTGTTTTGTTTTCAAGAGCGATCGATTGAGGCAGTCAGTTGCCTATACACCACTCAAATAAAGGTATGTGCCAGAAGAACGCGTTGCATGCTTGGAACAAGATCGCTTGAAGGGAGGGTACTCTGCTTGTCTATATAAATGATGTAGATGTTGAACTAGAGCATGCAGATGACACTTAGCTGGTAGGCAAGAAAAATATCAATTAATTAAATACTGTATTATGGAAGAGCATGCAAATATACAGGAAAATTTGGATTCGGCAGGAAAATAGAAAATGGAGATTACCTTTGGGAAGTGTATGGTATAAGTGTGAGGCAACCAGAAAAAAAAATGAAATTGTTTGAGATAATTTCTTTCTGGTGAATTCCCCCCCACCCCCACCGGGCCACAAAATTTATTGCAAACTCGACAGAAGCTGCATTCGCTGATTAATTGTGCATTTATCATTTCAGGATGTAAAGTTTTAAAAAGAGAAGATAATTATCACATCTCGTCAATAGCACCTTTTGAAAAATTTACTTTTGCTTCAGTTTGGCAATGTAGGATGTGGGTATTAAACTGTGAAGGGCAAATCGGCCTACTCCTTTATCCACAACTCATCATGCTGTATCATCAATCGTAATCAAGCTAAATCAATTGTGATTCCAATAACTCAAGTAATTCCTTTATACATTGTGCCACATGTAGTGAGAAACAAAAAGACCAAACTTAGCACCTGGGTCTGGATCCTGTTTAGGCCTCGGAACCAAAGAACCTGCCCTTTACGCAGTTCTCGCTCCGCATGATCAATTTCATCTTCCTCTGGCTCGGCTTCATTCGCCAAGAGCTGCCGCTCATCAGAGATTCCCACACCTGCCTCCTTGAGGAAAAACAGCCGCTTGGTAGGAATTGTGGTGATAAACTGTGGAACAGAAACAAAAAATAAAGTGAGTTGCAAATTTAGTCCATCAAACGTTTAATAAACAAAGACCGAAAAAATTTACAAACTCGATCCACCCTTCCTGTACCCATGACTTGCAACAATTGCTGAGAGACCATTCCCTATACATGTCGTTCACAAGTATTCAACCAGGCAAAACCGAGGACACAACAAAAGCAAAACTACAGAGTATTTAAACTGACGTAGAACTTTGGTTGAATGTATGGGATCTGGGTGTTCATGCGTGCAATTGAAACCGATTCAGTCTCAAAACCTGGTTTGTAAGACTGGTCACAGATGACTTCAACAAATGATTGATTCTACAGCTAGTTCATAGTTCTAATTCTAAAGTTGATCATGACTAATTTATTCTATAGTGCATTGTTGTCATACTGGAGTTCATATATTAAGTCCACAAATTATCCTAAAGTTCATAGTTATTGCAATAGAGTTCATAATAAATAAATAATTATTTAGTTCACAGTAAACAATTATATTGTTGCGGTTCTAGGAACCGCATGCCTCAAAGGCAATGGTATCCAACATATTGTTACGATGCCGGTGCGTCGGCCGCGAACCGACCGCTCTGACGGAGCCGCAGTTTCGAGTTGGCCCGACCGATCACCCAGAATATAGATCGCTGCCCAGATAAGTCCGAGTCGACGGGTCCTTGTACAAGAACCTAAATACGCCAATGGGCAGACCACGTGGGGTAGGGTCGATTGCCAATCTTCAATTTACCTAAATACCCACGTGATCGAACTATCGGGGTATTCCACTTTCGATGGAACTCGTACGGAACAAGCCGCTTAAGCAGCTTGTCCCATGCGCGATTCCGAGCGGCTTAATCGCCGAGAACCGTCGGTCCAAATGTCCCCCTTTTATGGCAAACCTATGGCTTTCTCACTCCCAACACACGAAATGCTCAGTCAATGAAAGAATCGACGCGACGACCTGAAAACATTTAACAATTGGGGTATTCATTAATAATAATGGGGAACTAGGGAAGCACGTAAGAGCAGAACTCTACTGACTATGCGAAATGCAATGCAAACATTTACAGCACACAAAGCACTTAACAATTTCCTACTTATTAGACGGGCCCACGGACACACGTACGCACACACACACACCCAAGAAATGGTGACTGAGGCCTTTAATAACGGGCTCCAGCTCGGAGGACAGGTGAGCTGAAACCCAGAACCTATCTCGAACCTCTCCACCTCGTGTGGTCTACAAGTTGTTCGGACTCGGGCTCCAGAGAGAGCAAGCTGGATCCAATCGCCGTGAGCCGAGATCCTTCCCGAGCTCCAGCGAATCTTCCCGCGCTTCTCAACACGTGTTGGTGAGGCGAGGCGCCGATCCTTCCCGTCGATGCGCCGCTTCCCCAAGGAATCACCTCCAAGATGAGGCCGATGAGTCGCACCAAGCCGGGAATCAAACGGAGAACAAAGAGCTCCACGAACCAATAAGAAGAAGAACCACCACCAGCAGCTCGAGCTGAGCAACCGGCTCAACTCTCTTCCAGACAAAGCAGCTCTCCAAAAAGTCTCCACCAGAGCCAAGCCGAGGCCGAAGCTCCCTGATCCATCCAACCCACTCGAACCAAGCAGGATCCGAAGGCCTGCTGAACAACCAAAGCAGAAAGCCTTCACAAGGCTTCCTCCCTAACCCAAGCCAAGCAGGACTCGATGGCCTGCTGAACAACCACTACTCCCGAACAAAGAAAGGATCTCCTCTTTATCCTTCTCCGCCCCCTCCCCTGCGCCCGGCGTGACTCATGCCCTCGTGATCCATCCCCTGCTCAACCACGGGTGCGAGGGAGTTGTTGACATCATGAATCACGGGACGGAAGGGCTCTTCTTCCTCTTCGCAGAAGAGGGGGAGGGACGTCTCCATTGTTCGCTCCCTAACTATTAAATCGATCCGCAGCGCATCTAATCGATTTCTAAACATTTAAACTTTGGTAGGTGAGCTATCTCGGGAACAAGCACTTATCGACATAGCTGACTTAAGGAACCTGTATGTTGTGTGCAATCGAATTCCCAAATTCCTAACAATATAGAGGTCCCAAGACAGTTATTCCATTAATATATGTTGAGATAGTCCCTTCCCTTTTGTCAAGTGGGTCAAATGGGACGTGCTTTGCAGGGATATCAGAGCTAGGTTTCCTCACACCACTAACCTTATTTCTACTCTCCTTTTCTGCTTATCCATGAGGTAAATCCGAATTTGCGTCCTCGCAGAAGCCAACATGTGTAGTACATGCCGCGAATGGGGGAGGGGAATACAAAGCCACAACAACACCATGAGCATCGACAGATCAGCTGCGAGGAAACAGCGATATCCACGAATGAACCAATGCCGCAAGCTCCAGATGATCGTATGACGTTTCCAATGATCTGGGATGAGATTGCCGGTTGCATTGAAAAGGCATACGAACAAATATCTCTAAAAGAGGCTGCACGGATTATGTTTTTCACAACACAGAAGCAAATAACCCAATATCGGCAAGAGCGTGGCTAGTAGCTTGGTGCCAATAGCTACATCGTTAGAGGCCGATAATAGGAAAACGACAACCATGCCACGTTGTGCACAATACAGGCGGTGCGTTCTGTTCGACCCATCTCTGGATTTAATTAGATCGGCATTCTCTTTTCCTTCCATTTCTCCATCTGACACATATCTATATCCTTTTTCACTCCAAACCTCCATCTAGTTATTATATCCGATCGTTCCCCTCAAATCCTGACACAGATCGGTGTTGGCCCCGTGCACACAAGAGCAGAATCGGACGAACGTGAGCGCTGACCATGTGCGCCATGGCGGATCCGCGTGTTCTGCGTGAAACATGCATGGATTTATCCTAACACTTTACCTTCGGTCCTCGCTGGCGGCTGCGGCTATTCCCCACAGACGGCGGGCATTTCCTCGCCTCTCCGGCCGGCGAAGCCGCGATCCGGCGGAGGCGTGCTGCGCGGTCCGGATCGCTCGGGCCGTGTGATGCATCGCGGAGCAGGCATTGATCAGCGCTAACCGGAGACGCCCGGGCAGGCATGCGGGACCGACGCCACCCTCGGCCGGTCGCCGGGGCACGGCCCGGGGGTTCTTGCAAAGCAATTCATGACGCGGAGTTCAGTGTGGGTGATTTCATATCATGTCATGAGGTAGGAGCGAGACATTTTCACGGCTTGGGGCCTCCTTGCCAGAAGTGGAATGTTGCCACTTCCGCCCAACGCGGCTGGGCCACGCGGGGGCCGGGCCAATCAGAGCGCCCAATTCGGGTGACGACGCATCGCTTCGGGGTGGCCCCCCGCCCCGTGCCGCGGGGCCGTTCGTTCTCTCTTGCCTTCTTCGTCTCCCAGGCGCGCTGGACTGCGTCATCGCCTGGACTCCGCCCACCTGTCGTCAATCGCCTGGACTCCACCCTCCCAGCTCAAGTCCCTCCTTCACACTAACGGTCGCGTCTTGACGCTAGCTGCACGAAGCCCCACGAAGCGAGAGAGGAAGCGCCAGCTGGAGGTATCGCATCATGGAGCAGCCCCCCAAACGTATTGGTGGCACGTTCGTGTAATCAAATGTACAATGTACGGAGAGACCGTAGCCTCAACTCCTCTCCCTTCTTGCTTCAATAGCTTCTCTTCATCGGGTTTTGTGTGTGCGTGCGTGCATGTTGTCCTGGCGTTTGTCCACGTAAGTTAAGATTGCAGAAGATTATTATTTCGCGTGAAGTCTGCTTTCATCAGTTGCTTGTAATATTGCCGCACCTCTCACCATTCTTTCTATCCCTGCATTACACACCCCAATAAAACTATTAAATGTGCCACATACCTTTCCTCACCCCCATTGTAAAGAAATCATCATGAGAAATTTCCCTGCTCATTTTCGTCTTTTCTTTCATTGATCCAGCATGGTCCGAATCCTAGCGTAGCCGGGACTTTATTCCCAACGATCCGTTCCTTTTAGCTAGTACGTCCTTGGCTGTGTCGCTCGGCGGCATCTAATCAGGTAAAGTGATCCGGTTCGGACAAGGCGTACCGAGGACGTGTTCTCCAGTAATTAAATCATGTGATTAGTTAGGTAGCCCGGTTAACCCATATACGGGAGGATCCCAGGTCACGCGGTTCAGTTATTGGCGTCCACAGTCTGTTAGCGACCCGCCGCGTCACGGAATTATCCGTGTGCGATGGCCTACAATTCCAGGGAGTCTGTTGGGAGCCGAGATAGCTTACCCCCCCCCCCCAGTGGTCTTCTCACCCGACCCCTGGTCCACAACAGTATCATTCCTAGTTATGATAAGAGTTCATCATCTTCGATAATAATAAATGTGAGTGTGTGTCAGTGTGTCTCGTCCATAACACAAAGACTATAAAACCTAGCAGCCTGAAGCTTTGCATGCATACTAGGGGAAATCCAAGGGAATGCATGAGTAAAAATTATGTGTTTGGGTTAATTAAAACATCCCTTTTGAAGATAATTAACGGCCTTATTTAATTATATCCTTCATCATGCGCATCCTCGGACACCTCGCTACCCCTCGACGGGGTCTTAATTTGCCATTTTTAATTTTTTGCCTGCTCTTGAAAAAATGTCTGGACTTGGAACAGGCCACAACGATGTATTAACAAAAAAGTTTTTTTTTCACTTTTCTCACTCATATCATTGAATGCCTCATCATTATACCTTCAAATCGCTGGATACATTGCAATGCTTATAAACACTCAGACGCCAGTGTTCGTGGCTGTATTTCATTTCGGCATATACGATAACCTCTACAATCTCTTAACCGTAACCTTTTTGTGTGATGTGCCTTCATCACATCCACTCGTCATTTCAACATCGATACATTTGCGGTTGCAACATTCGCAGATTCCATGCATTCATGGTTGATAATTATTTGCGACATGTTCCTACATTCGCGGGAAACTGCCCCGCGTTTTCGCTGCAATTTTTTGTTTTTCTCATGAGCCACGAGCATAACACAGTTCTGAAACATATCTTCCACGAGCCACACACAAATCAGCTGGATGTACGTTCAATATAATACTGACGCAAAAACGTATCCACGAGCCACGAACATGACCTGCTTCCTGTACGTGCATTGTAGTTTCACAGCATAAACATAGTTTCGCGGGATGTCTCACCAGTGTAACTCATCATTTCCCGTGATGCCATCCCCGATGAGTTACTTACAAAATGAAATCACTAACAGCATCTATTGATGTATCCAGTAATTACCAGGTTGCCGCATACAGACATTACACAATGGAAACATTCAGCGCATCTTAGTGTAAATCACCATCTTGCTACAAACAGCACCATCTGAGCCATTACATTTTGATTGAAAATGCACACCATAATCTGTCTGCAGATAGGAAAGATGTCATGTCCTGTGAGTTAATATAAAGAATGGAAACGTTGAACATATCCGTAAGTGTAATTAGCAACTAGCTACAAATGGACTAATTACACATTGACATTGCTCACCTCATCTATTATTATCAGCTGCCATATATAGCATCACCCATAAAAGTCCCTCACAAACAATGTGCAGACTACCCACCCCTCCCGCAGTTACCCACAATGCATGCATCAAGCTCATCAGGGAGCATGCCTCCATGGACCACGACGTAGCCAAGGCATTCCCCACAGAGCAAAACAGCCGGTTTCAAGGCCACAGAGGACCAGGTATCCCTTCTTCTCCGTGCAAACGCCGAAGGGGACCTCATGGTAAAGCCCATGATGTTCTACCATTCCCCAAACCCGCATGCACTGAATAACAAAAACAAGCAGGCGCTGCCCATGTATTGGAGAGCGAACAGGAAGGCGTGGGTGATGTCTGAACTTTTTATGGACTGGTTCCATACCTGTTTTGTTTCTTAGGTCAAGAGGTACCTGGCAGGAAAGAACCTTTCGTTCAAGGTACTCCTGCTGCTTGACAATGCTCCTGGCAACCCCACGGACCTGAACGGTGCATCTTCATCCTCATCTTCATGATCATCATCTTCATCATAATGCTATTTGTAAGCATCTTCAATGAAACTGTAATTGTGCATTTGTGATCGAAAACATTTTAAACTTTAAAAACTTTCCCCCTTGAACCAGGAACCGCTGCGAAACGATAACATTATCCACCTTGTCCCAATTATCTGACTTTGTTGGTGTCGCCATTTGTGGCCTTTTCATGAACTTGGAACTGCCACGAACCAATAACATTATCCCCCTTGTCTCCATTGTAACGATAAAACACTCGCAGCTTTTACCACGATATTCGCGAATTTTCGTCTATTTCCACTGCGTTTTCAAGAGATTTTCCCTGACGTTTGCGGTTTCAACTTTCATGGGGTTTTCTCAGAACGTATCCCCCGCTAATGTGAGAGTCCTGGTGTATGTGTGTGTGTGTGTATATATATATATATATATATATATATATATATATATATATATATATATATATATATATATATATATATATATATATATATATATATATATATATATATATATATATATATATATTGGGGAGAACAAGTATTTGATACACTGCCGATTTTGCAGGTTTTCCCACTTACAAAGCACGTAGAGGTCTGTAATTTTTATCAGAGGTACACTTCAACTATGAAAGACGGAATCGAAAACAAAAATCCTGAAAATCACATTGTATGATTTTTAAATAATTAATTTGCATTTTATTGCATGAAATAAGTATTTGATCACCGACCAACCAGTAAGAATTCCGGCTCTCACAGACCTGTTAGTTTTGTCTTCAAGAAGCCCTCCCATTCTCCACTCATTACCTGTATTAACTGCACCTGTTTGAACTCGTTATCTGCATAAAAGAGAGCTGTCCACACTCAATCAATCAGACTCCAACCTCTCCACAATGGGCAAGACCAGAGAGCTGTCTCAGGACATCAGGGACAAAAATTGTAGACTTGCACAAGGCTGGGATGGGCTACAGGACAATAGGCAAGCAGCTTGGTGAGAAGGCAACAACTGTTGGTGCAATTATTAGAAAATGGAAGAAGTTCAAGATAACAGTCAATCTCCCTCGGTCTGGGGCTCCATGCAAGATCTCACCTCATGGAGCCTCAATGATCATGAGAAAGGTGAGGGATCAGCCCAGAACTACACGGCAGGACCTGGTCAATGACCTGAAGAGAGCTGGGACCACAGTATCAAAGAAAACCATAAGTAACACACTACGCCGTCATGGATTAAAATCCTGCAGTGCACGCAAGGTCCCTCTGCTCAAGCCAGCGCATGTCCAGGCCTGTCTGAAGTTTGCCAATGACCATCTGGATGATCCAGAGGAGGAATGGGAGAAGGTCATATGGTCTGATGAGACCAAAACAAAGCTTTTTGGTTTAAACTCCACTCGCCGTGTTTGGAGGAAGAAGAAGGACGAGTACAACCCCAAGAACAACATCCCAACCGTGAAGCATGGAGGTGGAAACATCACTCTTTGGGGATGCTTTTCTGCAAAGGGGACAGGACGACTACACCGTATTGAGGGGAGGATGGATGGGGCCATGTATCGCGAGATCTTGGCCAACAACCTCCTTCCCTCAACAAGAACATTGAAGATGGGGCGTGGCTGGGTCTTCCAGCATGACGACCAGAAACACACAGCCAGGGCAACTAAGGAGTGGCTCCGTAAGAAGCATCTGAAGCTCCTGGAGTGGCCTAGCCAGTCTCCAGACCTGAACCCAATAGAAAATCTTTGGAGGGAGCTGAAAGTCTGTGTTGCCCAGCGACAGCCCCGAAACCTGAAGGATCTGGAGAAGATCTGTATGGAGGAGTGGGCCAAAATCCCTGCTGCAGTCTGTGCAAACCTGGTTAAGAACTACAGGGAATGTCTGATCTCTGTAATTGCAAACAAAGTTTTCTGTACCAAATATTAAGTTCTGTTTTTCTGATGTATAAAATATTTATTTCATGCAATAAAATGCATATTAATTATTTTAAAATCATACAATGTGATTTTCCGGATTTTTGTTTTAGATTCCGTCTTTCACAGTTGAAGTGTACCTCTGATAAAAATTACAGACCTCTACGTGCTTTGTAAGTGGGAAAACCTGCACAATCGGCAGTGTATCAAATACTTGTTCTCCCCACTGTATCTTGCAGCCTGGACTACAAAAACTGCCGATGATGTGGGCCCGTGCAAGGCCTGTGGACGGGTGTATTCTACCCGACCGCCTGATCTTCCTTGTCAGTGAGTGGATTTTCAACCTTGCAGGATTACCTCGTGTGAACATGGCAGGCTTGGTGATTTATTTAACGGATTATGCAATCGGAGAGCCAACGTGGTTATTCCCAACGTTCAGGTGGACTTCCCAGAGGGAGACACCATATCTGGTTTAGTTGCTTCTGAACCAGGGTAAGTTTTCAATGATGATGTTGATTACTAATCATGTTTGGAAGGATGAGGGGTTTGGGGGTGGGGGAGTGGGACCATATGGACCGAGTGCCATTATATATATATATATATATATATATATATATATATATATATATATATATATATATATATATATATATATATATATATATATATATATATATATATATATTTTCTGTTTGTTGGTTTCGTTGCCACAATAGAAGTTGGACTCGATTTTTGCCTCTATTGGTAAATTGGTAAAAGGAAGGTGTGTACTGTGTGTGTGTGGACTCTCCCTTGAGTGGGCATAAAATAGCACAAACCTGTCCCCATAGGAGTACTCCACACCCGAGGAACACACACCACAGCCACTCGTCAAGGCTGAGGCTTGAACAGCTGAAGGGTCGCCCCCCAAACTGCACGATGATGATCTGAGGGAAGGAAAGGTCAGCACCTCGGGTCTCTCTTGACACATGAAAACGGTACGCCACTTATCAGAGCTCCGATATCAAAATCTAATTACAATGGACGTCCATTAAGGAATTCGAATGCAATAAACGAATCAAAATGTCATTGTATTATCTCTCGCCATTTGTCATTGTGTGATTCATGTATTTTGTCTAGAAATATAAGGCAGCAGGATTAAATTACTCTTGGCCAGAGAAGCTGCAGCAGTCTGGACTGGTAAATGGACTGAAAATTGCAAGCATTACTCCTTTGCCATAACTGATGAAGGCCCATTGTAAACTTTACAAAATTGGTTGTTCAGTACCTAAAGTAAGTCATTTGTCACTTTATGATATCAAAATGAGCTGCTGTACCTTCAAACAAGCAACAAAAGGAGTCTTCAAGGGTCCACTAATCAAATCGCGTTATCTCTTCTGGAAGCATGACAATATTTTTGCCACTATAAGCCATCCTTTGTATTTCTCTCCATAATCATTGTCTGCTTCGATTAGTGTTTCCTTGGAAACCCTTCCATTGTGAAATGCTTTTGTAATACGACACTCAAGTTTGTCCACCTGTATCACGAATGTGCCCAGGACAATGGAGCAGAATATGGGGTTCCGATGAATTCCCTCGAACACATTTCGCTCTCCGTGGATCTTCCGAGCATTCACTTCATTGAAGAGCTGCATCATGACGAAGGTGTTGAATATAATCGTGTAGTGTTCAGAAGGTGGAGAATGCAGCGGAGCATTTCTTCCACTGTCGATGTTAAAGAATTTTTCACCTGTGAAGAAGCATCACAATTACATGTCTAATGACGTAATCATTATTCAAAGTTAATCATCGTACTCTGCTCCTCTTTAACCTTCTCATCGAATTTGATTTCACCCATCATACTATTAGTCATTCTTTCCTGTAAGCTTTCCTTGGGCATTAGGTGAGGTGGTTCAACGTTCAAGAGAAGTAAAGTGAAGTTAACAAAATGTGCAATAGCTTTAAGGTATTTCTGGACGACACATATGTTCAGTAATGCTTTAATGCCAAATATATATATATATATATATATATATATATATATATATATATATATATATATATATATATATATATATATATATATATATATATATTTTTTTTAGGGATAGGTACACAGCCATTTCAGAACATCTGCTTTCACAGCCCTCATCACTTTAGAACGCCATGATGCTACACAGATGATCTTTGGTTCGTTTGAAGAGCGATAACTCACATGTTGACATATCTAGACTATGGAGAGGGAAAGTGAGGGGAAAGGGGGTGGTGGTGATGTACTGTCGGACACTGACATTCGCGGGGGATATGTTCCTGAAAAATGCCGCGAATGTCGGGCCATTGTTTGAAATGTATTTATTTATTTATTTATTTTCATTCTTTTACGTGATCTAGTCTCGTGGAAGAGCAATGACGTAGAACAAATCAGGATACAACATAACAAAGGGAACGGAACAGCACAAGAAAGGGGGAAAAATCAACAGCGGGGCACCAAGTAGATGGTGATGGACAAACAAGGGGTGCAGGTAACAATGAGGACTAAGGGAGAACGCTAACAGTGGACAATATGTTCCGTATAAGCCAAATTGTGTTTGACCAGTTTGTGATTTTGTCAAGGTTGGTCTGAAGAGAGGGAAGAGGCTGCTGCCTGTCTGTCAGAAAGATGAGAAATGTCATGGGAGAGAGTGGAGTTATCAACAAAGAGAGAAAGAGGATTTTCCATAGAGTCAGTGAGATAATTGATGAAGATTAGGAATAATATTGGGCCGAGAACACTGCTTTGGGGTACTCCAGCATTGACAGGGAGAGGAGATTAAAAGGTTTCCTTCAGAGCCACACGTTTTCCATGAGAGGGGGGACGAAGTCTAATCCAAGAGTAGAGTTGGCCTTGGATTCCATAAGCACACAGTTTGGAGAAAAAAGCACGATGCCAGACTGTATCAAAAGCTCGATGTCCAGAGAGATGGACCTGATCTCATGTCTGATGTTGAGGCCCACCACCATTGTTGGGTGAGTAAAAGCAGCATGTCCAAGGTAGAGTGACCAGGTCTGAATCCAAACTGATGATCTGCAATGAGGCTGTTGGAGAAAAGGGGTGATTTTATGTCGCCTGCAATGATGGATTCCAAGACCTTGCTGATGATGGGAAGTAAGCTAATTGGTCTGTAGTTAAGGGGATCTGTTGTTGCACTTTTTTTTAGTATAATACTGTGATGTTAGCTGAATTTCAAAGAGATAGAAGATGACCGGTGGTAAATGGCAGGATGAAAAGGGCAGAGAGAGGAAGCGCAAGAGCAGCAGAGCAATTTTTTTAGGACACGTGAGCTGATGCTGTCCGGTCCAGTTGCAGAGTCAGAGTCGAGGGTTACCAGTAACTACTCCACCTACTCTGGTAGACCAGACACAGAGTCCAGGAGTAGTTGGGTGCAACTGGAAAATGTGGGAACAGAGAGCGAGGGGTTGGGAACAGAGCATTTTGAGCAAACAGAATTGAGGCATTCGGCCTTCTCATGAGTGGGAATCGGTTGTGGTGCCAGTTGAAGTGAGGGAAGGTATGGAAGGGTAGCATACACCAGAGACAGACTTGACAAGGTGCCCCCAGGTTTTAGAGGAGGGAGACAAGTTTGAAAGTTCATTCTTGAGATTGGACAGGTGTTTTTTTTTGTGGCTCTCCTGAGGGTCGACACACACACTTGTTGCAGACTTTGTGGAATGATCTGAGGTTGCCTCCGGTCGGATTTGCCTTCCAGGAGGAGAATGCAAGTTGTTTCAAGGCAACTGCCTCACTCCAGGATTCAGTTTACCAAGGGTGGGAGGATGGGTAAGATAATTGAAGACAAGATGGGAAGAATTAATGTTCTCTTCCAATGTTTTCTTCCCATTTTTATAATTTGTGGAGTAGCCTTCCTGAGGTAGTTCAATCCCACCTGTTCCTCCAGGTTCACTGACATCATATGCCATCAACCATCCCAACCCACAATCTTTCCTACCCCCATTGGGTCCCAACCCCAACCACCTCCTTGCAGGACTATGCATTTCCCTTCTCCTTAAAGCCCTGTCACACCTTGACGATTTAGCCAGCGTATGCCCGACGTATGAAAAATTTGGCTAAAACGCTGGCACACGTCAAATACGTTATGGGTAAGTTTGTATACATTAAGAGCACGCTGGCATACGTCGTAGTACGCCGAGCTATTAGACAAATTTTCCATGCTTGAAATTTTTTGACGTATGCCAGCGTATGACTCACACGTTCCGCATAACGCTGGCCATAAGTTGTAGGCACGTTACGCGATCGTTGACGCACGTCGACACACATTACTTGGAAGTTAATCATAAATCGAAACACGTCGAGGTAATGTTTAGCGTACCCAAAACTTATTTCTAACCTATGAGTAACGTGTTGTAGGCACGTTACGCGATCGTTGACACACGTCCACACATGTTACTTGTACGTTACTCATAAGTCGAAACACCTCAATGTAATGGTTTGCATCAGTGTTCCAGACTCCCTCTTTTTTGTTGTTGTTGTTTTTATTTTCCTTCGGTATGACGGTGATGTTAACACTTCGATTTCTAGTGCGATTATAAAATAATATAATTAATAGGCTGCTGCTCAACAATTGAAATCATAACCGCACTAGAAATCGAAGTGTCAACATCACCGTCATAACGAAGAAGGAAAAAAAAAAACCCAGGGAATCTGGAACACTGACGCTAACCATTACCTCGACGTGTTTCGACTTATGAGTAACGTACAAGTAACGTGTGTCGACGTGCGTCAACGATCACGTAACGTGCCTACAACTTATGCCAGCGTATGCGAAACGTGTGTCATATGCCGAGTACGTCGAGAAATTTTCAACATGCTGAAAATTTATCAGCGTATGACGACGTATGCCAGCATACTACGACGTATGCCAGCGTGCTCTTAACGTATACAAAACTTACCCATAACGTATTCGACGTGTGCCAGCTTGGTTCGGCAAATTTTTCATACGTCAGCATACGCTGGCTAAAACGTCAAGGTGTGACAGCGGCTTCACACTTCGATGTCTCGTGCGGTTATGATTTGAATCGTCGAGCCGCAGCCTATGAATAGCCTACGCCACGTGATCGTCGGCGATACGCTGCCACGCTATGCATAAGTTAGACTATCGTTGGGCATAGGTTGTGAACGCCGACAACACGCTCAGCATTCATTGGTATAAGTTATCTATATGTGATTGAAACGTTCTGTGTACGTTACTAATACGTCATGCATACGTCCAACATGTTATTATACGCCCAAAACTTAAAAAAAAACAGAAATAGTTCAGCGTACGCCAGCGTTTTACATACATTTTGAGACCTTGCCATATGCTGGCTAAAACGTCAAGTTGTGACAGCCCCTTTACCCCCTCCTCTGTTCATGTTAATTCATTGCCTTGCACATTGTATCGCCCTGTTGCCCAACTTCCCCAATGTTAGTACGTTGCCTTTTTTTAATCATGTTTCCTTGCTATTCCATGAGCCTAGATTTTGTATTTAAAAAAAAGGAAAGAAAGGTGGAGGTTATCTTTGAACCACCCTCATACAATAATACCCCAACAAACAATATCAGGTTAAACCAATGTTGGTCTCGTTTGAGCAGATCGTTCAAGCTGTGCCAATGTTGAGCTAAAATGATGTTTGTTCTTTTAGTCAGTCATTCATGCTCTCCCATTATCATACCGTTGCACAAAATTAAATGAGGCCAATGTTAAAATGCACTACACGACTCTACTAATTGAATACCAGCAAATAGCAAAGTGAAGATGATGACCAACTGGTACACTCCATGACCCAATATGTTCTTCATCATAGTCCGTGAAACCAGTGGGTTGTTACGTCCGTACGGACGACGCAGCAGCAACGACTCTGTTGGTGGTTCTGTAGCGAGTGCGAGTGATGCAAACGTGTCCATAATCAGGTTTACCCACAGCATCTGCACGGCCTTTAAAGGGGAATCCTGGAACGTAGACAGACACTTGTGGCATACCACACACAAGAAGAAACATGTATGGACTGTTATTTCATCAAAACTCAACCAAACAAGTGCAGCTGTACAAAAAAAAAACACAAAAAAACAGGATAATTTTGTGAGGACTTAAGGACCATGAGATATATCAGCTTGCTATTTTGTGAAGCCTGAGGCTATCTTACAAAACCTATTGTAAGACAATAGCTGGTACCGGACCAGGCCAATTGTCAGATGAAGTGAAGCTTTTACATGAGATGTAGCACCAGTTAAGGACGAGCATCAAGCAATTAATAGTGGCAGACGAGGGCTAATGCGGCAGATGAAGCCAAGCGATAGACATGGACTCAAACTAGGTGAGGCCAAAGAGTCAAACAAGGCCTATTGTGAGGCAAAGCTTTGCACCAAAATCAGTCACATACCTGTGTGATGCAAGCACCAGTGAAGGCCACGGTGACTGCCACAATATTGACAGTGAGCTGAAACTGCAGGAATTTAGAGATGGAATCGTAAACATTCCGGCCCCACATCACTGCTTTCACGATGCTGCTAAAGTTGTCATCTGTCAGGATGATGTCAGATGCCTCCTTGGCAACATCTGTGCCAGCAATCCCCTGTCAAAATATGGGTGGAACCAGGGGTTAAGAGTGTTTACCCATAACTTAATTACTGCGTTCATGCATTGGCGAGTTGTAGAGTTTGCAAGTTCAACCTAGAATTATTAGGAATTACAATTTCAATCTAGAACGGCACTTGATGGGGGTGCGTACCTTTGCCAGGCTGAACAGTTTACGTTTTGTATCCCGGTGATAAGCCCGATCTGCAACCGGACCTTAACCAAATCAAATCTGCTTGTTCTTGTCACCTGACCAACTCATCCACAAAGTTTTGTAATCCGTCCACAACTTTTTGAAATATCATGCTATGTATCATGTTTGGCCCCATCTCTCAATGGTGAAGAATCACTTAAAGATAAAAAAAATTCTCGCAGCCGGATCCAGATCCAGATCTTCACCAAATCAAATGAATTCGTCCTCGTCACACCCAACCTGCCCACAAAATTTCGTCCGAATCCATCCATAATATTTTGAGATATCCTGCTCACAGACAAACAGACAGACAAACAGTGGTGAAAACGTCACAGGACATTATGCCGACGTCACAGTACCATTTTTACAATTCCACATAATTTCGACATTCTGCTCAGACACAATGCAAATATAAATGAAAACTAGACATGCATCCAACCAATGAAAAGCTGTCCAGAGATGACAAAACAGCCATTGAGAGTATATTACGAGATGGAGGTGAAATAACAATTTACATCGTGTACGCCTGTATTTTTTTCATTGAGATCGAGTACAACGAAGAATATATTTCGTAGAAATATCGCCCTCTCACCATGGCAAAGCCAACATCAGCCTTCTTCAGTGCGGGGCCGTCGTTTGTGCCATCTCCGGTCACAGCTACGACCTGCCGCTGCTCCACACAGGTGCTGTCAATGATGCCTACAGTGCGAGAGCGGATAAAACAAAACATCCTCAAAGTGGTTAACCTTCTGATGGTTACAAGACCTTATTCTGGCAAAACCTTGCAGTCAGCGGCACCACTTCCACAAGTGAAGAGAATGGATACGAGGGACTCGGACAAAGTTACCTTTAACGAGTGTGTGCTTGTCCGTAGGTGAGGAACGTGCGAGAACACGCAACTTGGGCCAGATCTTATCGATTCGTTCTTGCTCCACCTGCCAAGTAAAGCAATAAAATGTTTCATAGTGGTAGACAGATATTAATTCTTAGATTGAAAGCACTCTATGTGATATGACTTTCAACATATTTGATGACTCGCAAAAGTGCCCGTCCCCGGTGACGGGAAAAGCAAGCAAGAGTAACTCTCCCCAGTGATGGGAAAAGTTCAAGTTAATCTATCAATATAAAATATTTCATGGAACTTTAAAAGGTTAATTGTGTTGCACTCTTGATTTCACTCAGAGCCAGAGCTCTGAGCCGCTTGTGCAACGCACTGCAAAATGGTGGGGCAACATCAGGTAGCGGAGGTTCAATTTCTCTCCAAAAGAGGGCAAAATATCCTGCTTGCAAAATCAAATTTGGCATCAACGTTATTCATGCCTGCTCTCCCGTCATTTCAGAAGTGAATGGTGAGCTTTTAAGACACAGTGTGGGACGTGGCCCCCGTAAACAGGAGACAGACGAACGCATGGACAGACACCATGGTTCGCAATATATAAAAGATGACTTTCCTTTGAAGGAACTTCAACAGAGAAAGAGACCATTCGGCCCATCAGACCTGCACAATGGTTGCCAACCTATGACAGTTTTTTTGTATACAGTCAAGGCTCATGGAAGAGCGAGAACACTGAACGGATCAGGATGTAACAGGACAAAAGGAACAGCGAGAGGGAAGTGGGGACATCAACAGCAGAGTTGAAGGACAAAATAGATGGAGACTTAGACAAACAATGGGTGTGGGGAAGAATGGGATGGACAGGATGGATACAGAAGATGGATACTCCCCACCCTCTCTCCTCCGTCTCTCTCTCCCCCTTCTCTCTCTCTCTCTCTCCCTCCTGTCTCTCTTGCCCATTAGCTCTCTCTCCCTCCCCTCTCTCCTCCACTCATAATATGGCCGTGCTCTGTCCTATTTAAATGTTGAGCGTCAAGCAAGGAAGCAACAGGCACCATTTTTGAAGTCCTTGATATAACTTTACTTGGCCATAGTTTGAAATGCTAACCTCCTCGACTCAGAGACGACGCTCTAACTCTTAACGACATGCATCATCGAGTCCACTAAATATTAACCTTAAGTTTATTTTGCACCTCTTTGAAGTTTTTATTAAACGTTATTTTTAGGTCACAATGCTAAAAAGATTGCCAGTATAGGCTACTGTTATTAACAACACTGACATGGTTTGTTCAACTTTGTGATAAACCGAAGGTCGTATCTTCAACGCATTGTTCAACAAACTGATTCCATGTTGTGTTTATTCGTTTAAAATGCATCTCATTTGGTGCCATGCTCTTATTATGGTTGCATGTTGAGCTCTGCCTGTTGTTTACCTTTCAAACGCAGCACGGGAAGCAGCCACCGGAAATGAGAGACAGCCAAACGTACGGACAAATGCCGCTGTTGGCGTTATATTAAAGATTCAGTTTCCTCTAATTCTGGACTTTGCCTTTCTTTCTTTGTCAACATTTTAGTTTCTTTTTTGGCTGACAGCAAAGCTCAGAGGCACTACCAGAGCTGGATTTAAGTTCAACAGCTCCCGGGACATTCGAGTAGTAGAGCCCACCACCGCTACTAATCTTGACATGTAAATCTATAAACATTTCACTGCAGAATGACCACTCGGTAGAGAGCATACCTCCGCCAAGCTGATTAGTTTACGTTTTGTATCCCACTGATAGGCCAGATCTGGATTCTGACCTGAACTAAAATTTAATCGGATTGTTCTTGTCACCTAACCAACTCATCCAGCAAGTTTCGTCCAAATCCGTCCCAAACTTTTTGAGATATCGTACAATATATCATTTTACCCCAATCTCTCAATGATGAAGAATCACTTAGAAAATTATTCGATCCGGATCCAGACTTGGATCTTCACCAACATTGAAACATTTCGTCCTTGTGACATACCCAAGCTCTCCGCTAAATTTCGTCCAAGTCCATCGACAACTTTTTGAGATATCCTGTTCACAAACAGACATGGGTGAAAACATAACCTCCGTCTACCTTCGGTGGGTAATTATCATGTAGAGTTTAACATAAAGTGATATCGAATTGATAAAGTGATTTTGATGGAACGGCAACACAAATTTATCAAAAACTGGATGGGGAAAGTC
Organism: Eptatretus burgeri; assembly: GCF_056783735.1. NCBI lineage: Eukaryota > Metazoa > Chordata > Myxini > Myxiniformes > Myxinidae > Eptatretus > Eptatretus burgeri. The sequence continues at coordinate 32,441,123 of NC_140978.1, read as the reverse complement.
GAATTACCAGCCTGACATAGCAGATGTGACCCCACATACCACTTCCCTGGCTCTGCTACCTTTGAGTCAACAAGGAAATAAATAATACTAGGTTTGTAAATAAATAAATGTATAGTGTGTTTTTCGTATTTGTTTTTTGTGGGCCCCCTGGACAAATGTCCTGTCCTTCCTTAAATCCGGCCCTGGCCACCACTACTCGCCTCCAAGTTGTCTAGTCTGGGTTCATCCCACGCAAAGGAGGATAAGACTCCAAAGTAAAATGGAAAACTCGTCTTAACTATAACAGCACTCGTAGAGAGCATTGTCTCGCCTCGTGCGTTCATTCTCAACAAAAATACCGTTGTTAACTGAACATACGACTATTATGGCCCGTATACCCATATCATGCTCATACATGCACACTATTATATCACATAGTTTCTTGGCATTGGTTCTAAACGTCATAAGTTTAATTCTTCACTCACATCGGGTCATACATCAGATATATGAAGTTTCAGATTTTGGGGATAAGAATTTAAATTCAACCAATTGTGGTTGGAATACCACTTCTCTGATGACATCGTTATTAGTCCGGCAGCCAAGGGGAGTGACCCCTAATTCTCTGATATAGATTTTTCCTCTGCTGATTATTCATCTTTGGGGTGTATATAATGAGATCTAGGGTGGTGTGGACCTGTCACCCTTGAGAAATTTTAAATATTCAAGATGGCTGCCACGAAGGACTAAAATTCTAAAATTCCTATTATTTTAATGTTTTCTGCCATAAAGCAATGATACTTTGGCCAAGATATATGTTTTTGTGTCAAATGGATTCAATAGAAAGGGTTTGAGAAGTATTGGATGTACCGTTGCTATGGTAATTAATCAATATGGCTACCATAAATGCGGTAAAAATGGCAAAACTGGCATAACGTCCAAGATAATATGAATAGAACATTCTTTGTATTTCCTAGATATATAACATTGACTACAATAAATTTGATAAAAAGGATGAATGAGTTTAAGATTTTCTGTTGCCATGGTAACCACCTTAAATAGCTTCCAAAATGACCGCTTTGATGGCCGAAACTAAACAACAAAGATGAACAACAAAAGAGCAGTATGATTTGTTCCTGGATATTATCATTTCGGGCCAAACAAGATGACCACAGGAAATGCTATCAGATTGACCACAGAGATTGCAAAGAATATCAAAAATGGAATTGCATCGAGAATACCATAGATTACATGTAGGTGAAAACTGCCATTAAAGAAACTACGTGAGCACACACGAATGTTCGTGTTGGAAAACCATCTATCTTCAGCTGTCAGAGGAGTCAAGATGTATCTACATGTATCTTAGCCCTCATTATCTGCACAGGTTCAAGATTTGGCTTGCAGGCATTTCAGTTTAGAGTGGTGTCACAAAATTAATGTTCTGACACAATGGGTCATTGTGTATTTGCAGATGGATACAGATGTGTATACGTCCCCGGGTTCAGTTGAGAGACATCTAATCATTTTCGTCATCGCAGTCTGCCTGTATAACCTGCTTTGTTCTTTCATTGAAACAACCATGGCCACCCTGATATGCTCAGAACACTGAGCCGGCAAGGTTTGCACTGTTGCAACCACATATTTGTGTCTTGCATGGGATCTCACTACTGCAAGAACATCTGACGAGTTTCAGTAAATCATCTGGTGATAGGGGGATGTCACTGGAAATAGTTGTTGGGAAAAGTGTTTTGGAGCCATCTTCCCGTGACCATCCAAATGCTGTTGGATGCATTCTCGGTGGATCTGGTTGCAGTGCATTCCTCCAGACTGCCACCTGAAGGTGAGCGCGGGCCACATTTTCCTTGAATGCCTCATTTGTTGGAGGTAAGGTAGCCAGCTTTGGTGCACCAGCCACACTCCGGCCCACTTTGCTTACCCACATTTTCTGGCGTGCCTCTGTCAATGATGTACATTTAGTCTGGCCATAACAGGCCAGAATGAATGGTGTTGCCTGTGAGGTGACCTGCGACAGAACACGACTTGTGTCACCTTTATAGCTTAGGGCATGAACACCAGCTCTCAAGACTCTGAGTGCCACAGCCTTTCCAATTCCGAAGTATGTTGCCATTGTATCGCAACCAGTGAGTCCATGTGTTGCTAACAGGTCTGGGATGATTTCACGATGCTGGTCAACGGTGGCATTGATATCAATCACTGCACAACCATGAATTGGCGAAACTATCAAGACAGAGGGTTGAAGCTGGTATGCCACCTTGGCAACAGAAATGAAGCAGAAGAACAAAGATGTCAGTGTCGCCTGCAACCACAAGCACTTTCTTAGCCTTCACCTCTGTCACTTGTTGAACAATCATGGTATCCTCCTCCTCCTGCGTTGTTTTCATGTCCTGGCGCTTGATGATGACACCACTATTAATCTCCACTGGCACAGGGTCACTTCCAGTGAGAACAAGCTTGTGCTGTGTGAAGTCATCCTTGTGGGATGCCATGTCCTCAAGTATTCGGTCGATGAGTTGTATCTTGTTTCTGGTGACAGTCAGCATGACCTTCTGTGGAAGTAGATCTTCAAGTTCTCATTTTCAGCAAGCTGTGATTCAAGTTCTACATGCAAGGTGTCCCCATAAACGTTGCTTGCATTGATAATCGTTTCTATTCGTGCCACACCAGTAGTCTCTGAGAGCAATGTTTTCTCATCACACTCAGTGCCATACCGGAACTTAGACGCAGCCCTGCTCCATGGTTTAGCTCTAGATTAAAACAAAGAAAGAAAATATTAATCAAGTATTAATGTTGACAATTTTAGGGAGAGAAAGAATGCTCTGTACACGTCACATCATGTCATTCCAACTTTAGACTCCTATTGTCATCAGAATATCTGAAACGTAATGGTAATTAATGTGATATTAGTAGAAAAAACATGTTTATCAAAACGTTACAGTACCCATTATGGTAGCATCTTTGTGGTCACCATGGCAACATCAAACAGTTTATTTATCATATCCATCCCATCATGATCTAAGGGTTAGAAAATATTTAACTAAGGCCAAAAATGTACGGTTTTATGTTATATATCTTTAACACTTATTTCAAACATCCGAATGGTCATTTTAGATGGTTACCATGGCAACAGAAAATCCTAACTCATCAAACCTATTTTATCCAATACATTGTGGTCATTAGCATATACCTACAAAATAAAAACAATGCTCTAATAAACATTTTCTTGAAATTTATGGCAGTTTTGCCATTTTTACCACCTTTTACCGACTTAATGGTAGCCATATTGCTAGTTACCAAAGGAACGGTACATCCAATACTTCTCAAACGGTTTCTATCGAAATTATTGGACCCCAAAACGTATATATATATATATATATATATATATATATATATATATATATATATATATATATATATATATATTATATTGGCATAAAAATCATTGATCTATGGCAGAAAACATTGGAATCATGGGAATTTTCGAATTTTGGTCCTTCGTGGCAGCCATCTTGGACGCCATCTTGAATATTTAAAATTTCTCAAGGGTGACCTGTCCACAGCACCCGAGATCTCATTATATACACCCCAATGATAAATTAATCAGCAGAGAAAAAAACTATATCAGACATTTTGGGGTTAGTGGGAAATTTGGCCTTTGGCTGCCGGACTATATCACTATATATATATATATATATATATATATATATATATATATATATATATATATATATATATATATATATATATATATATATATATATATATATATATCCAATGGGGAGTTGATGACATATATCAAGTTTCTATTTTTTTCGTTGAGTGGTTTTGGAGAAAATGATGTCAATTTTGTTTTCCTTTAATGCAATATTGCTGCCATATCATGTGATCTATGGCATCAGAGTTAGCAATGAAATATTATCCATAGGGAGTTTAAGGTATCACATGGATTGGACAAGCAGTTGCAGAGAAAAGCATTTTTAAAGCAAAAATATATAGATGCGGACGGACACACACACACACACACACACACACACACACACACACACACACACACACACACACACACACACACACACACACACACACACACACACACACACACACACACACACACACACACACACACACACACACAGTCAGGGGCACTGCAATAGCCTCACATCCCCTTCCAGGTGAGACTAATCATGAGGGCTGGAGACATCGCTCCAACGAAGGGTTAATGCACTTCGTCAGCCAGCCAACATAAACTATCTTTCCAATGCATGGCATCTTGTTACTACAAGCAAACAACCAAGCCTGGCCCCTTCTTTCTGTTCCAGTTAATGTTGCCAAGGGGGTTGACATTGCCGCCATAGCTGTTTCAGTGTCAAAAAACGAGTAAACAAAATGGTGGCCAAAAGGACCCATTTCAAAGGAATGGGTGTTCGTTTTCCCCTTCAACAGTGTTGTTTCTCTTGGTCATGGTGTCGTTGTGTCGGTTTTCTTGGTCTGTGATGACAATGGTTACTCATTGGAAGTTGTGCAGTCAAAAACTGTAGTACTATATGATACCTATCAGAATATTTTACAAAAAAAAAAAAACTTTAGAAATATGGTTGACCAGGCAATGCCACATTTAGCCAGTTAACCCGTGTCATCCGCGTTCATTTATTCATTCATCTATTGTCTACAAATATGGTATTTATAAATTCAATGCATTTCCATATCATACTGGTGTATTCAAATTTCATGATTTATTATTACCTCTTTTACAGAAGTCTGCATGTGTACCTGACCGACGGGCAACCATGGAACCTGTTTCTGGATTGAAATGTAAACGGAAAACATTTGACAAGTTGTAGATGGACGCATATGATTAGGAGATATGGAGTCAACAGATCTTTTGCAGAAGCTAGCAGAACTGACTGACGATGACTGGTCCGAGGGTGCGTTTGTCTGGCAGAGATCATGTTCTGGGAATTTCAGCACAAAAACTAGACTTGAATGATTGCCTCAGAAATCAAACGGATTCATCACAAGCTGGAGATTCAGCCACTGAACAGGACCAAGCAGCAGTGAGACAATCAAGATCATTGTCCATGTCGGTGATGAACTGAGAATTATGTATGTTCTTCCAGAACCCTGGAAAAAGATGGTTTGCGAAATGTGTCTACGTTCAGCATGTCCCAGAAAGTAGTCGATCTTGCAGTAAAATGATGTCACGATGCGAGTCAGATTGGCAGGAGCTGTTGGAAACCTCTGCACAGCAGAAGGTAAATATCACATGGAGTGTTGGGTTATGTTTCAGCGACACATCAAAAAACTCCAAGGAACCAACACTGACCATTAGATGTGTTTTGATATGGTGCAAGGATTATCCCAGGGACATGTTTATGATACGTCTGTTGTGTGGCACCAATATCAGGATATATGTCACAGTAGCTTGCAAGCTATTTGTCCAAAGTATTTATCGAGAAGACTTATATGATGACATGAAAAAGGTAATCGGCCCCAGGTGCAGCACTGTTCATCCACTGGGCCAAACAACACCATCGTTGCTGTGTACCCAAGTGACCTGAAGAACATGGCCGAAGCACGTGCACACAAAAACCGATGGGACGCTGAAGTCCAATGCGAAATCTGACCTACTTGGCATTCTCGTTGCAGGTATACAGATAGAGGAGACACCAATCTCCCAAGACCTCGTCAACCCCATGATTGGTACTTGTGTGCTTGTGGATGGGCATGCCATTATTCAAAGCTTGGGGAAACCTGTTGCCTGCAAGTCATTTGGCGATTATACAGATGCCTTCGCTCTCTCCATATTTGCCCATTTCACTCATGATGCTACCAGAATAGATGTTATCTTTGACAGATATATTGGCTCACACTCCATCAGAAGGGAAAGATGCCCATCCTCAAGGTTATCAGTCACGGCAAAGTTCCAGATACGAATTGTGCCCACACCCCAGGTATGGGCGCAGTTCATATCTCTATGCGAGAACAGAGCAGATCATGCTGCATTCCTATCCAATGATTTGATGAGGTGATGTGAAGACGTGCCTAATGGCTGTGAATTGGTAGTTGAAGAGGATTTGCTTCTGCTGAGGAAGCTTCATCCACAACCAGGGGTACCTTGACCAGTCTGGTCTGTGATCATAACGAAGCGGACACACACATCATTCTCCATGGGCTCGAAGCTATAAACATGGGGTGTAAGCATGTCATGGTATTTTGCAGAGATACTGATGTCTTGATTCTTCTACTTCACTTCTTTCAAGGAACTCCTGTTTGGATATTTAGTGTAACCGCTCATGATAGACGTTGCTACTCTGTTAGATGATGAGATTTCTGAAAAATTATCACATCTGGTTCAGGAGAACCTTTTGGGATTCCATGCACTGACTGATTCAGTCACAACATCTTCTTTCACGGAATTTGGCAAAAAAAAAAAAACTTGCCGGAGTGTTCAACAAACATCCACATCTCTTGAATGGAGTTGGTCATGATGGTTCAACAGAAGAAATTGAAGAGTTTGTCTGCTGCCTGTGCTCGGCTCCGAACTACAATGCTCGGGTTGACATAGCGAGGCTTGACGTGTTCAGGAAGGGGAAAAAGAAGATGGAAAAATGTTCCACCAATGAAGGATGCTCTCCAGTTACATTATGCAAGGGCTCATGCCAGGGCCAAAGTGCGGTTGAGGACTGATAATTGCAGCAATCGAGAGAATGTTGGATTGCCATCATCAACAGTAGGATGGAGAGAAACAGAAGATGGACTGGAAGTTGTCTGGATGATTCTGCCTGCTGTGCCCATGGTCTGTCGAGCTTGTATCTTGCGACAACAAGGAGAAGTGCAAAACGGCTCCCTGCACAAGTACAAAATCACAGCAAATATGCATCCCTGCCAGTGGATGTGATGCAGAAGAATGCTGCATTCCCATAGCAAATTGTTGATACACCCTGAAGTGGTACTCAGACTCGAATAGGGGTGATATGATGGATGAGAACATTCATACCGAGACATTTTTTGCAAATGTGTGATGCACTACGTCGTTATTTTGCCGTCACATGTCAGTTTTTGCAATTAACACATGATTAGATTGTAATCTTGTTGTTGGATTCTGAGTCCTTGACCCTTAAAACATAAATCGACACCAAGATCGGCAACGTCGTTGAAGTTGTCGTGATTCTACGGCTCCTTCTTCATCACAAAGGGTCGATACGATGGCCATTTTGAATTGCATCATTTATACCGTATATGGCGATCTGGGAAAGTGTCGACCATCCAGGTGTTGATTCTGACCATATAAGTGTCACATCTGGGCAGTTAGTTTGCTTGTAACAAAGAGATGTCATCTCACCAAAAATTTAATTCTCGTTCCAGGGATTGGCGAGCTGACGAACTCAGCTTCCATTGCTTCCCACAGTGGTTAGCATACCTCCACCAATCACGCGATTCCGTCCATTGGCCAGGATACGACTACAAAACTCGCCTTCTGATGGGCAGCAGTTCGGACAAAGCAGAATCAAATATGTCGTTCTTCAGTCGATGTTAAAACCAGCTGTCCCATTTGCTAATACTTGCAAGTGGATGTTAAAGACCCCCATGGTACTTTTTAGAAAAAGAGTAGGCCATGATGTTGCAGTATACCCTGGTGAAATTCCATATTCCTTGACCGTTGCTTGAAGGGCAACTGCAAACCACCCAATGCATTCCCTGCCTTCTGGCTGCAATGTACTGTATCCTTGTCAGGAAAAGGTCTCCTTGTCGCCTGTCTCCTTTGGCAGCAATGTCTCCTTGTCGAAATTCCACATTCCTTAACCATTGCTTGGAAGGCAACTTCAACCCCCCAAAGTATTCCCTCCTCAGAGATTCCTTTGGCAGAAATGTATCCATCCATCCATCGGGACCATACTCTGTGCAGAACGTTGGTGCTGCCTAAGCAGTCTCCTTGGCTATTGGACACAATCCTGGACGGGTTGCCACTCCGACACAGGATACCAGCATGCTGGCACTCATTTTGCCGACCTCGGAAGGATAACAGCTGGAGTCAACCCCACCTGGTATTAATTCAACGGGAGAGCGGGATTTGAACTCGTGATCCTTGGATCCCAAGCCGACCACCCGAACCATTAATCCAACACCAAGCATACAGAAATGTATCTCTGTCAGGAAAGTGAAACTTTGGATTTTATTTTTGTATCCAAACATCCTTTTATCTAATACCTCCACCACCGAAGGTGGACGGGTTATGTTTTCACCCCCGTCTGTCTTTCTGTCTGTCTGTTCATCTGTTTTGTTGTC